>NW_022681457.1:80472824-81033579 GCF_009764315.1 Trachypithecus francoisi
TCCAGTCTGGGTGACAGAGCGTGGGCAACAGAGCAAGACTCCGTCCCAAAAAAAAAAAAAAAGAAAAAAAGAAATTATTAACCTCACCTCCTCCTGTTGGATGCGTGAGGCTCCTCCCCCCTGCCCCTCCCCTCCTGCAGGCGTGGGCTATGGTATGATGGTGGTGTCCACCTACATCGGTATCTACTACAACGTGGTCATCTGCATTGCCTTCTACTACTTCTTCTCGTCCATGACGCACGTGCTGCCCTGGGCCTACTGCAATAACCCCTGGAACACGCGTGACTGTGCTGGTGTGCTGGACGCCTCCAACCTCACCAATGGCTCTCGGCCAGCCGCCTTGCCCAGCAACCTCTCCCACCTGCTCAACCACAGCCTCCAGAGGACCAGCCCCAGCGAGGAGTACTGGAGGTGAGGCACCCGTGGGACCTGGGGTGGCAACCCTGTCCCCACTGGGCAGCCATCTGAAGACAAAGTCGGGTGCCTGCTGCAGGTTCAGCTCCCTGCTGGGCTGGGAGAGGGTAGAGGTGAGTGAAGAGGTTTAGGAGAAGAGCCTGATGTACAGAAAGCAATGGAAAATGGAGGCTGGGTGCGGTGGCTCATGCCTGTAATCCCAGCAATTTGGGAGGCTGAGATGGGCGGATCATGAGGTCAGGAGACTGAGACCATCCTGGCTAACATGGTGAAACCCCGTCTCTACTAAAAATACAAAGAAAACAAATTAGCCGGGCGTGGTGGCAGGTGCGGGAGAATGGCGTGAACCCGGGAGGTGGAGCTTGCAGTGAGCTGAGATCGCGCCACTGCACTCCAGCCTGGGCAACAGAGTGAGACTCCATCTCAAAAAAAAAAAAAAAGAAGGAAAGCAATGGAAGATGGAATGTTGAGTTGCAGGATCTTTACAGAGCAGCCGTGAGGAAGGCCGTCAGAAATCCAGCAAACCAGCCTTCAGAGGAGACTCGGGAAAGGAGGGGCAGATCCTGGGGAGAATAAGAGTGTGGGTAAAGGCCCTGTCCCCAATGAGCAGAGGCTGGCCCCAAGGCTGGAGGGAGCCTGCTCTGATGAGAGTAACAGGTGTGGGGAGAATGCATGGGCTTCAGGTAGCCTAGGAAGTGGTACTGCTTTCATAAAGAACTTGCCAGGATTAGGCTTAGACTTTATGATGCAGAACAAAAGACGCCATGGAAGGTCTCTGAGCCGGGGGTGCTGTGATCAAGACATCATGGCACATTTTGTTCAGAGGCGACAGAGACCAGAGTCTCAGGTCATCCTGCTGTGCCCTCCACCCACCAGTTGGAAATTCCCCGTGTCTTGCTGGGGAACCCCTGGGCATAGGGCTTTGGGGGCATGCTGGCAGGCCTCCACCATTCATTCCACAACATTCACGCCTCTGCTCTGCCAGGCCCTGTGTCCCCATGGTGGGTATGAACGGCCCAGAGCCCCTGTCCTGAGGAGCTCACAGGGTAGTGGGGAGACAGATCGCTAATCACAGTGGGGCAGGTGCCTCGGTCCAGGTGTATGCAGGGGTGTCATGGGGACACAAAGGGGCTAGTGCTTGGTGCTAAGGGGATGGGGTAAGACCAGGCAGTCAGGGCTTCCCAGAGAAGGGAGAGAGGAAAATAGAGAGATTGGGAGCAGGTGAGCAGAGGGCAGGAGGCAAACTGGAGCTGGGGTTGGGAGCAGGTGGGACGCTGATAAGACAGAGGAGGCCAGCAGGCATCATATAACACAGGGCCTCCCATGCCAGGCTAAGGGTTTGAGGCTTTCTCCACATGTAATGGAAAGTCATGACTGAAATGCACGAGGGTCCGAGGATACCGCAAGTCACCACAGATCCTCTAAGCCCAGGCCCGAGTGCTCTGACCCTGAAGGACCCAGTTTCCCTGTGCCAACCTCTGTGCTGGGCTGTAGACACTCAAAGACAGGTAAGACGGGGTCACTATTCTCAAGGACCCAGAGCATAGCGAACACAGCTGCTGTCCTTCAGAGAGGCATGGGCAGACTCAGGCACTGTCACCAGACAGGTCATTTCTCTTTTATTTTTTAAATTTTAACATCCTAACATTTATTTTCTTTTTTAAAAACACACCTGGAACTGAATGGACAGTTTTTTTTGTTTTGTTTTGTTTTTTTGAGACAGAGTCTCACTCTGTTGGCCAGGCTGGAGTGCAGTGGCGCGATCTCAGCTCATTGCAACTTCCGCCTCCCAGGTTTAAGCGATTCTCCTGCCTCAGCCTCCCTAGTAGTTGGGATTACAAGCACCTGCCTCCATGCCTGGCTTGTTTTTGTATTTTTAGTAGAGACAGGGTTTCGACATGTTGGCCGGGCTAGTCTCGAAATCCTGACCTCAGGTGATCCACCCGCCCTGGCATCCCAAAGTGCTGGGGTTACAGGCATGAGCCACCATGCCCAGCTGATTTATTGAGTACCTACTAGGTACCGGGTACTGTTCTCAGAGGGGAGAGAGGGCAGGGAGGAAGACACTGTCCTCACAGAGCTGCTGTCTGACGGGAAAACAAGCAGATACTGCCGAGTGAGGCATTTTACTACATTTGAGGCATAATGTGGACTGGGCAACTTGATCTAGTCTGGGGTGATGAACCTTCCTGGAAGCTCCCAGAAACACAAAGCTGTGTGCACCCCCACCCCCAGATGCTCCAGTGGTGGTTGTCCCAGGGACCGACTCAGAGATTCCCAGCCCTGGGCCCACCCAGGGCAAAGCTCTAGAGATTTTATCCAGTAAAATCAGAGGGGGAAGAGCCTTCAAAGAAATCTGACTGGTGGAGCCGCTGCACTCTACTCCCCAGCGCGGGCTGGAGCCAGGCCTGCCTAACTGGCCACTGTCCCATGCAGGACACCTTCTCGGCAGCACGGCTCCCTGCTGCCCTCTCCTGGAGAGTCAGGGAAATGGCCCTGAAGAGAGCAACCCAGGCTGGCTTCAGCAAGGGAGGAAAGGAAGCACCCTTATTGTTGAGCACCTACCACGTGCCAGGCATATTATCTAAGTAGATATTAGTATCCATATTTTCAGATTCAGAGACTGCCGTTTAGAGGTTAAGGAGCTAGGCAGCAGTTGCTGTCAGAATCTGCGTGCGTTGCGCCCCTCCGGTGCTGCTGTTGCTGGGTGTGCTGCGGTGAATTAGGTGGGGGCGGTTGTGCAGGTGTTTAGTCCACACTTTCCAACAACCCTTTGGACAGCTGCGCCATCTCACTGGAGTGCCACAAAAACCCTGTTAGGTAGCTTGTGTAGGGATTTTTTAAATCACCATTTTACAAATGAGGGAAGCGAATCAAAAGTCAGATGAAGAGACTCTAAAGTGAGAGAAGCTCAAAGGGTAGATTTCTGAGCCCAAGTCTGCCTCTCACCCACTCAACCTTGTTACTCAGAGTCCTCCCCTCCCTCGCCACCCTCTTCACAATCTTGCCTTCCAGTCCCCTGTGCTGGTCTGATACTTGCTACTGGGCCCTAAACCCATGACCAGGCCTTCTCACCTCTGCCGTCCCTGTGGGGCCCAGATCCTGTCCCCCAGGGTCTTCATGGCAGCTCTGGAGTCACACAGACCCCTCTCAAATCCTGGCTGTGCCACTTATTAGCTGTGGCCTTGGGAGGTCGTTCACAGTCATTTGTCCATGAAATTGGGTGGTCGTGATACCTACCTGGTTTTAAAGACAAAATGAGATAATGCAACCTAAATCACTAAGACTGCTGATAGGAGCTCAGGCAGCACAACCATAGCCCCTGTGGGACCTGTTCCTGAGGGTCCTGTTCTCAAGGCGCTTACCACCTGGCTGGGAAAATAAGATATGTCACGTGGAGACGTTTTTAAAGCAATGCAGAATAATTCTGGAGATGTCATGTGTCAAGAGGCCACTTGTAAATATGTCGGGTTCCAAATGTCCTTAGGCTGTTTGATCTCAAAAGCGTGTGCTCCAAAACCAAAACCAAACAAAAAACAGAATATGGTGCCATAAAAATAAAGCTAGAATTCATCATTTGGTTTCCAGGCTAGCCTTTTAAACTCTTCAGTCCCTAACATTGTAATGCTGTATACTTGCAGTCAAAAATAATATAGGCCAGGTGTGGTGGCTCACGCCTGTAATCCCAGCACTTTGGGAGGCCGAGGCAGGAGGATCACTTGAGCCCAGGAGTTCGAGACCAGCCTGGGCAATATGGTGATACCACAACTCTACAAAAAATACAAAAATTAGCTGGGTGTGGTGGTGCACACATGTAGTCCCATCTACTCGGGAGGCTGAGGTGGGAGGATCAATTGAGCCTGGGAGTTCAAGGCTGCAGTGAGCCATGATTGTGCCATTGCACTCCAGCCTGGGCTATAGAGCAAGACCCTGTCTCAATAATAATAATACAAAACACTACCTGTTTAGCATTTATGGTTAGACAAAGTATTAAAAAATCCTTCAGGCCGGGCACGGTGGCTCATGCCTGTAATCCCAGCACTTTGGGAGGCCAAGGCGGGCAGGTCACCTGAGGTCAGGAGTTTGAGACCAGTCTCACCAACATGGTGAAACCCTGTTTCTACCAAAAATACAAAACTTAGCTAGGCATGGTGGCAGGCACCTGTAATCCCAGCCACTCGGGAGGCTGAGGCAGGAGAATCGCTTGAACCTGGGAGGCGGGGGTTGCAGTGAGCCCTGATGGCACGAATGCACTCCAGCCTGGGTGACAGAGCGAGACTGTGTCTAAAAAAAAAAAAAGAAAAAAGAAAAAAGAAAAACCTTCAAACAAGAAATGGTTTCTTTACTTTGAATGCTGGTGCTGGAGGTAGAGCAGTTGTTCTCCGCCCTCTTCCCTAAGGGCTGGGGAGATGCCCCTGCAGGCCTATATGCCTAGCACCTAGCACAGGGCTGGGCACATAAATGGTTGATCAAAAGATCACAGCTGGTATGGCATAGGGTGCCAGATGGAGCCACCCAGAGGGGAGAAATTTGGGTTCAACCTTTTTTTGAGATGGACTCTTACTCTGTCACCCAGGCTAAAGTGCAGTGGCACAATCTCAGCTCACTACAACTTTCGCCTCCTGGGTTCAAGAGGTTCTCCTGCCTCAGCCTCCCAAGTAGCTGGGATTACAGGCACCCGCCATCATGCCTGGTTAATTTTTGTATTTTTGTAGAGACGGGGTTTCACTATGTTGGCCAGGCTGGTCTTGAACTCCTGACCTCAGGTGATCTACCCACCATGGCCTCCCAAAGTGCTGAGAATACAGGTGTGAGCCACCACACCTGGCCAGGGTGCAATCTTTACTGAGCATTCCACTGCCCACTGCCGCCCTCAGTTTATCAGAGATAGAGCTAATTGGTGCACGTAAAATGCTCACTGGTGGCTTCCTGGAGGACCCACCTGACCTCAGGTGATCTGCCCGCCTCGACCTCCACAGAGTCCAGGGATTACAGGCACGAGCCACCACACCTGGCCAGGGTCCAGTCTTTACTGAGCATTCCACTGCCTCCCTCAGTTTATCAGAGATAGAGCTGATTGGTGCAGGTGAGATGCTCACTGGTGGCTTCCTGGAGGAGGTGACACCTGACAGGATGAGGAAAAGGCATTCCTGAAGGGAGAAACATGCAAACAAGGACCTGGGCTGAGCCCACCTGGAGACAAGAAGATCTCCTCGTGCAGGGACTGGGAAGACCACCCAAGCCTGGGGTGTGGCCTCCAGGAGCCCTTGAAGGGCCTGGGAAAGGTTGCAGAGCAGTGGACTGTGTCGGGCTCCCCAGGGGCTGAAGCAGGTGGAGGGGGCTGGGCCGGCCAAAGCTGGGCCCCTGAAGTAGCTCCCATGTCACACAAAGTGGCTGCCGGGACCTCATGACAAAGGAGGGTATGGCCCGGGTGGGCCCTGAGCCTTGGGAATTTGTTGCTGGGCAGCAGGGGCTGGCCATCTGTAACAGAGTCTCCCCTTCCCAGGCTGTACGTGCTGAAGCTGTCAGACGACATCGGGAACTTTGGGGAGGTGCGGCTGCCCCTCCTTGGCTGCCTTGGTGTCTCCTGGGTGGTCGTCTTCCTCTGCCTCATCCGAGGGGTCAAGTCTTCAGGGAAAGCAAGTACCCCTCCCCCAGCAGGGTCTGTGCCCACCCAGAAAGATCCTGACCCCTACCTGGGTTATGTGTATGTTGCAGGGAGGGGATGCTGAAGGGACTCCAGAGCGGGAGAGGGACTGGGGGCTGGTGGTGATTAGGGAGCCAGGGTGATAGTGCCCAGGGGAGGTAAGAGCCCGGAAGAGTCCATGGAGCCCTCTTGTGCCAGGTGGTGTACTTCACAGCCACGTTCCCCTACGTGGTGCTGACCATTCTGTTTGTCCGTGGAGTGACCCTGGAGGGAGCCTTCACCGGCATCAAGTACTACGTAACCCCGCAGTGGGACAAGATCCTGGAGGCCAAGGTGGGAAGTGAGGGAAACCGGAAACCAGAAGCGGGCTGGGGAAGGGCTGGGGAGGTGCTGCCTCTGCCCACAGCTCCTCACCGCCGGCCCCTCCCTGCAGGTGTGGGGTGATGCCGCCTCCCAGATCTTCTACTCACTGGGCTGTGCGTGGGGAGGCCTCATCACCATGGCTTCCTACAACAAGTTCCACAATAACTGTTACCGGTGAGTGCTCCCTGCCGGGCTGAGGCTGCCCCCTCCCTGCCCTCTCTGCAGCCTGATCCCAGCTCCAGTGCAGCCGTGGGCCCACCAGGCCTCCTTTCCTCTCATGATCTTGAGGTTCTGGGAATACTGGTTCTGGATAAAGTTGTTGGAGAATGGGGAGAGAGGCTTAGGCAGGAGAGAGAAGAGAGATGGGGACAGTGATGTCCCAGGGGTCTGTGAGGACTCAGGCAGCTCAGGCTCACTTAAAAATGCCCAGAACAGACCAGAAAAGGAGTTGGGGGCCAGGCTCAGTGCTTCATGCCGTAATCCCAGCACTTTGAGAGGCCAAGGCGGGAGGATTACTTGAGCCCAGGAATTCAAGACAAGCCTGGGCAACATAGTGAGACCCCATCTTTCTTTATAAAACATAAAAGAAAATTAGCTGGGCGTGGTGGCACACACCTGTAGTCCCAGCTACTTAGGAGGCTGAGGGGGGAGGATTGCTTGAGAGCAAGAGGTCAAGGCTACAGTGAGCTGTGATAGCACCATTGCACTCCAGCCTGGGCAACAGAGTGAGACCCTGTCTCCCACCCCCCAAAAAATAGTTGGGGGCGCCCTTGTTCCTAGAACTTTCCCTGTCTCCATGTCTCCTCTTGGCCCAAATTGGGGAGAGGGAAGCTGAACTGTTTTCCTCCCCATCAGGGACAGCGTCATCATCAGCATCACCAACTGTGCCACCAGCGTCTATGCGGGCTTCGTCATCTTCTCCATCCTCGGCTTCATGGCCAGTCACCTGGGGGTGGATGTGTCCCGCGTGGCAGACCACGGCCCCGGCCTGGCCTTCGTGGCTTACCCCGAGGCCCTCACACTACTTCCCATCTCCCCGCTGTGGTCTCTGCTCTTCTTCTTCATGCTCATCCTGCTGGGGCTGGGCACTCAGGTATGAGGTGCAGGACGTGGACCGGAGGCTTGGGGGAGGGAGGGGACAGGAACAAGGGGCAGGTCCGCAATCTGACAGCCACATCCTGCAGTTCTGCCTCCTGGAGACGCTGGTCACAGCCATTGTGGATGAGGTGGGGAATGAGTGGATCCTGCAGAAAAAGACCTATGTGACCTTGGGTGTGGCTGTGGCTGGCTTCCTGCTGGGCATCCCCCTCACCAGCCAGGTAAGAGCTGAGTAAGGGAAGGGCTGGCTCAGAGTTGCCAGGATGTTCAGGGAAGGGTGGGGGAGCCCGGGCTGCAGGCGCCTCCCACAGCCGCCCACTGTTCCCCAGGCAGGCATCTACTGGCTGCTGCTGATGGACAACTATGCGGCCAGCTTCTCTTTGGTGGTCATCTCCTGCATCATGTGTGTGGCCATCATGTACATCTACGGTGAGCACTCGAGCCTCCGGCCTCCTGTCACCCGGCCCCTGGCCCGCCCACTCTGTCTTGTGGGCCTGCTGACCCCTCCTCTCTCCAGGGCACCAGAACTACTTCCAGGACATCCAGATGATGCTGGGATTCCCACCGCCCCTCTTCTTTCAGATCTGCTGGCGCTTCGTCTCTCCTGTCATCATCTTCGTGAGTTCCCTGGCCGGCCCCTCCCTTCCCTTTCTGCCCCTTGGCCATCTCTTGGGACCCAGCGGAGGGAGAGTGGGAGCTCCTGCACCTGGCCGGAGCTCAATACCCATGACTCTGGCCTTTGGGAGGCTAAGGGAGGTTGGAGAGAGTCAGAGAGGCGTGTGGCGACTCAGAGCTGCCCGGGCCCTGGCCTCTGATTAGGAGGGGAGTGCCACAGCCTGTATTTGACTGCAGACATTGCTCAGGCATTCCTGCCTGGCACCCCAGGGGACTCAGGAGTCAATACGGATAGCGTGTCAGCCTCTGCCTGCTGGCCTCATCTCCCATCCCTCTAGGGAGAGTGTTCCAGGGCCTTGGCTATGTGGTGGGAACCAGTGTTCCAGAAGCAGCCCAAGACTGGTAGACCAGGCTGTGAAATCAGATGTCAGCTCTACATGGGGGCAATCTGCAAGCCTTCCAGGCAGTGAGGTGGGCTGGCTTGGGTGGGGGGTGTTCTAGGTTTTATGAATATTCAACAGCTGAGAAATTCCCATCAGGGAGCTGAATTGGTGGAAGGAATCCACCACGGCAAGGAAGCAGGCACTTTCCACACACCGTTCCCATGTAACCCGTGGTAGAGCTCTCCAAGGTGTCATTGTTATCCCCACTTTACAGATGAGGAAACTGAAGCACGGGGATAAGTAATTGGCCCATGGTCACACAGCTAATAAGAGGCAGAGCCACAATTCAAATCAAGTAGTCCAATTCCAAGCCTGGGCCAGCGCCAAACTAGAAGCACCTCTGCAGGAGGGAGGAATGGTCCAGGGGCTAAAACCGTATGACTTGGCTCCTTCCTGTTTGGGGTGGGATTCGGGGAAGGCAGGTATTGACAGTGTAATGGTCACTCCACAGAGGACAGGCAGGGCCATCTCGAGTGACAGTGAGAGGGCTGGCCCAGTGGCCCGGGCAGTGTTCCGAGCCACACTCTTGTCATGTTTAATGCCTCAGTGGCACAGGGGGCTAAGCACCGGACTTCCCCTGTGGCTCATGTTTCTGAATAAAGGCCTGTGGAGGGCTGAGGTCTCTACCCTATAGGGTATGGGATGTTCCCGAGCCTGGCACAGGCTCTCCCTCTGGCCACTGGCCCAGCTTTGAAACAGGAGGAGTGGAAGTGGTGGTGGTGGGAGGCAGGGGAGGGCAGGCACCACCACCCCAGAGTGCCATGCCTTCTGGGGCAGTAGCCCAAGGGGAGCTCAGCCTCTGCGGCTCGGAAAGTCTCCCAGTATTCAGACTAGATTGAGGTCCTGGGGAAAGACCAGGGGGCACCTGCCAAGGGCAGTGGGGAGGAAGGAGACAAGCACAAAAAGGATCTGTAGGGGCAGCCTTGGCTGGGATCTGGTGTCTCCACAAGATTGAGGCACAGCGGGTGGGGCCCTTCCTGTGCCTAGGAAGCCAGGCTGGAGTTACCTTTAGGGGAGCCTAGAGTCCTCTCCTTGGGGTAACTCCAGCCTGGCTTTCTGGGCTGTGGTGTTTTCTCTGGGGGCTTTCTTTTTTCATATTTCTGAAAAGCTCTTTTTGACAAACTCCACCCTTCTGTCAGCGCAAATGAGGGATTTGTCCACACGTAGGTCAGGATCTGTTCCATTTAGGAAACCTGTTATAAGCTCCCATCATGTGCAGCATCCCCGGAGGGTCCTCCAGTTTGGATGTGGGTCTTGCATTCTAGAATATGGCCCTGTGCTTCAGGACGGGGCTGGAACCTCAGGAGGAGGGTGCTGGGACACCCTCCCACCCAGGCCCTCTGGGTGACCCGCCAGCCACTGCCTGTGTTTCTGCCTCCTTTCACTTCTTTTGTTGCTGCAGCCACAAGTCTTATTTCCAGTCTCACTCATCTCTTTCCAAGGAGGCTCCCTAGAGCACCGCAGCCCGACACTCACCATTTCAGCCTGTGGAGCTTCCCCAGGTTGAATGTCCCTGTCTCCACAGCCACAGACAGGCAGGGCTTTGCCCTACCCTCTTTCCATCCTCCTCTGCCTCTCTGTACAAATCAGTTCAAATCAACACAAGAGACTGTGGCAGGCACTGTACTGGGCACTGCACCCCCAGAGTTGATGCAATTCCAGGAGCTCCCAGGTCTATGGGAACATTAAACCAAGCCACTCTGAGGGAAGCAGGTGGAAAACGCCGAGGGGAGGCCCTGCAGGAGGAAATGGGGGAAATCTGGGATGGCTTCTTGAAGGAGAGGGCACTGGCATAGGGTTTGACAGAGGAAGATGCAGAGGATGATTCCCCAGAATAAATGAAGAGAGGATGGGAAACACTGGGTGTGACTGAAACACTGAGGGTGGGGTAGTGTGGCAGGCGAGACAATTTGAGGTCGCACTGCCCGGTGACAGCCTAAAGGTCCAGGATGTGGCCTTACTTCAGTTGGCCAGGGGAAGCCATAGCGAGTCTTTGAGCAGAACTGATTGACTTCCAAAGGCAGCAGCAGCTCGACTGTGCTCGGCCAGTTCAGGACCGCGGCGAAGACAGACTCCCCTCCACAGAGCCTTCCTGCCCACAGTGCCCCAGTCCCCTGGCCCTGCCTGCTTCTTCCACGGCCCAGATGTTGACAGCTGTCCCTGTTCTGCCTCAAATGCCCCTTTCTAGTTTGGGAAGCCAGAGAGGAAAGGGTGCGGGTAGAGGGATGGCCTGGGTCTGGGCTCTGGGCCGGCCTCATGCCCACTCCCACACCTGCCCCGTGCAGTTTATTCTAGTTTTCACTGTGATCCAGTACCAGCCGATCACCTACAACCACTACCAGTACCCAGGCTGGGCCGTGGCCATTGGCTTCCTCATGGCTCTGTCCTCCGTCCTCTGCATCCCCCTCTACGCCATGTTCCGGCTCTGCCGCACAGATGGGGACACCCTCCTCCAGGTGAGGGCGGGGAAGGCTGGGTAGCCAGGCGAAATGGGAGGGGCCGGCTGGAAGGGGCTTAAGGGCTCCCCCCTGACGTGCCCTGCCCCTGTGCCCCATGCCTACCTCATGCAGCGTTTGAAAAATGCCACAAAGCCAAGCAGAGACTGGGGCCCTGCCCTCCTGGAGCACCGGACTGGGCGCTACGCCCCCACCATAATCCCCTCTCCTGACGACGGCTTCGAGGTCCAGCCACTGCACCCGGACAAGGCCCAGATCCCCATTGTGGGCAGTAATGGCTCCAGCCGCCTCCAGGACTCCCGGATATGAGCACAGCTGCCAGGGGAGTGGCCCCACCCCCACCCCGTGCTCCCAACACAGAGACTGGTGAGGCAGAGGCCAGGTGTCTCCGCCTGCCCCCTGCCATGCCCTGGGCAGGACAGCTGCTGTCATCTTGGTCACTACTGCTAGTGCAGTCATTCGTGCTCGTGCCCCCAGTGTTTACACGTCCTTTGGATGCCAAGATGGCAGCTGTGGGGAGGGGTGGGAGTGGAGGGTTGCTGGGAGGTCCAAAGCACTTTGGAGGGGTCTCGGGCCAGGTCCCCAGCGGTCTGGGCGGCTTTACGTGGCCTCTGATACCCTTATACCCTGCCCTGAGCTGAGGTTCTGGGTGGGCCTCCAGCCCCATGGCTAGTGCTCCTGCCCTCAGAGCAGACCCCAGCCACTGCCAGGCACATTTGGCTCTTCCTCCCTAGGGGCAGGATGAGGGGCTGGGGGCTGTGCAGTGTTACTTGTCAGGCTGTGCTGCCCAGCCCCGTTTATCTTTGTAATTATTTTTGTAAACGTTGTATTCTCTGTGGTTGCCACCTCTGCACCCCCAGCCTCGGGTCCAGTCTGTCTTCCAGGCCTGCTTGCACCTCACTGGGCTGCTCCGGGGTCTCTGCCCCTCATTCTAGCCTTGGCTGTCAGGCCCAGCCAGCAGAGGACCGCGACCCAGCAGCCTGCCCAAAGCATTTGTTTCTGGGGGATGGGATGGGGGCTGCTCCACAGGAGGTTTGAGCCCAGCGCCCCGGGGAAGGGGACCCTGCACGACACCCCCTTGCCCTTCCTCTATCAGGCTAAAGGCCCAGTCTTCCCAAATGTGCTGCCCTTGTTCATGTGCCAAATGGCCCCAGCCCACATGCCCCTCCCCTCTCCGGAGCGGGAGCCCCTTCTGAAGTGTCTGAATCCCTGAAGTGTCCATTTGTCCGTCCTCTGTGCAGTGACAGCCCCAGCCAAGCCACCTCTAATCCTCTGTAGCAATAACGGTGCGCCGCCCATCCCTGCCCATCGTGCACCACTAAGATTTTAAAGTCCATAGATTTTAATGAAATTTCTATTCCTGTCTCTGAGTGGCTGCTGTGCTTTGTCTGGGTCCCCCAGGGGACAAGAGTCAGGCTGGAATGGGACCTCTGTCTGCCAGGCCTTTGTGGAGGCCTGGGAGGAGAAAGGCCAAAGGCTTTGATGATTGGGACCGATGCCCGGCCACTCAGCTCCAGACACCAGGGATCTGGCAAGGGGGTGGGGCAAGGGCCAGACAGACCAACAGCCTTGGGGTCCTGGCGAGAGCTCGTCCAAGACCAGATCTGAAGCTGGCTAGGCCAAGGCAGCTGAGGCAGCAGTGGCAGACGGGTGCATCCTGGCAGAAGCCAGAGCCTACTCGGTGACCAGCCCTTCAGGCTGGGGCCTGGGGTGCTGCACTGGACATGGGCGTGGAAGCTGACCCTTCCCTGGGGCTGTACTGAAGCTGCCGTCCCCAGCGGTGGGTAGCGGCCTGGCCTCGAGGTCGAAGGCAGGGCTCCAGAGGAGGTGCAGGCAGGCAGCACTGGAGAGGTGCAACCCCACAGAGAGGAAGCAGGGGTCTGAGGCCCTGCATAAAGGACCCCAAGGGCCACTGCCTGGACAGGAAGGAGTAAGTGTAGGGGGTGGTGGTCTGATCCTTCAGTCCACCCTGCCCTGTGTCTACTGTTGTGGTTTACCTGTGGTTGGGAGAGACACAAGAAGGCCCCACAGATGCCTGCAGCTCCTGCTCCATGGCCTTCTTCTGTTCCTTTAGCTCTGAAGGAGAGATTCGGCTGAGCCAGTGCCCAGCTCTTCCAGGGTGTGTACAAGTGTAGGGTGGGAGCAGGAGACTGGGTGTTCTGGGCCCTGATCTGTGTCCTCACCTGCCAGGGTGGGCTCCAGGGCTGCCTCCGTCAGGCGGCAAGGCCTCATATACTCCTCTTCCAGGCAGCGCTGCAGGGAGAGGCAGGGAGAGCTGCGTCAGTGCCCAGACTTAAGGTAGGGGTGGGGCAAGGCAGGATACAGAGGCCAAGATCCCTAGGGCATGCCCATGTAGCCCCTTCAGCCCATCCACCGTGAGGGCAGCCATGTTCCCCAGGGAATACCAGCCTTGCAGAAGAGCTGAGTTTGGCAAGATAGTGGTGGGGCCTGTACCCAGACTCAGGTAAAGTAAGGAGGCAAAAGACCTAAAACGGTTGGCCCTGGCCTTAAGGGCTCAGTTAGAATCCGGGGCCTCTAGGATTTTGCAGGTGCACACAAGCATGTATCCCTGAGAAATGGATGCAGGACTCACACAGCCTGTACACACACCTATGCATGCACACAGGTACATGGGCCTCACCCAGGTGAGAAGCATGAGAGTCTACGCTCAGCAGTGAGGCTCGGGGGAGAGCCCAGGGCCTCCGCTCACCTGCAGGATGGGGATCTCCCTCTCCAAGGTGTGACACTCCTCCTCCAGAAGGCCCCTGGGACATGAGGGAGCAGCAGCCAGAACCCGAGACATAGGACCAGGGCTCAGCTGAGTCCACCACATGGCCCCAACCTCCAGCCTCAGCAGGAGCCCCACCCAACCTATCCTTCCTCAGCCCACACTGCCCTCTGCTTCTTGGTGGGCTGCCCCAGCATAGACTTCTGGCCCCCACAAGGCTCTTTCTGAGCAGGAAGTGTCTTCCCCTCACCTACCTCATCCTGGCAGGCATCCTTCTCTCTCCCGCACTTCTGCACTGTGATTCTACTTGCCTCCATCTTCCTTCACATCACAGCCCTTCCTCTGCTTAAAATCCTCTGTGGCTACCCCCAGTGTCAAGATATTTATATTTATTTTTAAAACAGGGTCTTGCTCTGCCACCCATCATGACTCACTGTAGCCTTGCCTTCCAGGGCTCAATCAACCCCCTCTCACCTCAGCCTCCCAAGTAGCTGGTACAGGCGTGCACCACCATGCCCAGGTAATTTTTGTATGTTTTGGTAGAGATGGGGTTTTGCCATGTTGCCCAAGCTGGTTTCGAACTCCTGGGCCCAAATGATCTTCTTGCCTCAGCCTCCCAAATTGCTGAGATTATAGGTAGGCTCGGCCATGGCATCTGTACTTGGCTGCTTCCTGAAAGCAACCTCACTAGCTCTACAGCAGCCAGCTCTTTCCACCTCTCAGCCTGACACACATGGGTCTCCCCACCAAGTATGTTACCTTCGTCCTCTCTCACAATCCCAGCACGTCAAGATCCATCCCTGTCTCCACCCCTGCCTACACACATGCAGGTGCCCCTGGGCCTCACCTCAGGTGTCTGGCCACCTGGTCAATGTTGGACACGTTCAGTTGGTCCTTGATGATGCTGAGATCTCTGTGACCGCTGCTGGCAATGAAGTCACTATCACTCTCCCCATGTTGCTCACCCCAGGCCTTCAGGACCCAAATATCACTTCTCTTAGACAACTGTCTTTCTTTTCTCACAAAGGCAATATAATATAGTGCAGAGTAAGAGTTTGGGAGCCTAGTTTTGCAAATGAGCTCTGCTACCCTTCATTGTGTGTGACTTCAGACAAAGCACTTATCTCTTCTGAGCTTTAGTTTCTTTTCTTTTTGTTTTTTTTTTTGAGACAAGATTGTGCTCTGTTGCTCAGGCTGGAGTGCAGTAGCACCATCTTGGCTCACTGCAGCCTTGACCTCCCAGGCTCAAGTGCTCTTCCCACATCAGCCTCCTGAGTAGCTGGGACTATAGGTGTGCACCACCACACCTGTTCAATTTTTTGCACAAACGGGGTCTCACTATGTTGCCCAGGCTGCTGCTGCTTCTTTTTTTTTTTTTTTTAGAGACAGGGTCTTTGTCACCCAGGTTGGAGTACACAGGTGCAATCATAGCTCACTGAAGCCCTGAATTCCTGAGCTTAAGCAATTATCCCACCTCAGCCTCCCAAGTAGCTGGGAATCCAGGCATGTGCCACCACGCCTAATTTTTTTTTCACTTTTTGTAAAGATGGGATCTCCCTGTGTTGCCCAGGCTAATCTTAAACTCCTGGCCTCAAGCCATCCTCCTGCCTCAGCCTCCCAAAGTGCTGGGATTACAGGCATGAGCCACTATGCCCGGCCTTTAATTTCTTCTCGTACAAAGTGCAGACTTTGCCCACCTCAAGCTGTGTGAGGATTAGAATAAGAAGTTGCTGCTATCCACTTATGAATATTTTATCTCATTCAGTCCCAGCTGTAAATACCATTTGTAGCCATCCTCTTCAGCTCTCCCTGCCTCCCTAACCCAGCCCTCACTCCTGTTCTCTAGGCCAGAGGAGCAATCGCCTGCTGGACATGGCTTCCTTTCTTCCCTTTTCCTACAAAGCTCTTCTCTCTTTCATCTCCCTGAAAACTGCTCCTCATACTACAACATGCAGATCAAACCACTTTCTCCAGGAAGCTTTGCCTGTCCCCAGGCTAGGCAGGTGTTTCCTCTGGGTTTCAGCAGCCCTCATGTGCTGATCTCTATCACAAGTGGCGGTGGAAGTGGCCAGCCTGTGACTGGAACCTCCTGCATGGAGCCAGGTGCAACCCACCAGTTGGCTAGGGCCCTCTGCCAAGCAGGGACAGATCCCTCTCTCCTACCATCACCTTACCTGGGCCCACCACCTCTCATCTGGAATACCTCCTGTTCTGGCAAATCACACCTGGGCTCCTCCAAGGCAAAGTGCAGGACCCTGGGGCTATATTGGACCCAAGCTTGGGCCTGGTCCCTGCAGAAGGTGCACAGGAAGGAAGATGAGAGGCTCCTTTCTGGAAACCACAGAAAAGGCAACCCTGGCTCTTTGTTAGGGGCAGAGCTAGCCCACCTGGTATCTGGGGAAAGGACCCAGGCCCGAGGCTCCCACCTGCCCTCACAGATGGCTTTGTGGCGGAGACCCTGGAGCAACTGCCGGAGTTCCTGGCGCAAGAGGTCCTTTAGGAGAGGCGGTGGTGCCAGAAGAGAAGAGGGGTCAGAGATGGGGCGTGAGCTGGGGGCTTGGGAGGATCGAGCCTCTTGGAGCAGTGCCCGTAACATCGCCACCTGCAAGGAGAGCTGGGATACCTTGCGACTGGGGAGGGGAGTGACCGGAATGGTGGGGGCTGGGGGAGTGAGGGAGGGGACGGAGTCAAAGGGGAGAGGGCCAGGACAGTGAGACCCAACAGGATCTCGGGAGTTCCCCGGCAGGGCCAGGGACCCGCAGGAGGTGGGAAATCACACCCAGGGGCGTGGCCCACCTTCCCTCTCCCCACCTCCGCCCGCAGCTCCAGGCTCAGGTCCACCGCCGCCTCCCCCAGAATCCTCTTCACTTCGGGTCGCTCCCGGAGCGGAATGTGCTCCTCCACCAGCTCCCACAGCGAGGAGGAGTGCCGAAGCATGACCCACCCGCGCCGCCGTCCCCAGCTCAGTCCTACAGGCCGCAGGTCAGAGTGCGGGAGGTACCGCGGGCCTGCCGGCAACGCTCACCAAGCCCCGCCGCTCTATGAGGCCCGCCCTCTCCCAAGCCCCACCCATGCTCTGCCGCCGGTCCCCTCAGCTGGGATTGCCCCGTCCAGAACCGCCATTCCTTGGCGCGCTCTTCTGCCAGGCTTTTGGCCAACTCGTATGCCGCTGGCCCAAAAGCCAGGCAGTGGGAACCAGCGCCTTAGCCCCACCTCTTCCGCGTGGCCATCACCTGGGAAACCACGCCGCGACTCTAGGCCCTGCCCCCTCCCGTGTGTGGTCCGGCGGGCGGCGCGTGCCGGCTGGGAGTTCAGACTTACCTCAGTGCTCCACCGAGCCTTGACCCCAAGCACTTTGGGCTCGGCCCTGGGCACCTTTAGGCCTCCGGGAACGTGTTAAGACCTGAGAAATCTGGGTCCACGGGTTTATTATTTCGTCGCCTCCACTGGCCCGGAAGCAGTGCAAGGACAAACTTCCCCTTCAGGCCGGTGGAAGCCTAAGCCAGGATGGCCCGGGTCAGGTTTACTTGTTGGGCCAGCTACCCCAAGTGCCCTTCCACCACAACACACTCAGGGTAACCATGTTCAGGGACCCGACCCCCACCCCCAGACAAGGGAGCTGCTCCATTCACGTTTTTTACTAAAGCACCCACACAAGTTTCTGTGCAATGTACAAACATGAGCCGGCCCTGGGGCTCCTGCCTCCTCTCTCAGACAGGGAGGCGGGAACCAGACTTACTGATCCAAGCCCCACCTGCCTCCCATGCAAAGGCCAACCCCAAGATCCCAGGCAGCGACACCGCATCCCCTCCGGTCCCCTCCTGGGGCAGCTCCTCAGCAGGGGGCGCACCAAAGCTTGCCCCCTACAATGTTGAATGAAAAAGGTTTCCCCTCCCCTGGGAGCAAGGGGGTTCCCAAGAGCTGAGAATTCCCCCTGGAAGAGACACTGCCCCCTAGACATACCTCCCACCCTTCCAGGCCCTAGGGGACTCAAGGGGGGAAACTGAGGCACAGAGAGGTGGAGTGACCCAGCCCAGGCCACTCCGCGAGGCAGTGCAGGGGCTGGCCCGACCCTGACAGTGACTGGGGCTGGGCTAGGGGGAGGGGGTCAGGAAGGAGGGTTGACTCCAAAGAGGGCCACACTTGAAGAGCCTGCCCAGGCAGGAGGCCCCCAAAGTGGGTTCTGAAACTTCCAGGTATAGCTAGGGGGCTTATTGAAGACCCTCGGAAAACAAAGCCCACAGTCTCAGTCCTGGAGGTCCTCCACAGAGCAGCTGCCAGCCAGGCTGTGGTCAGTCCTCTGGCAGGCAATCCTCGGCACCGAGAGCCTCTGTCCATCAGTGTCAGCCCCGAGGGGGCCATGACGGGGGCCGCCCAATGTCCACTGTGATATTGGTGAAGAGTGGTTGCCGAGACACCTCCAAGACCTGGTACCGCACTGACCCAATGCCGTCCCGCTTCATGGTCAGCTTCGTGTTTTGAATCTTGGTAAACCTAGATAGGATGGAAATGGTCTGTATCAGGGCTAACAACTGTAAACTACAAATAAAATCCTACATCCCCCAATCAACTAAATGGACCCCCTTTTGGCCAAGGGGACCCCAGAGAAACCTTAAAAACAGGGTTTCCAGCCATGATGGGAAGGGACGTCAAACATGCCTTGTTATACCCACTCCCTTTTGCAGTTTAGATACAACAAATGACCAGGATTAACGTCAAAGCAGAGATCACAAGACTGAGAGAATGTTCTTTGTGTCAATAAGATACATAATTATAAATAGGATCTAAGGCCATGCCAGGCAAGAGTTAAGTCATGCACCTCTGCACTTAAAGAACAGACTATGCTCTAACTGCTGCAAGGATTTTCTTTTTCTGTAGCAGCTAAACAAGTACTGGACTTGAGATAACCAATATTAGAACAATTTGCATAATGTGGTAATATATTAAAGCTAAAAATAATAGAAAAATATTTGCAGCTCACCCACTGCCAGATGCTGACCCCTACGCCCGTTCCACAAGCCATAACTATAGTGTTGGTGGGACAAGAGACTGATTTCAGTAACTTTCTCCTGATAAGACCATTGGCTGTGAACTGGTTCTAGCCAGTTTACAGAGGCTGCACACTTGAGTACTTTTGTCTTTTTGACATATAGGGCCTAACTGCAATACATTTAAATATTAAGTCTCCACCCCAAAGTGAACATGGATGGTATATAACATGCATGTTTGTTCAATATGCATATGTCAGGATCCCCTCCATGAATATTCATAGCTCCTCCAATAACCTATTGACCAATCCATTCAACTAAAATTCCTATCTCACTCCTCCCTCCCTCGAAGTGCCTGTTAAGGCTTTGGCTGGAGGCTCTGCTTCCTAGCCAGTCGGATGGCCAGCCTGCAGGTTGTAACCCTTTATAAAGGAGAAATAAAGTCTCTTTTTCAAATCTGATGTAGTGATTTTTTTTTTTTTTTTTTTTTGAGACAGAGTGCAATGGCGCCATCTCAGCTCACTGCAACCTCCGCCTCAGAGGTTCAAGCAATTCTCCTGCCTCAGCCTTCCGAGTAGCTGGGATTACAGATGCCTGCCACTGCACCCAGCTAATTTTTGTATTTTCAGTAGAGATGGGGTTTCACCATGTTGGTCAGGCTGGTCTCAAACTCCTAACCTCAGATGATCCGCCCACCTTGACCTCCCAAAGTGCTGGGATTATAGGTGTGAGCCACCTCATCCAGCTGATCTAGTGATTTTTAAGTTACCACCACCAAACCCAACATGGGATCTCTGTGGCCTAAGCTTAAGCCATCCTGGCTCCTTCCAGGGTTGACTTGGCAGGAGCCCTTCTGCTCTTGCATTGGCCCTCAAAACAGAGATCTCACCTGCTTCAGTCAGAAAACAGAAGTCTGACACTCTCACAAATCTCTCAGCTCAGACTTTTTTTTTTTAAAGACAGAGTCTTGCTCTGTTGCCCATGCTGGAGTGCAGTGGCGCAATCTCAGCTCACTGCAACCTCTGCCTCTTGGGTTCAAGCGATTCTCCTGCCTCAGCCTCCTGAGTAGCTGAGACTACAGGTGCACACCACCATGTCCGGCTTTTTGTTTTGGTTTGGTTTTTTGAGATGGAGTCTTGCTCTGTTGCCCAGGATAGCAGTGCAGTGGTGCGATCTCAGCTCACTGCAACCTCTGCCTCCTGGGTTCAAGAGGTTGCCTCTCAACCTCCTGCCTCAGTCTCCAGAGTAGAGGGGATTACAGTTGCTCGCCACCATGCCCAGCTAATTTTTTTGGTATTTTTAGTAAAGATGGGGTTCACCATTTTGGCCAGGCTGGTCTCAAACTACTGACCTCAGGTGATCTGCCCACATTGGCCTCCCAAAGTGCAGGGATTACAGGCATGAGCCACTGCGCCCAGTCTTTTTTTTTTTTTGTATTTTTAGTAGAGACAAGGTTTCACTATGTTGGCCAGGCTGGTCTCAAACTCCTGATCTCAAGTGATCTGCCTGCCTTGGCCTCCCAAAGTGCTGGGATTACAGGCACAAGCCACAGTATGAGGTCAGCTCAGACCTTTCTATGCCCGAGACCAGGCATCCCACAGGCATCTCAAGCGCAATCAGATGCATCATTTTTACTCCCCACGCCTGTGCCATTTTCTCTGTTCCTCGTTCTTTAGTGACTTTTTCGCCAGCTATTTATTGAGCACCACCACGTGCCAGGCTGTGCTCTAAGCACCAAGGCTACTGCCATAGCCATGACAGGTGGGGTCCTTCCTCTCAGGGCAAGTTGGCTTCTCTAGGGGAGGCAGGTAACAGAGAAAACATCGGAGTGCTAAGAGAGACAAGAGGGCATACGTGACATTGAGCTGAGGGCAGGAACAGAGCACTCCAGGCAGAGGTCAGAGCACATGCTGACCCTAAATTGGGAAGATTTTGCACAGCTGAGTGGCTAAACCTGAATGGGACACCTGGAAAAGCAGACTATTAGCCTGGAGGTTCAATTACACCGCACAAGGGCAGGGCTCTAAGTCAGAGTGAGCAGTTCATATTTTCATTCTCACAGAATGAAATGTGTAAAGGCTCTAAGAAATGTTTAACCCAGTTTGGGGGGGGCAAGCCATAAACAGGGAAACCAGTTAGAGGCCACTGCAGTAGTCCAGGCAGGATCCCAGAGGTTGAACTAGGGTAAAGGTAGTAAAGGGGGAAAGCAAATGGACTCAAATGTTTTAGGGGTGGCAGTGATACAACTTGCTGATGGATTTGGATATGTAGGGTGAGGAAAAGAATAATCCAGAACTCCCGGATTTTAGGCAACAGCAACTACGTAGAGAGAGTTCACAGAGTTTGTGAACTCTGAATTTGGTATCAGGCTGGCTGGGAGAAGGGCCTACAGGGTTTGTGAAATGTAAACAAGAGCTTCCTGACGCTGCTCTGTGACTTGTGCTAAACTTTCTGGGGGTGGGAGACTCAGAGTCGTCATACCCAATCCGTGAATCCAACATTCACAGAGTTCTTTAAGCCAGAAACTTCTTGCTATCTTGCCGCCTCTACAACCAAGCCAGACGTGTAATTGATGGTGGCACCCAGGCAGGCTACTCCTGCAACAGGACCAAGGCTCCTGGCGTGTACTGTGGAGCTCCACTCCTCCCCCAGATGCCCTGAAGCCCGTCTTCTCTTGGTCTCTTACCCGTTTCCTGCTGACCAGTTTTCATCAGAACTGCTTTTTCATCAGCTCCCTGCACTCCCCAGTGCCTCATGCTTCTCCGAGGCACCAACCTCACACCAGGGCTACAAACCACCTCCCCCACTCCTACCCCCTGTGTTCAGAGTAGAAAAACCCTCCTGCTCAAGCTGGAGACACAGCATCTCCATCCCCAGACCCTGTCCCACCATGCTCCCTTGGACTCCTTAGATTCCTTCAGGCCGGGCTGACTATCTCTCCTGCTCCACCCAGCAGCTATGCCAGGCTTTCGCCTTCCTAAAGCTCAAACAGTGTGCCTTCCAAACACAAACCCCACCCGCTTCTCCCTGCTTCAGGTTCTTCCATGACTCCCCAGTCCTCTGGGACAAAAGTTAAACTCCCATCTGGTATTCAAGACCACTTACATGGTGAAAGGGCAACAGAAGAAAAACCCCTAACATCCAGACCTGACTTTCCCTCCACCCCACTGTCACTATCAGCCTTCAGAGATCTTAAAATCAAATAGCTTCAGACTTGGCATGTATCATACACGTTCACATTCCAGACTCTTCCAGATATGATTTCCCCTTATCCAGGCTGGTTTCCTCTATTAGCCTGGGGAATGTAACACTGTGCCCAAGGCAGGCGTGAGGCAAATCTTTGTTAAATGAGTAACTATTTCAAACTCCAGTTTACCATCACCTCCTCCAGGAAGCCTTCCATCACCAATCCCTCTTCTGCCAAGAGAACACCTTGCCTTGATCACCTTGTGCTATAACTGCCTGTTTCTATAACTATTTCCCTACCTAGAATGAACTTTGTAAGGAAAAGCACAGATTGGGCATGACTACTCTGGGTCTCCCATCCCCAGAAAGTTTAGCACAAGTCACAGAGCAGCCTCAAGAAGCCCAGGAAGCCCTTGTTTACATTTCACACACCCTTTAGGCCCTTCTCCCAGCCAGCCTGATACCAAATGTGGCTACTTCCTAAGAGATACACCCACCTCCTTCAATTTCAGAGGGGTGGGCATTGTGTTTCCACACCCCCTTCCCATCCTGCTCAGGTCCCCTTTGTTGGGTCCACAGGAGCTGTGCCCAGCACCCACTGGCTCTTGTCCTATCTGTCCCAGCAGGGGTCCCACAGGTGCACAAGTGAGGTCTGTGAGGGCACCAACAGGAATGCAATCTACTCAATTACTATTCAGGCCCTGACATTAAATTCTAGTCACCTCTAGGAATCAGGCCAGGGGTAAGTGATATTGGGCTGAGGCTGGGCTGGGGGTTGGGGGACAACGATCAGGGGTACCAGCAGTCAGCTCTAGGACTCAAGGGCCTTGGATCACCTCAGGGAATCAGTGGCACTGGGAGTCACCTCTTTGGAGTCAAGGATGCTTGGAGATCCCCCACTGGGGGGTCAGGCATTGGGCAACTTGGGGTTAAGAGCTGGGGATATTGGGAAGTTGCCTCTGGGGAGTAAGGGGTGAGGGTGCTGGGGTCACCTCTGGGGAGTAAGGGTGAGGGGTGCTGGGGTCACCTCTGAGGGTTGGGTTCGTTATGCTTGTCGCGGTCGTGCTTGATCATGCGGTAGCGGCCGATTCGGATGTCTGGGCGTGAGATCTTCATCCCAGTCAGGGAGATCCTGAGGACAGGGTTGGACAGACTAGAACAGGCCCCAGGAAGGGCAATGAACCCCACCCAGTCTGTACCTCACTCCCCATCCACCCAGCCTATTCCCCATCCCATGCTTACTCACCGGTTGAAGATGTCATCATCCTCGCCACCCCAGCCCCAGTACTCGTTGGGGAAGCCATTGATTCTCAGAAACTGAGCCTTACTCAGGCCTGACACACCTCCAAAGTAGCCAGCATAGGGCAGCCTGTGGCATGGGAAGTCAGGTGTTAGTAAGGGTCCCAAGGAGACTCCAGGGGAAGAACCAGAGACTGGGTTGGGGGGAATGTCCAATGGGGGTCCAGGGAGGATCCAGCCTTGCCAGTGGGGTCTGGGCTGGGGCCAAGAGCAAGCGGGGCCCTGGGGCTGGAAGTGGGTCTGTGTCTGGTAGGGGCAGGAGGGCTGGGTCTAGTTGAGAAGACAGCCCTCACCGGAAGCCAAACTTGTCCATGGCAATGGCAAAGTGGCGGGGTTGGTCGCCACAGCGGTATAGGTTGCGGTCATCCATGGGGACCAGGTCCACATCGCTGAAGATGAAGCAGTCATAGGCGGCATCCTCCTTCAGCGCCTCTAGGAAGCCCACGTTGAGCAGCTTGGCCCGGTTGAAGGTGTCCTCACCATGCTGGGAGAGGGGAGGAGCAGATCAGCTCTGGGCCTGTGACCAGCAAGCACCTGCCCTTTGCCACTCTCCAGAGCAGTCTCTGGGGATTTACCAGCCCCCTCGCTGCCTGGCTCCTCCAGACTCTCAGGATCTAGTCCAGCTTCTCGACCGGGATCTGGCCTGCAAAAGCCTTTCACATGTGGCTCCAACCTCCTCTCTGGCCACTGCCCTCATATCCTGAGGCCCAGCCACACAACATCCCTCAGCAGCCCCAGAATATGCCAGACTCTTCCTTGCCTCCAGGCCTTGGGGTTAGCAGTACCTGTGTTTGTCACACTCAGGGCTGGAGCGGCTCCCCTGACCAAACTTCCCCACCCCAGTACACTTATTCCTTCCTTCCCATGGGCTTCCTTTATGCCAATACCCAATGACAACGATGGGTGGAGTTCTCATCTCATTCGCTCATTCAAACATGCCCTGCGGCTCTCTCTCCTTGTGCTAGTGGGGATTCTGGAGATGGCCAGTCCTGGTCCCATTCTTGTTGTGTATAGAGTCATGCCGTGAGACAAACAACGAATGCCCCAAATGACCAGTGTCTAAGATGCAGGAGCCATGGGGACTGCACCAGGAGCCTCAGGCTCCCTGGAGCTGCATCCAGCTGCCTGGGCAGCCTCTGAGACCAGGACATGCCTGGGCTAGAGTCACTTGTCTCTCCAACAAAATGACAAGCAGAGGGCCTACAGGCAGTCACAGCCCAGTGAGTCACAGCCCCTGAGAATTGGGGCTGCAGGAGTCCTGGCCATGCAGGCCTAAGCACCAAACTCTGGACTAGCAGGGAGCATTCAATGGGAGAAGCTGACCCCTGAGCCCCTGCCCCAACCCACAGCCTCCAGGCTAGAGCCAGAAAGCTTCCTGGAGAGGGGGTCGGTGAGCGGCCTTTCTGGAATGAGTAGAGAGAAAGGCCCTCCTCTCCACCAGCAAAGCCACTGCTGGAAGAGGT
This sequence comes from Trachypithecus francoisi, assembly GCF_009764315.1. Taxonomy (NCBI): domain Eukaryota; kingdom Metazoa; phylum Chordata; class Mammalia; order Primates; family Cercopithecidae; genus Trachypithecus; species Trachypithecus francoisi. Next base: position 80,497,525 of record NW_022681457.1, read on the forward strand.
GGGAGCTGCTCCCCTCTGGAACCCTGACCTGCCCAACCCCACCGGCTCTCTTCCCTCCCTCTCCTGCACCTCCTCTTCTCCCAGCCCTTGGAGAAACCGTCACTTTCCTCCCAGCTCATCAGCACTCCTTCTGACCTCTCACCAGCAAGGAGCCCTGTGTCTCTCCCACATGGCTCATAAACATGCTCAATCCTCTCCCATCTGAAAAAACAAACCTCCCTCCAGCCACCATCCTACCTTTTGCCTTCCCTTCTCAGCAGGAATTTTTTTTTAAAAGAGTTGTCTCTAATTGGTTACTTCCATTTCGTCAAATCCGATTCCTTCTTCAACCCACTGCAATCTGCTTCCGCCCCCACCATGCCCCTGAAATGGCTCTCGCTGGGCCCACCTTGTTGCTAAATCCACTGGACGAGTCCTGGTCCACATCCCTCCTCACGCCCCCACAGTGCCCATGCAGCTGCCATGTCTCCTTCCTGACACTGACTGCCGGGTTTCCGGGATCCCACACTCCCCTAGGTCTCCTCCGGCCCTTCTGGCCAAGCCGCTCAGCCTCTGTAGTGGCCTCTTTCTCTCTCCATCCCTGAAGTGCTGGCTTCTTCCTCTCATGCCCCTTGCTACCTGGCAGGTCAGACGTTGTTGGTTTTAGGGACCAGACCATCTACATCCTGGTGCTCCCAGATCCCTCTCTCCACTGCAGACCTCCCTTCTGGGTCCAGACTCATTTGTCTAACTGCCTGCTAAACATGTACTTCCCACAGGCACTCAAACTCATCACACGCAAGAAAGGCTTCAGAGTCACACTCCCCCAGAGCTGGCCCAGCTCCTGTGTCCCCATCTCACTCACAGGCACAGCCATCCCCACAGCCAACAGCCGAGGCGGAAATCCTTGCGCTGTCCTGACGTCGCTCTTTTCTAACTCTCCACTACTTGCGCAACATCCCCACTTCTTCCCCGCGACTCCCGCCCCACTCATCCGCAGGGTCACCGCCTCTCTCCTGGGCATTGTCCTCTCTTCCAGACGGGCCACCTTGCCTCTAATCTCCCCTTTCCATCCATGCTCCATATGCAACCAGAGCAACCTTTCTACAAGGCAAACACGCAAGTCACTCTCCCCTTATAACCTTACATGGTGCCCTGCCACCTTTGCGCTGGACTTACTGCCAGCATGCCTCCCAAGACGCTTCTCAGTTTGACCTCCAACTCCTCCAGCCTCATCTTTGCTACCCAGCCCACATGCTGGACATATAGTCCACACCTCAGCCAATAATTTGTGAACACAAGGCCAGTTCTCTCACTGGGCCTGCACCCTCCAGGTCCCTCTGCCTAGAATCCTGGCTTCTCTAGACCCTGATGCCTGTTCATCCCTCAAGACCCATCTCAGCAACTGCTTCCCAACCCCAGGGCTGGGCCAGGGCCCTCTGTGCTCCCACGGCCCCCTGCTCCACCTCCACTTGCACCCCATCATATGGGAGGGACCCAAGTCCAAGACTAGGAGGTCTCTGTGGTCGGGAGGTGGGGGGGACCTGCATCAGAAGTCCCTTCTGGGACCCAGTGGCCAGTCCTAGCCAGGCCCACCAAAAGCCTTAAGATGCTGAGCTGAGTGCCCTGGCCTCAGCTGTGGCTGGCACCTACCCCAAAGGGTTCTGCAGGCTTCATCCTTCTTTCAGGGTCTAACTCCCTCTCCTCAGGGCCCTCAACACCTCCTCCTACAGCATACCCTAGGCCTGCACCACCATGGGGTGAGGCCTGCCAAGGCTAGAGAGTGGGGCTCAACCCCTTCTGAGACCATGCACACCCCTGCCAGTGTGCATGCCAACATTCACATGCACACACTGTGTGCACACATTCCTGTGCACACTGACAAACACAGACTACCCATGCCCAGGTACATCCACATGTCCACATGGCCATGGGCAGACAACGACCCACAAACGCCCCAACCCACATATACACCAACAGGCACATGGGCCCCCACATGGGCACCTGGTTGATGACATAGACACCGTAGCGCAGCCGCTGCCGCCTCAAGATGGGGTGTAGATAGTGGAGCCAGTAGCGCAGGTGGTGTTCCCGGTGTCTAAAGGGGATGATGACCGCCACCGTCTGGGCTGGGGTGCAGTCGGGCGGTGTGTATCGGCCACCCATGAGCACGCCTGGGTTCTCCCTCTGCACCCGCTCCAGGGGCATGGGTGAGGTGAACTCGATCAGCAGTCTGCCCACTGCAGGCAGGACAGTGTCAGGAATCAGGCCAGAATCCACAGATACCAGCCCCCACCCTCAGCCTGGGGGTGGGCTAGGGAACCCCAAGAATAGCCCTCTTACAACAGACCTGGACCCTTGGCACCCCCATGGGTCCGGATGCCATTTCTCTAGTCAAATCAATAAAACACTGTTTCCCCACAGGCAGGCCCTACCCTCCAGGCTCACCAAGACCAGGTGGCGAGTCAGGACAGGGTGGCAGCATAGGAGCCGTGGGACCGGGCCGGGCACTGGGGACCTCAGGGAGCCCGGAGCTAGACGCGGTGGCGTTGGGCCGGGAGCAGTTGCTGCTGCTGCTGCTGCTGCTGCTGCTGCTGCTGGCAGCTGGGTGGAGAGCACGGGCAGGGCCTCGGGCACTGAAGCGGCTGAAGAAGGCCAGGTGCTGGGCGTAGACGTCAAAGTAGAGGATGACGGCCACGAGGAAGTGCAGCAGGCAGAGAAGGAGCACAGCCTTGCAGACGCGCTCCAGCGTCCCCCCCAGCAGTCTGCTCATCCCGCAGGCGGCCACTGGCCCGCCCAGTGGGCCCGGGCATCCGGCTGCCGGCCTGAGCAGGGTGGGAGGGAAACAGATCCAGCAGGTCAGGGCAGGACAAGCAAGGCTGCCCACCTACCTCCCACCCAGCTGCCCACAGTCGTGGGCCACACCTCACACTGACCTGCTCATACCCTTTCCTGCTCACAGACTCACGGACTTACCTGCAGACACCCAGGTACAGTTCCCGGCAACTCAATACTCACATCCTCAAGCACACCCCACTACTAAGCCACATACAATTACCTTCCTCCACCTCATGGACACACACACTCAGGCACTCACCCTTACTGCACAACTCTAAACACACTCACACATTCCCAGGAACACAAACATGTGAACTCTGACCACACTGGTTTGTACCTAAGCATGGAGACATGTTTATCTATAGACCCCCATGTGCCCCTGTGCCTCTGAGAACAGACACCCCACAGGGCAGCATCCTTAACCCAGAACTCATGGCTTTGGGAAGAGGGAAGAGACGGAATACTGTGCACCTACCATGGAGGAGCACCTTATACTCATGACTGCATTTAGTCCTTCCAGGAGCCACGGTGGGAAGTGGTTTGGTCATTCAGATCCCAGGCCAGGCCAACTGGGACCAGGCTGGGAAGTTGCCCTCAGCATCCGGGGGGCCCAAATACAGACTGGATGTCTACAGAATCCCTTCCCACTGGAGCAAAACGTCAAAATACGGGGCAGGGCAGGGGACACCCCTCGCTTAAGACCTCAAAGCCAGCCCCTTGGGACTGGGACCAAGACTCTGGGCCCTGTCCAGCACAGCTGGTTCTGATTCCCGGAACGGGATGCTTGGGCCTGGAGACGGGCACAGCACCAGGCATGGCAGGAAGGGGTCTTGCCTGGGCGACGGCTCCAGCTGTGGTTCCAAGAGAGCAGCAGCCACTTCTGGCAGTGCTTCAGGGAGCAGGGCGAGTCTCACAGGCACACAGAATCACAGGGACACCCTGGTCCCAGCTAGTCACCCACACTCAGACACACAGAGAACTACAGTCACAGACACACCCGGGTGACAGTAACACACGAAGTCCCACACTCACAAACAAAGCCACTGCTCCTGGACTTCCACAGCCATACATCCAGACTCCCAGGCAGCTCACATCTAGACCCACGTGCAGACATTCCCACTCTCCCTCCAGCGCAGGGGTTCTGGGTCAGGCTGGTGGCCAGGCTGAGGGGTGCGTTTGGGCGGGGCTGGCAGGCTGAACACGTGGCACCCGGGGAGGGGCAGGCCGCACAGTCCGGGTGGGTGTGGAGCCTGGGGGCAGGGGAAGTGGGTGGAGGGCAGGGGATGAGGCAAAGGCCAAGGGGAAACGTGTATGGAACGCCTCCCCGCGCCACGAGGCCGGGGCGAGCGAGGACAATGAGGGAGGCCGGCTGGACGCGGGCGGAGAAGCCCAGGAGGGGCGCCGGGGTGGGGGCGGGGTGGGGGCAGCCAGGCCAGGGTCTAGCCGCCGGCGCCTCTCTCACCGGCTCCTGGGTTGGGATCTCGGGGCCGCGCCCGGGGTGCCCCTCGCGGGGCTGGGTCTGGAATCTTGGGGCCCTGGGTGGGGGCCGCGCGCGCCCTCCTCTCACCCGGCGCTCGGGGCTCAGCAGGGGACGCCGCTCCGGCTTGGGCAGGGCTCCCGGCTCCGGCGGCTGCGGACGGTTCCGTCCCCCATGGCCCGGCCCCGCCGCCTCCCGCCGCCCGGTCAGCGGCCACCGCGGCCCCCGGGTCGCCTCCCGCCGCCGCCGCCGCCGCCGCCGCGGGCCATGGAGCCGAGCCGCCCCGGGGGGCAGGGCGGGGCCGGGCGGCCGGGCAGACCCACGGACCGGCGGACCCACGGACCACAGCGCCGCCGCCTCCCTCCCGCGCTACGGCGCCTCGGAGGGGCAGGCCCGGCCCGCGCGCCCGCGCGCGCGCCCCCGCGGCCCCCGCCTCCAGCACGCCCGCACCCGCCGCGCGCCGCTGCGAGCCCGCCCTGCCGGCGGCCGAGCCTGGGCGCTCAGGAGGCACGGACCCCGGAGCGGAGGAGGAAATGGGTCAGGCTGGTCCAAAGGGTGGGCTTAGAGGTCGGACCGGCGAGCGGGTGCAGACTGTCGAGTTCTTTAGCGGGGAGTGGGGATTGGATTGGAGCGCGAACTCCCCAGGAAGGGGACCTGGAGGTTGGGCAGACTCAGGCTGGCGGGCTAGGGATTTGTCAACTCTAATTGGACCAAGATTCAAGGTCGGCCAGCAGAGAGGGGGCAGGACCCTTAAAGGCGTGGGCTGGAGGTGGCTGGGGCTTCTACGGTAGCAGGAAACAGGGTCAGGGAAGGAGAAAAAGAGATTGGACAGGGGTGGGAGGAGCTGCGGGCCCTAGGAACAAGGATCAGAGTACAGGTTTCTGGGAGGGGCTGCTACTGGGACAGGACCATCACTGAAGGCAGAGATCACCGCCTGGGCTCCAGGCCTCACAGGGACGGAGATGATGGTCCCCGAATGTACAGCCAGGTAAGTAGATGTTGTCAGACAATTGGGGCATTGTGGTCAGAGCCCTGAGCAAACAGGCCTAGAAGGACCACAGGCACAAACACACCCAGGGGCCCATATCTGCACACTCCCTCATCCCCAAACAAGTCTGTTTGGGGGCTACAGAGCCCTCCGCCCAGCACCCTTGCCTCCCCACCTAGGAGCAAACTCTGTGCAGATCAGAAGTGTGCAGTCAGAAAGCTGACAAGGGATTGGCATGAGGCTTGTAAAGGCCTTTTTACCCTTCCTCTGTGAACGGTGGCGCAAGAGGGCAACAGAAGCTGCACTGACCCAGACAAATACCAAGTTTATTTCACAAACACTAGGAAGATGGGTTGAGGGTGGAGGTGGGGGACACAGGTGCGTAGCTGCACAGAGTCATCAGCAGCAGCCTGCTCCCGGCACTGACAGCCGGCCTGGACTGCAGTGCCTCCAAATCAACACGCAGTGAGAGGTGAGTGCAGGGAGGGCCCTGAACACCAAGCCTCTGAAAGGCTAAGGGACACAGCTCCAGCTGTCCCAGGAAAACCATCAATAAATAAGAGTGAGGCACGGCCCCACCCACACATATCATCTAGTCACCCATCTTCACTCTGGAGGTCTGCAAAAGAAGAACAGGAAAAATCAGGCAGGGACAGAGGAATACGTAAGGCAGTGACAAATGACAGAAAATGAGACCTAGCACATGGTTGGATGGACAGACCACAAGAGATTTATGACTAACCAGGATGGACACACTGTGACAGACAAGGCAGACAGACAGGGACAGACAACCACAGAGTTACACTGTGGGACAGATGGAGAGAGGAGGCATATGAATAAAGCTAGTCACTAAGAGTCAATCCAGTCAAGCACCCACAGTCACACTCAGACCCTCAGGCTGATCCTTAGTCACAAACTCACACACTGTCAGACAGACTAGACACACACAATTTAGACAATGCTGTCCTACTGACAGGCATGTCACAGAGAAATACACATAGCTCCAAGAGGCAGTCAAACACACCATGACAGACTGATATAGACAGACAAAATTCCATCCCAGTCTAGATCACGAATACAGACTGGAGGTACGAAGAGCATGGCAGATAAAATGAGAGAACAGAGAGAGAGAGAGAGACTAAGTGAGAGCTACACAGATACAAAGCATTAGAAAGGGGGAAAAAAAAAAAACCAAAACAGGGCTGTTGTCAGTGATACCAAATCAGAGACAAAAATAGCCCCTGCAGGAGAAAACCAGAAGATGGAAATGAGGAGGTGGAAGCTGTTTGGGGGAATCTATAGTTACAGGTACAGAAGGAGAGCACTTCAGCTTCTCCAGAAGGAGGGTAAGGCTAGGTTGGAGACAAGGACACAGAAGCTCCCCAAGGGGATTCATCACCTGAAGAATTGCGACGATGACCCCAAAGAGGCCAATGGCACTGCCAAAGATCTCCACGATGAGAATCTTGACAAAGAGGCTGGGGTTCTGAGCATCGGCCAGGGCAGCCCCACTGCCCACGATGCCCACGCAGACTCCACAGAAGAGGTTAGACAAGCCTACGGTGAGGCCAGCCCCAAACATGGAGTAGCCTGGGAGGATAGAGAGGGGTGCAGTGAGGCTAAGCCAGGAATGGGGGAGATATGAGCCAATGGGGCCAATCCCCATCCCCACTCTGCAAAGCAGAAAAAGCAGGTGAGAGAATATCAAAATGGCGGTCCAAGCTGGGAGGGGAGAGAGTAGAGGCAGGCATGAAATCCCAGCATTTTGCATTCATACACCCATCCACCCACCTGCATGGTAGTTCCGATGGCCAATGGCCTTGGGGTCCGTGGCACTGAAAGGCTGAGGGAAGAAGCAAAGTAATCAGAAACTACCCTGATGCACCCCATCCAATCTCTAAGCAACGTGTAGAACACACCGGAATGGATTCCCGCCACCACCCTGGCCTTCCGTACCTCAGCCATGTTGCTAATGACAATTGCCATGATGATGCCGTAGATGGCCACAGCCTCACAGAAGATGATGCTGGTAGTGGTAGAGGTTAGGGGTAAGGAGTGGAAAGGAGAAAGAAATGAGAAAGAAACCATCCTTCCTGCCCAGTAAGTCCCCAGCAACCTTTCGCTGCTAACATCCCATCCACAAGGCGGCTTGTCAGAAACAGGATGTCAGATCAAACGCACAGGCAGCGCCAACACAGCTAGTTCTGACGAAAGTCCGAGGGCCCTGACACTTACCTGACCAGGTTCTTGGTCTTGATCCTGGGGGCCTTCACTCCTCCACCAATGATGGAGGAGCCAGTAATATAGATACCCCTGGTAGAAGGATAAAAAACTGATGAGCAGAGCCCAAGCTGTCACTGCCCTCAGCATGACTAAGACTCCAGTGACACCACCTGCCATGACTCAGCCCCTGCCCCCAGTCCCACCACGCCAGTACTCACCAGGCTGCCCCAACCACAGACAGGGAGATAGCTAGGCCAATGCCCAGGTTGGACCACATGAAGGGCGAAGTCTCCGTCAGGAACCTGTTGTGGAGGCAGAGAAGAAAGCAATTCAGCCCTAGCAGGGAAGTGGAGCACAAAATCTTGGCCCGCCAACCCCCCTTCAACCCCACCACCAGTTCTGCATGCAACAACTGACTGCATATTTCCCAAAGGTCCATGTCCCAGGCAGGCGGTGGTGTGGGAGAGGGACTCAGACCAGAGAAAAAAGAGGAGAGACTGCAGGGCAGAAGCTTCAAGGGGAATCCTGTCCCTGCCCTCCCTTACCATGCCACATCAAAGCGGAAGCCCAAATCAAAAATGGTGTAGCAGATTCCTGCAGCAGTGAGGGAAAAAAAAGGGGGTTACGGGCCGCTCTGTAGAGAGAAGTTCCTCAACCTAAAGTAGCTGCCGAACTGAAGGGCCGCGCCGAGCTGAAGGACCACCTCCCTTAAGGGGCGTCCTCAGGCTGCCCTCAGGTGACAATACAGCTATCTAGACAGATTCCTGTGCTTACGCCTCCATTTTCTGCCACTCCCTTGCTAAAACCACCTCCCAGACCAAGCACCTGTGCAGGCAGGATCGCCACCCGCAAGCCTGAATCCGAGGCGGGACCGAGGGAGCAAGCGCTCCAGCCAGGCCCCGCCAGATCCCGCCGGTCCAGTCCGTTCCGCTGTTTACCCAACAAGCTGTGAGTGGGGGAGGGCAAAGCGACCGGGAAAAGAGGAACCGGAGCAGCCGGCCTGTGACCAAGCAGGCCGGTCAGGAGCAAGAAAAGGGGGACGGCAGTGAGACGTGGGGGCGGGGGCAGACAGCGATAGTGGCAGAAAGGGGGAGTGCTGCCCTCGCGGCCCCTACCCTCCCGCACCCGCGCCCCTCCTCAAGCAGCTAGAGATCGGGGTCTCCTCTGTCGGAGTCAGAGGCCCTCGCAGGCGCCAGTCCAAAGAGCCCGGGGTGCAGAGCGCGCGGGGGGCCAGTATTCCCCGCAGGCCACTTCCCCGGTGGGTTCCGGCCCGGCCAGCTCGGCCGCGATGCTGTCCCCGCCCGCCAGGACCCGGCCTCACCCACGGCCAGCGCGCAGGCCCAGAAGGCCACGAAGACCCCGGAGTAGAGCAGCGCTAGCCCCGTCATGGCGGCGACGGCGGCGGTGGGGGTCGGAACCGTCGGGCCGGAGTTACAAATGCGTCCCAGCGTCCACCGTCCGCCCCGCAGTCTGTCCGCCCGCCCCGCAGCGTCACCTGACTCGCCCACGTGACGCGCCGGCACCACGTGACCCCACGCCGGTCCCCGCGCAGCGCCGCCGCCCGTCTAGAACAAGGCGACGCCGGAACCGCAGGCGCTGGGGATTGTGGTAATTGTAGTCTCGCGTCTCGGCGGAGGCTCGAGGGCTCTCCTTACTAGGAACTTCGACATCTGGCCGGTCCTTTTCGAGTCTCTCCACCTCGCCCTGCCAGCCCCGTTTTATTCTCTAGCCTGCTCGTGGGCCCCTAAGGCGTCCTCTCTAGCCGTCGTGCGTCGTAGCCAGTGGCGGGTGGCGCCGCGCGTGCCCTCTGCCTCACCTTGCTCAAAGCGTCTCTCCGCCCCAGCGCGCCTGTTGGCTGTCTGTCGTTCCGCTGCCTGGCTAACACCTGCCGTCCTCCGAAATCGTCCTTCCGTCAAGCCTTCCCTAACCCAGTGGCAGGGAAGCGCGTTTGCTGGGCTCCCACGATGTCCTGGTGATGCTTATTAAGCTTCAGTAAGTTGTCACTCCCCTGTCGAAATGCCCTGATGGCTCCCATTTCATTCAGGAGATAAGCCAAAGTCCTCACAATGGCCTGCTAGGCTCCCCACGCCCCTCAGCTGACTTCACCTTCTAATACTCCGCCACTAACTCTCTTCTGCCTGCACTGCCCTCCTTGCTATTTCCTTGAACGTGCCAGCCATATTCCCGTCACTGCCCTTGCACTTGCTGCCTCTGCTTCTCCTAACTATCCATGCGGCTCATCCTGTAACTTCCTTTCAGTTTTTGCTCACCTTCTTGAAAAGGCCTTCTCTGACCATTCTGTTTAATATTCCACCCCGCTTAAAAGCTCCTCTGCTTCCCAGCTTTACATTTCTCACGGTACTTACTGATCACCATTTGGCATACCAAGGCTTTTATTTGTCTATCTCCCCCTGGAAGAATGTAAGCACCATGTCTTTTGTGTCACTCACTGCTGTATTTCCAGTACCTGGCACAGAGTGTGTCCTCAGTACATATTTGTAGAACACAATTGATGTCCACTTTGTCCGGGTCACCCTGTCAGCTTACAGCTCTACCTCCACCATTAGACTAGGCATTCCCTGAAGGTAGGGACCACATCTCCTTTGTTCACCTTGAATACCCTAGACAATGCCTCCATGACAGGATTCTCAACAAATGTGGGGAAGAAGAGGCGAGTCTTTTCATTTCACCCCTCTCCACCCTTAGGGCCCAGCAACCCCACTTGCTTGAAGTACCCGCCATGTTGGTTCATGCCTGTGTTTAAGCCCAAATGTCTTTTTCACTCCTTTTCTCCTGACAATTATATTTTTCCTCCAAAAGATCCAGCTTAGGTGTTATACCCTCTGGGAAGCCTACTCTCAGTCCTTGTCAGGTGTCTCCTGTGGCATCCAGCTGTCCCTGGGGCTTCCCTCCTCCCAGATAGGGCTGTTTCACTGTATGCTGACTGCATATTTAACTCTCTTTCCAAGTACACTGGAAAGGAATCTGGTTAAATACAGTTAACATCTACATCCCAGGACCTGTGCAGGACCTATAGTATTTCATGAATTAAAAAGAAACAAAGAGAAAAGCTATCTGGTTTATTCAGGTTGCTGTGATCTCCCTGAGAAATAAGACTCAGTATAGACCAACACTGTCCAACAAACAGAACTTTCTGCCATGATGGCATATCCTGTAGCTGCACTGTCCCCTCATGTGGCTGTCTGAACACTTGAATGACTAATGTGACTGAGAAACTGAGCTTTTAATCTTAATTAACTTAAATTTAAGTTTAGCCACATGCACTTAGTGGCTACTGTACTGGACAGTGCAGGTCCAGCTAGACCAGTGGTTCTCAATTGAGGGCAATTTTGCCCCCCCAGAGAACATTTGCCAATGTCTGGAGATATTTTTAGTTGTCACAATTGGGGGAGTGCTTCTGATGTCTAGTGGGCAGAGGCCAGGGATGCTGCTAAGCACCCTACCATACACCGGACAGGCCCCACAACAGAGAATTATCTGGCCCCAAATGTCAGGTATGAGTTTGAGAAACCGTGGTCTAGACTGTCTAGCACCTGCCTTTTGACAAGGACAGACCCTCAACTGGAGACCAGGAACTGGGATTGGCCAAAGGTCCTGGGCTGCCCCAGGAAGACAGATGGGTCCAGAGGCCTCAGGGAAGTCCCTAAGCCCTTTATTCCCTCAGCCAAACAACAAGCATTTACTGGGCATGTGCTTAGCTTGTGCCAGTGCCAGGACAGATCAGAGATGGATCCTATCCTCAGTGAAGGGCTGCTTGCTCTCCCTCCTTCCAAGGTCCTTCAAGGATCTTGGCAGGGGGATGGGAGGTTGATGCAAGGAACGCTAAAGGTCCTAGCAGCCATTCATAAGTCCATCTATGTCTCCGGCCCCACATGGTATCAGCCGCTTCCCTCATCCTCATAGGCGATGGCAATCCCTCGTCTTCCACTCACAGCTTCTGTCACTGGCGTCTGACCCAGGCGGGGCTCCAGCCCTTGCCAGCTCCGGGAACTAAGGAACGAGGCTGTAGAGGGAGGGGGCTCAGTCTGAGTGCACTGCCTCTGGAGAAAGAGTTCAGCTGAGAGTGGAGACTTGTACATTTACCTGCAGGACTGCTCTCAGCCAGCTCCAGCTGGGGCCGTGGGGTCAGGGCCAAGCTTCCAGAATCATTTGATGACTTCCAGGCAGGTGGGGGTCGGAGAGCTCCAGTAATGAGTGACACATCTGGGGTTTCCCACAGCTCTGATTCAGGTGGTGGGAGAGGCACGTGGAAGGGAGAGCCTGAAAGGGAGGAGGAAAGAAAGTCCATACTCACCCCCCGACTCCGTGCCCCAGGTTTCCAGCTTAGGCAATGCCCCACTACTCACCAGGCAATAAGTCTGCATAATGTGTGAGGTGGGGAGCCAGGCCTGGAGGTGGCCAGGCAGGGTTGCAGGCAGCTTCCAGCTCACATGGTGCCAGTATAGGCCGGAAGAAGCTACCAGAAAGCTGAGGGGCTAGGGCACCCAGAGGACAGGCTAATAGCACAAAGACATCCACCTCAGGGAAGTTGGCAAGCTTGGCCGGGGTGGGCCGCCCCAGGGCCAACACATAGCTACGCTTGCCAGCAGCCTCAGTCAGGTTCCGCAAGTGGGCCAGTGCCTCACGGTGCTGGGCTACACCCAGTGTGCCTGCCAGCAGCCCTACAACACGGGCATCTCTGGCCCTCTCTACCAGATATCGTCTTCGTGCCCTTAGCCGTCCAGCCCGGGCACCCTCATCCTGAGTCTTCCCTGTATCTGGGCAGCAGGAGAAGAAGGGTCGACCTGGTGCCCACCCCAAAAGCAGCCGACTCAGGTCTGGGTCAAGGTCTGGGTCAGGGCTGGCCTCAGAGCCCCCCACATAGAAGGCACCATACTCTTCTAGACGCCTCCCTGGGGCAAGAGGGAAGTAGCGCCCAAAACGCTCCAGGGGCTTAGGCTCTGGACTCAGGGAACCCACTGGCAGGGGAAAAGCTGGGCTGGAGACTAGCAGATCCAGGTACCGTGGGCGCAGGAGAGTAGCCAAAGCCTCTGGAAGAGAAGGAGGTAGTGTTGATGTTGGAGCCTGGCAAAGCAGGAGCTCCCTCATCCCCAGGAGACTAAATATGACCCAGTAGGCTGGGGCCAAGCCCATATCAAGAGTTCTATGGATGTATATGGAAATGGGGAAATTAAGGCAGAAAGCAGTTGGCCCACCCTTTGTGCATACACAGGCAAAACCCCTTACCCAGGGCATGGGCACAGGCCGGCTCACTCAGCAGCACCACAGGCGCTTTGAGGTCTGGGTTCTGGGCCTCAAAGGCCTTGACGCAGAGCTCCAAGGCCACAGAACGTTGACCAAGGACGAAGGCGACGGGCAGTGGGCGGGCTGGGGGGCTTAAGCAGGCAGGGCCAAAATGTATGAGAGCCTGAGCTCCAGCTTGCTCAGCACCCAGCACATCCATGCAGCAGCTGCAGGGGAGACAGCATCAGTGAAACGGGTTTTCTTCTGGAAGCGGGTTGCTGTCATCACTGGAAAATGTGGTCAGTGGATAAAATGGTTTCATTAAAGGAAGACATTGTCAATGAAGGGAGCTAGCATCAGGAGGGGAGTCATTACCATTATCATCAAGGAGAAACACCACCATTGAAGGCAAACACTGTCATAGATGTAAAACCCCATGAGCCCCAGATCCCCAGGCCTGGCCCACCTAAGGCCAAGTTCACACCTGCCGTAGGCTGTGTCCCCCAGAATGAACATCTTTGACCCTGTCGTCTCCTCCAGTCGTGCAGCCACAGCCACAGCATCTCCCAATAGCTGGTCAGGGAACTGCAAGGCAACCTATAAGCATAAACCATGGAGTCACGGACAGCCTCTCTCCCACCGAGGGCTTCTTTAAAGCAATATTCCAGGAGCTCCCACTCAACCTTCAAAGCCCCCGGTCCCAGAGGTACACTCTGCCCCACGTAGTAGGTGGAAGGGAGGGATAGTCAACGCGCTGCGGACAGACTGATTCCCCCACCCTCTCGCCCTCACAAAATCCCCCAAGATCCGGATCCTCTGGGCGACCCATCCCCACAGAGGCGAGCCATCCTTCCCTAAGTCTGTCCTTACGCGTTCACACCCCAGGTCGCGGATAAAACCAGCGACTCGCTCCAGCTCGTACACTCGGTCCAGGTCCGGGAGAGGAGTGAGCAGTCCTGGCACCCCGGCCTCTCGCTGCAGCGCCGCCTCGGCCGGGCTGCTAAACATCGACTCCATGAGGCACAGCTTGGGTTGTGGGATGCAGCGGAGACCTCCCTGGGACAGCTTCGGGGCCTGAGTCCTCAAGAGCAGCACTCAGGGGATCAAAATCGCCTTGTGGGGGTAGGGAAATCACAGTCGGCCTTCGGCCAGTGGGCATCCCCTTCAGCCATCCGAACTCCTGTTTCCCCGCTACACGTGGGACTACCGGGGAGGTTACTTCCGGGTTTTAAGAGGCGTGGCTGATAGCGATTTTGCCAATCCTAAATCAGCACAGCTCCCGCCCTCCAATCCTCGCCACCAAGCCCCGCACAGAGAACCAATGTTCTGCCTGAGTCCCAGGCCAGCCGGAAGTGCATCGAGGAAGGCGCGGGGCCTTGTGGGCATTGTAGTTCTCCTGGTGCTCCTCTCGGGCGCTGGGAGTCCGGTTCAGCCCACCCGCGGCCATCAGGAGCACCAACTTCACTGTTAAGCATTTCACGTGCACGCTATCCTCTGGGCAGTATCACTGCATAATTCTTTCATTCATTCTTTATTTTTGACAAGGTCTCACTATGTTGCTCGGACTGGAGTGCAGTGGCGCGATCTCCACAACCTTCACCTTCTGGGCTGAAGGCATCCTCCCACCTCAGCCTCTTGAGTAGTTGGGGCTACAGGCGCGCGCCACCACATCCAGCTTATTTTTGTATTTTTTTGTAGAGACAGGTTTTTGCCATGTTGCTCAGATTGGTCACCAACTCCTAAACTCAAGCAATCCACTCACCTCGGCCTCCCGAAATGCTGAGATTACAGACTTGAGCCACGGTGCCCGGCCACACTGCATAACTTTAAACTTGGTGCCGACCGGCTCAGGTTTGAATATTGTGCTTGGTCACTTGCTACTGAGTATCTTAGGAATGTCTCTATGCCCATTTCCTTATCTGAAGAATGGGGAGTTGTGACAACAGTACCTCTTAATAAGATTGTTGTGAGGGTCAAATTAATTTATCTACAAAACTTAACAAAGTAGTTCTTTGGATATCACATGCAGTGAAAGCATTTGCTATTTAATCAGCCAAATACTGAGCACTTACTGTACATTAGGCACTTCATTTTTAGAGTTTACAGTCTTTGGAGTAAGAAATATCCCGAATGGTACCAAGGACATGACTGGCACATCCTCAGGTCACAGGAGATGCTTTGCACAGCCCCAGCCGTCCTCAAACACGCTGCTTCCCATCAATACCCCCAGGGCATACCCCATAGACCTCTACCCTCCAGCTCCTCACATCCCCTCTACCTCCCATGTTTACTCATGTGCAAACACTCTCACATGCACCATCACTTGAAATGCCCTCTTTACATACCTTTGTCAGACAAGAAAACTGAAGTTCAAAGAGACTGCCTGTGTAATAAGACACTAATTCAGTGGCACAATCAGCATCAAACCCGGATCTACTGAACAGGGAAGAGGTGGGAGGAATGTGGGAGTAACCAATTCCCCATCACCCACGAGGAGATTGAAAGCTCAAGGATAAAAGTGGGGAGAACTCAGACCTGCTCTTCAGATCTTACTAAGGAGAAGCCTGGGGTACCTGAGAGGCAGCCTAGGTGAAACTATAGCTGAGGAGACAGAAAGGGAGGCAACACTGCTAAGGGAAAAAAGCAAGAGCAGGTCAGGAGCTGTCCCTGGTGCTGACCGATCCCTGACCATCCTGTGCTGGGAAGTCCGGTGTAAGCGGAGAGGAGTGAACATATGGACAACACTAGGTCCTACTTTCCTCTTTTCTCCTCTGCGGCTGAGAGATCTTCTCTCCCTCACCTCCCTGTCACCCCCCCCCCCCACACACACACACACACGCAGTCTCTTTCTATAGCCCTCCTCAACCATATGCAAGTTCGATGCTATAACTCCACACCAGAAACCCCTCCTGGAAGTCAAAACCCCACTCCATTTCTTCCCTCCCAAATGGACCCAGCCCTACCCCACTTGCAGCACAAAGCCTCAAGTCCTGTGCCTAGGAAGCCTGCTATTCCTGTCAAAAACTTTCTCCATGAAGCCTTCCCTCACTTCTTCACCATTCTCCCAGGTTGGCATGGTAGCTATGGACTAGATCAACCTTTGTTCAGGGCAGAACAATGCAGGACAGAGCTAGGGGCCTAGTAATCAGCGCTGTTGATTAAATAAATGTGTGCATACATTCATGTTGGGACTAATTTAATGGGAATGGTGGGGTTGATGACACTAGTGCAACCACCCCACCCCAAGGGCAATGGCAGTATTCTGAAGGGCTCCAGCCTAGGTGTCTTGGCTACAGCAATATCTTTTCCAACCTGGGAGCTAGAGGGTGTTCCTACTATTCCCTCTCAGTCCTGGGTCCAAGCATCCTCCCATCCTTCCCCAAGGCCTTCTGGACCCAGGCTTTCAGTTAGGTGGTGGTGGCAGCAGAAAGGAGGCAGAGACAGCAGTGAGGGTCCAGGTTTACTCTTTGGGGATAGGGAAGGGTGAAGAGAAGGGGTGGGTGGGATGGGGGCACCCCTCAGTAGTCAGCTGTGTAATCTGTGCCATGGAGACCCCGGCACAGAAGTGTGAACTCCTTCACCATCTCCTTCACCCGCCTCTTGTTCACTCGCTCGCTGAAGGAGAAAAGGGAGAGCAGGTTAGCACCAGCCACCACCACTGCCCCCTCTCTGCCTGAGCCCAGGCCCACCCCAGCTCTGCTCACCGAAGGATCTGCTGGCTGAAGGTATCCTTCTGTTCAGGGCTGAGGCGGGCAGAGGGAAAACCAGGTGGCTGCAGGGCCTCCTTGATCCACATGCTCAGGAGGCTGAAGCAGTGCTTGTTCAGGGCAAACAGGATGTCGGCAAAGCAGTCCATGAGGCTGCGGGAGGCCTGGCCCCCAATGGCCTGAAGGAGAGGGGTTCTCAGCACACCAGTGCGTTGCCCCTTCTGCAGCAAGAATGCCTAACTGCCCCAGGCCCTCTGGACAGTTCCTAAGCCAAACCACATCACGGTGAGCGCTGCTTTCTGAGAGCCAGCTGATCCCCACAGCAATCGTAACAACTTTCAGCCATTTAATTCAAGAAGAAACAGAATCTGAGAGCTTAGGGAACCAAAGGCTCAAGCCTCCCAGAAGGCCAGCTGCCTCAGCAGTGTGGGGCCCTCACTCCCATCAAACCCCCCTTTGCTCCATCTCACCTCCAGCACTGCTATGAGCAGCATACGACCGTCTTCCTGTACCACTTTTCCCACAGACTCTACTTCCCCACACCGAGGCAGCAGCTCTGTCTGCAGAGGATGGAGAGGCCCATCAGCCCAGCTCCTCCCCAGCTCTCCCTGAGGACAAGACCTGTACACCCCAGCCCTACTGTCTGAAGTCCTGGGCAGGGCATTGGGGTGGCAGTGGGTCAGGGTTCAGCATGGGACTCACAAAGAAGCCACAGGAGGCCTTGACAGTAGGTGCCTCAGGGAACTTGAGGGCCAGCACAGCTGTGGGACAGGCAGAGGCAGATCAGTTTAAGGATCCTCCTAGGGGAGTCCCAGGCCCACCCGTCCATCTCGCCCCACTTACCACACTGGAACACAGCTTTGACATCCAATCGTTCACACAGGAACAAATCTGGCTTCCGCTTCAGAGCCTGCAGGAGGTGGAGCTGGTAAGCCCAGCCCCAGCCAGCTCCAAGGACCATCCCCCCACTCACCTGCCACCCTAGCCCCCAGCTTCACACCTCACAGGTAGAGGCTGCCAAAACCAGCTACCCAGCCATCTCTGGGAGACCTGGACCACCTCAGAGTTCAGTAGGTCAGGTGAGGACAGCTCAAGGGATGCTATGTACATGTATGTGTACATGAATGCATGGGTGTATGTGAGAGAGGTTGGGGGTGGGGATAATGCAGAAAGTTTGGGTTCCAGACACCTTTCCCTCTCCCCTCCATCAGGGCCAGATGTCTCGCAGGCTCTACGTTGCCAGCAGTGACTTCATGTTGATTCACAGAGGGATTTAAGCACCCCAGGTTTGTGAACAGGGCAGCAGGAAGAAGAGATGGCAGCCAGACAGGGAGCCCTCAGCCCAACAGCCCTCCTCCCATGTCCCTCCTGTATTCCTGAGGCCCCCTCTAGCTCCTGCTCAAGAAGAGGAAAAGTACAGCAGGAGACTTGGAGCCTCGGCCCCATCTTTCACCCAGGGTACCCTGTGTCCAGGCCCTCTTCGGCCATACACCCACCAAGGAGTCAGTGCTGCTGTGGGTGAGGGGGAAGAGATGAAGTGAAGGGGACAGATGGCCTGCCCCGAGTGGTACCAGGACATGACTGGCACATCCTCAGGTCACAGGAGATGCTCTGCACAGCTCCAGCCATCTTCAAACACTGCTGCTCCCCAGCAATGCCCCCAGTGCATACCACGTAGACCTCTACCCTCCAGCCCCTCACATCCCCTCTACCCCATATTTACTCATGTGCAAACACCCCCACATGCACCATCACTTGAAATGCCCTCCTTACATACCTCTGTCACACCCCTAACATACACACGCTCTCCCCATCTGGAACACACCCTCATTACACAGTCACATACCACACCTGCACATCCCCAAACCATGTCCACACACCTACACCCTCAGCCTTGCCACAGTCCCCCTGTGCACTCTTCCAACATACCCATCCACAAATACACATTCAGACACCCTCCCATCAAAGATACATCCTTGAAAACACCCACACACATATCCATCCAGGCCCAGAACATTCCCTGTTCTTCCCTCCTCCCACCCTCCCCCTCCCCCAGAAACTAGACTTGTAAGTTCCAGGAGAGCAAGAACTGTGCCTGCTTTTGCTCACTATTATATCCTCAGTACCTAGCAAAGTAGAGCATGTATCACACATTCAGTAAGTATCTGTGGAATGATTAAGCAAAGAAACACTCCATTTACCCCAACTCACAGGTTAGGGGGTCTGCATGCTAGGAACCCCTAACACACAGAAGCCCCCATCACCAACTCCATGCCCCCACAGCCCAACATCCATCTCCAAACCATACTCTGATACAGACATACCAATGCCTCAACATACACTTCTATCCTTCATAATACACACTCCCACAACCCAACACACACACCGCTCCAACACATGTCCATGCTCTAAATCCATCAAGGCCTAACACATCAACAAACAACACAAAACACACAACACATCCACATACAGCACACATCAAGGCACACATTCATCCCAGCACCCAACACAATACACATACTACTTACAGGTGATTTCTGTTCCCTTCCCAAACCAAACTCAAAACATACAAAATAAGGTCTCACACACTGAAACACATACAAAATGCAAACACATCCTAACGTGGAGCCTGCGCTCCACCTCTCAGCAGCAGCTCAACCTCTCCAACAGCCCAACTCTGGGCTCCACCGTGCACATTCCTCTTCAGCCCCTCGCTTTGGAGCTGCTCCCAGCCTACCTCTCAGGAGCAGGCTGGGGGCACTGAGGCAGGCAGTTCCCGGCAGGAGCACGGGGACAGTGAACCCCAGGCCCTTCAACTCCAGCCCTACCTGTGAACTTCTTGGGCAACAAGAAGCTGTTGGGCGCAGTCACCACCCCCTCCCTTTCCCATTCCCCACCGGAGGCCAGCCCAGCTCCCTCCCTTCGGGATCAGCCTCTCCCTGGTCTTTGTAGAAGACTGAGCTAGTTGAGGCATAGGGGCACTAAAGGAGGATGTTGGGTTGTCAACTTCCACGGAAACAGATGAAGAAACTCTATTCAACTGAACAGAAAAAAAATTTGTCAACAGAAAGCTAAAAATAGGCTTAAATTGAATTTCAACATAAGAGAAAGAGAAAGAGAGAGAACAGAACGTGAATGAATAAAACTAAAACACACCTGTGCCAGGAGTTGCATAAATGAATCAACAATATCAGGATGATCCCTGGGCCCTAAAATATAATAAAGATGGAACTTAAGAAAAAATTATACAAACAGCAACTCAACCTCATATAGTTATGTGGGACTGAGAGCCTGCAGGGAGACAGCGTGGGGGCACATGAGCAGCAGGAAGCAAGATAAAGAAACAAAACATACAAAAACCATGAACTGGGAGAAGCCCAACAGAAAGAGACGGCAAAGTGAAGGACGGGCCTGCCCCAGCTCCCTCCAAGGGGCCTTCCGCCTACTCCCCACTCCTCCTCGGGCCATCCCCTCGTGTTCCCTTGGTACTTGAGCAATTCTGGACTTCATATAGCTGAAGAAATGGCCACCACACTTACTGTGGCCTCTGGCAGGTTGGGGTAGCCCTACACCACTCCTAGCACATACCTCCCAGCAGCCAGTTATTGAAGAGGAGAGCCGGGATGGCAGGTGGGGGTGGGGGGTCAGTCCTTGGTATCTCCTTTTGTGGTTTATCTGAGGGCCCTAGAAAGGCCAGGGCATCAGAGCCTGAGTAAGTGCCACCTCACTTCAATGGCCTTAGGGCTCTTGATCTGGCGAAGGAAAATAATCTATTTGGTCCACTTAAACCAGAGGACTCTTGCTTAGGTATGGCAGTGCCCAGCATGCACTGGAGATGGCCTGGCAAGTCACTGGCAGGGAACCAGAGGAGGAAACAGCATCATAAGGCCAAAAACAAGAGCCCCACCCCAGCAAAGCTCCTCCACATGGACACAGACTCAGCAGAGAGCCAAGCTCAGGGCTGAGGACTAGTTCCCATCATCTGGACATGCCAAGAAACAGGGAAAGCAGTCAACGTGTCATCCCATGGTCCAGTGGGAAGGCAGAGCCCGAGGAAGGAATGGCTAAGATTGGGATGGCATAACAGGTATGGAAGCCATCCTGTCCAGCGAGACAACCAACAAGCCCAACAAATATGATGTTGGACACTTCTGCCTCCAGTTCTGATGATTCCTGAGGCAAGAATATGGCATGCACCTGGAGCTCCTACCCAGGCTTCTCCACTCTGAGGAGGATGTGGTGCAAAACCATCTGCCTAAGACACCACTAAGTAGCTGTGTGATCTTGCGCAAGCCACAAATGCTCAGTTTCCCCATCTGTAAAGCAGATAATCTCTGCCCTGCTTCCTTCTCTAGGCTATGAAGAGTCACCAGTAAATAAAGACTGCTCCTTTGGTATCTGAACTCTGAGTTATTTAAGTCCTAGAAAGTGAGGCCCAATGTGCACCCTGCAGGTTGGATATTCAGCAGCCACCCTGCTAGAGGTGGGCCAGACAGCGAGAAGGTTCCAAGGGCAGGGAGCCCTCCCTCTCCTTTACTTAATAGCATCTGTGGCCTGCTGTATTCTGGCCTCATTCTGGGCACTGGGGATGCAGAGAGAAGAAACTCAACCCTACTCTTGAGGGGCTTAGTCTAGTAAGAGAGACAGACATGAAAGCTGATTATTGTGTGTGATCGGTGCTGTTTCAGCAGTGTGTAGGGGATGCAGTTTCAGTACAGTTAGAAGCACCCAATTCTGCCTCAGAGAAATTACTTTAAGAAGTGATGCAGTCTTCCTCCTTTGTAAGGCATGAAGGAGTGAGAGTTCACCCAGTAAAGGGCATAGGACATTCCAGTCAGAGGAGCAAGGCACAGGGATCAAATGGGACACGGTAAGGAAGAGGCAGTGTGGCTGGAATGTTGGAGTCATGAGGACATCGGCAGGAGAGGACAGGAGAGGCATGACAGAGCCTTGTCATGTGGGTGGGAATGGAACAATAAGCTGAGGGCAATGGGAACAACGAAAGGGTTTTAAGCCTGGGAAGACAAATGCTCAGATTTGTGTTTTCATGAAGATTATAGCTGCAGTGTGCAGAACAGATTGGAGAGAAGGGGAGATGTCCAGAAAACCCACTAGAAGGTTGCTGATAATCCAGGTGAGACCCTAAACTGAGGCAGTGGCCACAGAGGTGGGTAGAAGGGGACCGACCGAGAGAGAATCAGGAGCCAGGATCAATGGGGCTTGTCCCAGATTGGGTACAGGGAGTGGGAGAGGTGGAGTTGAGGATGACCACACCAGGTTTCTGGTTCAGTTTTCTCCCCAGTTTGGACCTACTCCATGGCCCACAGAAACAAAGGCCAGGATCATGAGACCAAGCACTGAGGATATGAGCTGCAAGTACTCTGGGTACCAACCGAGACCCCTGGGGAGCCTCAAACCTGTCACCACGCATCCAGGCAAGGCCCATGAGGCTAGCTGAGCAGTGCTGTTTTTGTTTTGTTTTTGTTTCTCCAAATTGGAAGCCTGGATTAGACAACACGAGAAGCCTGAATGAAGCCCCTGCTCCCAACTCTCTCAGGCAAAGGGCCACAGTGAATGGAGGGCTAGGACCACAGCCAAAGGTACTTGACTTCAGGCCTAGAAAGGACTAAGCCTTGATGCGGGGAAAGGAACCAGCAGTCTCTGAGTACTTCACTGTGCAAAAGCCCCCGAGCCAGGGGCCCAGAAGATGTGACTTTAACACCTGTAAACAATCATTTCAAGTGTATGGTATCTCCGTTTCACAGATATGGAAATGAAGGCCCAGCAAAGGTAAGTGACTTGCCCAAGGACACACAACTAGTTGGTGGTGATGAACTTAGAATCTAGGTCTAGTTGACTTCAAAAGCCTGTGCTCTTTCCACTTTTCATTATATCCCAAAGTAAAGGAGCCAGCCTAGTGCCCCAAGTCCCTCAGAACCTCTGCCCACCTCCCACCCCCACCTCCTTCTTCCATATCCAGACTGGCCCTGAGCCCAGCAGGCCAGCAGAAGACATCATTCACCCTCTTACCACTTCAACCTAAGGTTTCAACTATTTGTAAGGTGCTGTGCTTGATCTCACAGGTTTCCCATCAAGTCCCACGTGTGACTCAGGGGACAGAGAAGAACAGAGTGGGCAGCTTTGGCTCCCCATTTGGGGAAGCAGAGGCAGTGGCAGTGGCAGCAGCAGCAGAGACCCTGGTCAGGACCTACCTTGCTGGAAGAGAGTGAGTGTGACGGAGGTGACGAGCAGGAAGAGGGCCTCAATTGGGGGAAAGTGGGCAGGCTCATGAGCAAAGATGTGGACCAGCTACAAGAAAGCAGGGAATGCTGGTCAGCTGAGACCCAGTCTCACCAGAACAGAGCAATATCCCTGGAATGCAAGTGGGGACCCCAGCCACAGCAGCCATCTGACCCACCCCCACCCAGGGTCAGGAGCTCTGCCCCAACCAGAAGGCCCACCTGTCGAGTGAGGTCAAGAGCAGAGGCCTGGGGGATGGTGCTGTACATCCGACCCAGCATCTCACACAGCTGTGGCACCATGGGGGCAAAGTCATCCAGCAGCGTCTTAACAGACTTCTCAAAGATAGCGCACACCGCCTTGGGAAGAAAGCAAAGGGGCCCGGTCAGCAGGTCATGATTGGCTGGAACAGCGCTGAAGCCCTGCACAGAGGGGGCCTAAAATCGGGCCCTTAGCTATAAGCCTTGCCTGGCCCTGCAAACAAAAGAACGTAAGCAAGTCTGACCCTTACCCTGAAAGGCAGGGGCAAAGGCCCTTCACTGAGGGGCAAAGGATGTAACTGTAGAACTTAATTCCTGCTACTTACATCTCTACCATTTCCTCTCAGGGAGCAGCAACAGCAACAAAAACCTGAATTGAAAAGGGACCAAAGGCAGGTCTCTGGTGCTAAAACAGTTGCCTGAGTGTCACTCGACCCTAATATTATAGTTCTTGCGTTAAGCACTTCTCATGATATTGAGGAGTTCTAAATGTCTTCCCAAAAGATTCCTTATCTCTATGGGGCAGGATTCACCTCCCTTGTTTCTCCAAACCATTGTAAGCTGAAGTGTGGCAGTGACATCTTACCCTGCTACACCTCTGAGCAGTCACTGTGGGAGCAGAGGACAAGGGTCAGGGCTCACCTCCACAACCTGGGCATCATTCAACCATTTGCTCAGCACCTTCTGGATGAGCTGGAAGACCTGCTGCAGCACCACCACCACCTGAAGACACAGGAAGAAGTGAAGTGCTTCTGCTATCGATCACTGTGACCCACTTGAGAAGGACTTGGTAGCAGGGAGGAGGGGAGCAGTTCAAACCTATTACCCCAGAATGCACACTGAAGACCCAGTGCATGGGTCCCCTAGGGGAAGAAGTGGTTTGCTGAACTCTCTCATGAATGAAAAAGGAGGATATCCTGAATTCTAGGGATCATCTCAAAGGAAGCCTCAAACTGCAGAGCAGAGATATCACAAGTGCTTCATAAGGTTACAAAAAAACTTTGTAAACTCAAAAATAAATCACCCCCTATCTTTGCTCTGTAAAACCAAGGCTATGGACTAGCCTCTGAAGTGCAGATGCTATCTCCTCCAAATAGGCTTGAGGTAGGGAGCCCCAAGGAATGCACAGATGCAGGCTTAAGCTGCTCTCCCAGCTTACGGAGGAGTAGAGAGCAGACTGAAGTCCTGGGAGGTGAGGAAAGGCAGGATGATGACTACCATGTAAAGAAGCAGCTCTGTGGGATGACAGTGGCCCAGGTGTGGTCTAAAGCCAAGAGGCTAACTGAAACTGGGTTGGGGAGTTAAGCAAAGAGGCCACGATGCCCATGGCTTCCTTTTCCCCTGAAGAAATCCTGGAGGGAGTTCTGGGAACAGCAACCAAAGCAGTCTTTGTAAAGAACTTTACAATATGCAAACTACCTTCACTTAAGACCACATCTACTATCCAGCACAGTTCTATGAATTGAGTAAGCCAGACATTTCGATGTTCTCAGTTTTTAATGGGAAGCTGAGGCTTGCCCCAGATCAAGCAGCTTGTAAGTGGTCACCCCAAAACCTGTGCCCAAGCTTATCACAAGACTTATCACACTGCTTTGTGACAATCTGAGCAACTTGAATTTCCTCTACACTGGGAGCAACTTGAAGGCCAGAACTACTACATGAGAGGATGTAATGAGCATCCTTAGTGCTCACAGGGGACAGTAAATGTTGAAGTAGAAGGCCCTACAGAGCTGGAGGTTGAACAGGGGCCCATAATAACATCACTTAAGGGTTGAAGGATATAACGTCAATGTCCCTCATGAGGCTGAGGAATCTCAATGACACCACCCTAATGGGGCTGGGGACAAGGACAACGTCACATAAAGTTGAGTGAGATAATGACATTGCTACCTACAGAGTGAGGCAATTATAGGTCATTCATGGAGTCAGAGGACCAAATATATCACCCCCACGGGGCAGGGAGAACAATGACAACATTACCCACAGAATTGAAGAGTGACAATGACATTCCCACAGGTGGGGGTGGGGGGATGGCAAAGACAATGTCACCCACGGGGTTGGGTCCCTGTGGCACTGGCAGCTTCCGAAGCTCAGGGCCTTCATGATCATCCTCATGATGACTGATGTCCAATGTGGTGAAGAGGTTGGAGAGAAGCCCCAAGATGTGAACAATGGCCAGCTTGTTGGAGGGATTGGGCTGCAGAGAGAAGCAAACCAAGCTCCAGATCTCCTAGCCCCAGTTTGGTCCCCAGATCACGAGCCCCAGCTCTAAGGGCCAGCTCCAACTTCACCCCTCATCAGCCACAGCATACCAGTACTGCTCCCGGCCCCCAGAGCTCACTCACTATCTCCTCTGCCAGCTTCTCCAGTTGCTGGATATAGGGTGAGATAAGCGAGTGCAGGTTCTTAAGAATCTCCTCCACTTGAAGAGCTGACAGCAGGAAGCCCAGCGCCTGCATCAGCCACATGCACTGGCTTGTCTGTGGGGCAGAACATGGATGGTCAGTCCTGGCCACATCTAGTTGTGGGGTAAGAAGGAAAACGGGCCTCTTGGGAGAAGAAAAACACAGAGAATAAGGGGTAAGAGGAAGGGGACGGCCAAAAAACAGGATTTCAGGGATAAGAGATTCCCACAAGACCCCCAAGGAGACCCCTAGAAACTTCTGAGCCGCACCTTGTGGATCTGTTTCATCAGCACATCCTGCGGGGGGAGAAAGAAGGAATGTAGTATCAGCACGGTGCAGAGTGTGCTCTGAAGCTCAGCACCATCCAGGGCCCCTGCATACCTGGGACACAGCCACAATGTTGGCAGCATAGGGAGGCAGGTCATACTTGCACTCTCGGCAGATCTTCTTGAGGGTAGACACAGAAGAGACAGAGAGCTCAGGATTGCCTAGGGCATGCAGTACCAGGGGCAGAACACTGTTGATCATGACGGGGTGGTCAGCCAGCCATTCAGACAGAGCTCCTGGAGGAAGGAGGGAGACAGAAGGATCTTTGAGGCAGGCCAGACTGGCTTTGTACTATGTCTCTGAGGCAAGCAGAGTTCCTGGCAGGGTCAAGTTGCAGCCCTAGCACAGAGCACTGCTCCATTCAGAGGACATACACATGTGCATGCTCAAACATGAGCCTCACAGCTGAGAAGCAGGGAAGGGTTACTCAACAGAGGCTCAATACTGCTGTTTCACTGACAGTAAACTAGCCTCACTGAATTCAGCTCCGTGTGCCATCAGATGAACCCCCTAGACCTGCCAGGACAGTCACTTTGTTACAACACTGATTGTGTGTAGGCACATGGCTCTCCCATTCTGGATAGAATCCAGCACGCTGGCTGTGGCCGGGGTGGGGTGCTGTGGCTCTGGGAATATGGTCATGGGTGTGTGCCAGGTCTCACCAATGGTGAACATGACAGTGTCTGCCAGCTGCACGTTGCTGATGCTGATCCGTGGGATGAGGCCAATGAGCCCAGGCACCACATCAGAATAGTTGACGTCAATGGTCTCTGCGATGGATTGGAAGCCGTAGAGGAGGGCCTCTGTGTGCTGGGGAAAGAGGGTGCCACTGGCTTGGATGAGGAGGAGGGTGTGACAGGTCTGGGAGGGCTGAGGGAATCAGGCTTGGGAGGTACCTGCCAGGAGTAGGGCTCCTCTGAGCTGGTGAGCAAACGACCCAGCTTGTCATAGAGGTTGCTGAGCAGCTCGGCCCCCAACATCTCATAGACATACATGAGCGTGTCTGAGATGTCCACCCTGAGAAGCAGATGAAGGCCTTTTATACTGCCTGGATCCTGACCCTGGATCCTGCCCCCAAGCCCAGGAGCCTATCCCAGTATCCCCACAACTCTGCAACAATGCCTAGAAAACAGAGAAAGGAGCCCCAAAATTCAGAAAGCCTGGCCTTGGGCCCCTTCCCTCATTGCCTTCATTATTTCTGGACTCCACTTTAGAGGAGTTGGCCTGCTACCATCACCTGTAAATTCGGAACTGCTCCTTCTCGTCTGAGGACCAGAATCCATATTCCTCATCAGAAGGGAACTGGGCCTTGTGCAGAAGCACATCCACCAGCTGGAAGTAGACTGGCCGGTACACCTGCTGGTATACAGCCTGCTTCTCTGCCTCAAAGGATAGAATATCATCCTGAGAGAGCCAGGGAAGACAATTAGCCACCTCACCAGCAGCCATAGAAGCCCATGATCCACTTTCTTCCACCACAGCCCAGTCCTACTGGAGGTCACACAGACACACCTGCAGTGTGTACCAGAAGGTGAGGGTTAGGGAGCTGGTGGTCTCATTGACAGGATAGTGGCCAGGGATGCCTGTGCAGAACATAATCATGTTGACAAGTGCCAGGAAACTCTGCCAGTGCTCTACTTGGTCCAGCAAGGCCCTGGGGAGGAGGAGACACAGTCAGGTCATTCTACCTCTCCAGGGACTTCCATAACCCCACCTCTTAGAGGGCCCTACTATCCCACCCCCAGCTGCTCCACCCCTTACCGGGAGTGGTTCTCGCCCAGGGCCACAGCGATGCGACAGATGCCATGGGAGGTCTCCATGTCCCCATTCTGCACTGCCTGCCGCAGTTGTTCCTGCAGACCCAGCACCAGTGGGATGAGCTTCAGGAGCGTGTTCACGTACCTAGAGGCATGAGGTGAGAAAATCCATCAGAGCTCTCTGCTCACCACCACACTGGCTTTAAAAGAAAGGCATAATCTCCTTGTCTTCCTTCAAAGCTCCCCTCCCCTTATCAAATCCTAAGCAAAACAAGGGTCAGGGTCTACATGGCAGATTTGATGTTCCCCATGTTGGGAAGAACCTTAGGTCAGGGCCCCCAGAACTCTGAGAGGGAAGTATGAGAAGGTCAGTATTACGGGTTGAATTGTGTTCTCCAGCTGGACTGCGAGCTGATTCCAGAATGGGTGAAGATTTTGTTTTTTGAGATGGGGGTTCTGCTATGTTACCCAGGCTGGTCTTGAACTCCTGAGCTCAAGAGACAGCCTCCTGCTCAGCCTCCGGAGTAGCTGGGATTACAGGTGTGAGCCACCACATCCAGCTAGGTTACAACTTTTGGGGAGGTTGAGATGAAGTGAATATATTTTGCATGTGGTGATAACATGAAGTTTGGGGCGCCAGAGGGCAGACTCTCATGGGTCAAATTATGTCCCCACAAAAAAGATATGTTTTTTGATAAATCCTAATCCCCAGTACCTCAAAATGTGGCCTTATTTGGAAATAAGACAATTGCAGATGAGGTTATACTGGAGTAGGATGGACCTGAACTCCAGTATGACTGGTGTCCTTATAAGAAGACATCCATGTGAAGACAGAGACATACAGGGAGAATGCCACATGAGGACTAAAGTAGAGAGTGGAGCGATGCAGCTGGAAGCCAGAGAACACTGAAGACTGCCAGCAAACCACAGAGGTAGAAAGAGGCAAGGACGGAGTCTCCTGCAGGTTTCAGAAGGAGCTCAGCCTTGCCAACACCTTGATTTCAGACTTCTAGCCTCCACAATTGTGAGACAATGAATTTCTGTTTGGTTTCAAAGCCACCTAGTTTGTGGTACTTTGTTATGGCAGCCCTAGGAAACTAATACAGTCTGGCAGGGGTGATTGAACAAGAGTGGGAGACAGAAGAGTAAACACAGGCTCAGAAGCCCTGATTAAAAAAAAATTTTGGAAGGCAGCAACAGCTCATGAGAGCATCCATCCCTGCCATCCACTCTACTCTCTACCACCAAATCCCAACTCTTGAGGGATTTGGGAGAGAAGGAGGGAGGGAGAGGGAGGGAGAGAAGTAGAAAATGAACTCAGAGAGAGCTAAGAGGCAAAACAGACAGGATTTGACGACTGACTGGATATGAGGAAGGGGAAGAATAAAGGCAACTCTCAGGTCACTGGCTAAACAACTAAGTAGATGGTGGAGCTATTTACTGAGACCTGCAGAGTGACGAATGGGGAACAGCAACACCTTTAACGGGAGGTGGAAGGTGATAAGCTCAGTCTTAGACAAGTTGATTCACAGACACCTGATAGGTTATGCAGGCAGAAGCATCTAGAAAGAGTTGGATATAAAACCCCAAAACCCAGCAAAGAGGTTAGAGCAAAAGCCATAGATTTGAGAGTCATCAGCTAACAGCTGGTAATCGAAGCTATGGCAGTAGATGAAAATTGCCCAGGGAGAATGTGTTGAATGAGAAAAAAAATAAGAGGGTCCAGATCAGAGCCCTGAAACACAATGATCTCTAAAGGAGAAGGACAGATAGCCCAGTATACAAAGGGGACTGAGAGAAGCCTGGCTCAGCCCACTGGATCCCTCTCCAGCACCTTGGTCTGTGGAGATGAGACTAAGCAGAGGAAGCCACGCTCTAACAGTAGGGATCAGGTGCTTGGGACCCCTCTGTTGTCAATCATAGTGTCACCATAGCAATCTATTTTAGGGAGTGGGGGACTGAGGATCCCAGAAGGAGTTCTATCTGGACTTGCCCCAAGCAGGTTGCTAGGCAGTAGCCTCATATCCTTGGTGGGAGGATGAGAATGACAAAAAGAGGCAACCAGCCCAGGGACATCGGCCTCCTTCTCCACATCCCCATTCTGGTAGGAAAAGTCATCCATGCCAGGATATCCCCAGCCAGAGACAGCCCCAGGGGGCGCTGCCTGGAGACAGCTGGGATAGCTTCAGTCTCCTGACCCTGACACGGGCTGCACCACCAGACAATGGGCATTTTCAGGCCAGAATCTGGCACAAAGAGAAGGGGCAGGGCCAAGGCTATGGCCCACAAGCTCCTCAGCAACTGAGATGGGTGCAGGAGGTAGCGCTCTACCCCCATAGCATCTCCACTGTATTCTAAGGCTCCTTCCTTCACCTGCCAAAGTTTATGCAGATGGCAGATACTCAGTCTCATCTGAGCCTCACAATAGAACAAATCAAGGATAATACAGCCTCAAAGGGCTCAGAGTATCATATCACTCAAGGTCATACAACTTAGAAGCAGAATCTAGGTTGAAACTGCCCCTTAAACTGCTACAGGTCTGCTTTTCTTTCAGGGTCCAACCAGGATTTCCCCAAAGGATCTATGTGCATCTCAGCCCATATCTCCAGTCCTAACTGATGGGAGCCCCCAACAGCTTGCCTAATTCACTTTCCCTCCCTCCCCAACTCCCAAGGAAAAGGTTTTCCAGCATTAAAAACATATTTCTGGAAAAAAAAAAAAAAACATTTCAAAGGAGAGAGCCAGGAAGCAGCAGCAGCTGTGGAGGAACAAGAAAAGGGTGACTTGAGTGCAAGCTTAGCCAAGGGGAGGGCCAATATCAGGACACCTGGGGAAGGCGTGCCTGGATGACCCAGGAGTCAAAGCCACTGAAGGTGACTTTCACAAGCCAAAGCTGGGAAACTAGACTGGGTAGAGCAAGGACCAGGCTCGGATTCTGGGTTGGATGCAGCTCACCCATGGGAAGAAGTTCTTGCATAGATTTCCTACCACCTGAGCACCTGTGTCTGCAACTTGTGAGTGGACAGAAGAACAAATCTGAGGTCCCAGAGGTTTCTAGGTTTGGGGGAAGGAGACAGGGAGGATGTCTTTATGACCACAGCTGAGGCTGGGTTCAAGAGGCCTGGCTCCAATCGGTCAGTTCAAGTAGCCGAGGCAGGGCTGCTGGGACTCCTCCACTGCTGCTCACACGGAGCTCAGCCCAGACCTGCAATTAGAGCTTCACTTCAGGAGCAGAGCTGAGAAAATGGGGAGAGTTGCTAAGCAACCAAGAGGCTGCAGCCAATGGGCGCCAAGGAGGCTGTGGGTTACCTCACTGGCTCCTTGCTTGCTCATTCGTTCAGAGGAGAAGGGGCATCAATTACCTGCCAAAGCCCTTGAGACTGGCTGGGCGGGTAAACTTGGGTGTATCCAAGGACACCTCACATCACCCACACACTTGCCCTGATCTGTTTCCCTTAGTCACCAACTGTCGGAGCCCACCCAGCACTTGAGCTTCAGGCTGTCAAGAGAGGCCTTGATCTGGGACTAGGTATCCACCTTAAGCTGGAAAGCCTGGGAAGCCGGGGGATAGGTATCATAATAACTGCCAACACAATAATAAAACCAAATACTGGCAACTGCTGTTTACAGAGTACATAGGAACCATGCTAAAAGCTTCACATTCTCTTATTTAATCCTCATACCGAAACAATCTTTTATTTTTTAAAATCAATCCCAATATTTTGTTTAAAGTTTTAAAAGGCAGTCATTAAGCACATTATCTATGTGTGTATGTGTGCGTGTGTGTGTGCATACACACACACACACACACACACACATACATATATATATATATATATGAAACCAACTCCTTTTCAAATTTAGCCACTGAACAATTAGGCCCACTTTCTTTTTTTTTTTTTGAGATGGAGTCTCGCTCTATCGCTATCGCCCGGGCTGGAGTGCAGTGGCCGGATCTCAGCTCACTGTAAGCTCCGCCTCCCGGGTTTACGCCATTCTCCTGCCTCAGCCTCCGAGTAGCTGGGACTACAGGCGCCCGCCACCTCGCCGGCTAGTTTTTTGTATTTTTTTTTTAGTAGAGACGGGGTTTCACGGTGTTAGCCAGGATGGTCTCGATCTCCTGACCTCGTGATCCACCCGTCTCGGCCTCCCAAAGTGCTGGGATTACAGGCTTGAGCCACCGCGCCCGGCCAGGCCCACTTTCTATCACATGATTCCGGTTCTTCTACTTAGGACGGATTCTAAAAGTAAACAGCCTTAATCCATTGAATAGTAACTATGTTTCTCTTTTAAAAAATAAACAGTTGGCCAGGCATGGTGGCTTATGCCTGTAATCCCAGCACTTTGGGAGGCCGAGGCAGGTGTATTACTTGAGGTCAGGAGTTCAAGACCAGCCTGGCCAACATGGCAAAAACCCGTTTCTACTAAAAATGCAAAAATTAGCCAGGTGTGGTGATGCACGCCTGTAATCCCAGCTACTCTGGAGGCTGAGGCAAGAGAATCGCTTGAACTCGGGAGGCGGAGGCTGCAGTGAGCTGAGATTGTGCCACTGCACACCAGCCTGGGCGACAGAGTGAGACTCTGTCTCAAAATAAATAAATAAACAAAAAAATAAACAAACAGTTACCATTAACCATTAACAGTTACCATTACCATCACATAAAGTATAAAGGAAGAACATAGGTGCACAGTCCCATTTTAAAACATGTAATGTATGAATAACCCAAACGTACAAATGCATGCTGCTGACCATCCCAACCCCAGCAGAGACCACAAAAGAACTCCCATTACTCAAGGAGTCAAAACACTCTTTACCGAACACCAGGGGCAGGACTTATGCACATTATCCTATTTAAACCTTTACAACTCTGTGGGGTTGATATGATCATCCCTATTTTATTGATGAGGAAACTGAGGCTTAGGAATGGCTTATCCAAGAATTCAAATCTAATAAGTGAACAATCTGGGATTCAAATTTAGATGTGACTAACGCCAAGGCTTGAGTCGTTAGCCACTGTTCCATGAAATCTCTTTCAATGGTTTTCCCTTCCAATTCTGCCAAGGGTCCCAAAGCCCCATCTCTGAAATGTCAGTGTCAAGGCCTCCAAACTCACTTTTTCTAATCCAGCTCATACCAAAAGTCTCAGTAGGCCATTTTCTCTGCTTAAAATCCTTTAATATCTTTATATCATCTTCAGGATGAAGATCAAAATCTTAAACTTGGCCAAGGTCCTGCATGATCTGGGCCCAGGTCTTCTACAACTCTGGTCCTTAAATCCTGCTGTCTAATCACACCTAATAATTTACAGATCACCAGACCCTCTGGGCTTTCACCCTTCCCTTGCTTGGGCTCTTCCATCTGTCTGGAATGTCCTCCCTATCCATCACTTCCATCTGGCTAACTCTTAACACAGCTGGGTTGTCACTTCCTCTGGGAATCCTTTCACAGCCCTCAGACTCAGTGAAAGCCTCCTCTGGGTTCTTCAAGGCCCCTGCATTCTCCATCAGAGGATTCATCATGTTGATGGTACTTGCCATTCATGTGTCCACTAGACTGTGAGCCCCAGAGAGACTGAAGCTAAAGGATTTGTCTCTGTGCTCCCAGAGCTCAGCACAAGGCCCAAAACAGGACATGCTCAATGAACATTTGCCAAACAAACACTTCACTACACTCAATTCTTTAGGGCCCTTGAATATATCATGATGCTGCCCACAAGTCTTTGCAGCTGCTGTGGTTCCTAAAGCCTAGAACACTCCACCCTCCTCCCCTAATCCCTTCCATCCCCGCCCCTCCTAACTCAGGCAACTCCTACTTTCCTCCATTCAAAAAACATCAGATGCTACTATGTGCCAAGCACAATGTGACAAAGTAAAATGACAGAGTCCCTGTCCTCACAGAGGTGAGAGAAATCATGTTATGGGCTAAGAAGGAAAAATATTGGGAGCTCTGAGGTAATATAAGAGAGAAGATCAAACTTAGCCTTAAGAATCCATTGAGGACTTCCCTATGGAAATGAAGTTTAAGCTGAGGCAAGGTGTCAAGTACATGTGATGAGCCAGAGGCTGAAAGGAACATGGGACATTCAAGGAATTAAAGAAACTGTGTGAGAGTGTAGAGAGCAAGGAGAAGAGCATGAGATGAGGCCGGTGATGCCACACTGCGCAGCACCTTTATGAGTCACATTAAGGATTCTGAGCTTTAACCTAAGAGCACTGAGAAGCCACTGAAGGCTTCTGATCAGAAAGATTAGATCCCCATTTTCAAAAGATCACTCTGGCTGCTGGGACAATGAAAGGTGTAAGAGTGAGGACAAGCTCTACAGTAATCTGGGGAGAGAGACGATGACAGCTTGGACTAAGGTGGTAGCAATGGAAATGGAAAAAAAAAAAGATTCGCAAAGTGGTCACGAGGAGAACAGCCAGGACTTGGTGACTAGTTGAGAGAAGGAAAAGAGAGTCAAATATTTTAATTGAATAACTGATAATTAGTTGTTTAATGTCTGCCTCCCTGTCTGAACCACGAGGACAGGGACCATGTCTTCTTTGGTTCCTTGCTGTATCTCCAGCATAGGACCAGGTATCAGTACACATTCAATTAATGTTCATTGAACAGATGGATGGATGGATGTGTGGCTGGCCCAAGAGGCTGTCTTCTGCGCGGGTGGGGACTAGCTCACCTCTGGGCATCAGGCTGTGAGATGGCATTCACAATGGCCTCCACACTGCTGTCGAAGAGCTCCGAGTCCTGCAGAGCAGCGAAGGCAGCCTGAATGAGCGCCTCACAGTCCTGTAGTGGCACCTCCAGCTGCACCCAGCTGGAGAAACACTTGAGCACCTTCTGACGCACACAGCTGGGTGAGCTGGGCTGCTGTAGCAGTTGTTCCAGCAGCGGGAAGACAGCCCCACATTCCACCGCCAGGCTGGTCCGCACCAGCCCTTTGCGGTACTGGGGTAGGCGGCTGGTCTGGAACTCCTCAGGCAGCACTGTCAGTAGCTCTAGCAGGGCTAGGCAGCGGCCCTGGCCATCCACTGGTGAGTCCTCAGCCTGGAAGAGTCGTACCATATCTGCCACAGCACATGGCCAAGCGTCAGGCATCATGCTGAGAGCCAGTGAGGCCAGTGCCACGCACAGCCGAGTCAGTACAATCTTGGAGCCACTGGCAAAGCGGGTGATCTGGGTGAAGAGCTGTGCCTTTAGGCTTTCATACTGGTCAGTGGGGATGTCACTCCAGTAGCGAGAGATCTTGATGTGAAGAGCGCTGGCCCCAAAGTACTGGATCTCTGGTACCTTGTCAGGCTGCAGTAGCTGCCAGCTGAAGTGCCAGGCCTGTGGGGAGACCTGGGCCTGCATCAGCCACTTCTGAGCCAGGTTCTTGTTCTCAATGTTGGGGTCATAGTAGAGCTGGTGCAGCGCCTGCAGGACAGCACAGGACTGAGCAGGTGCTGGCCACTCTGGATCCTGCCAGAGCCCAGAACAGAGGCGTGACTTGGTCCTGCAAGGGTGCTCCCTCTCCCTGACTGGGGGGCTGAGCAGGGAGAGCTCAGGGCTCTACAGTGTTTCCTGGGCCTGGGGTCCTGCTGATATCTTGAGAGCCTGAACCTTGTTCATGCTCTACCATATCCTCTTCTCCTTATAGCAAAACATTATGGGTTCAGAGAGGGAATCTCCACAGGAAAGCGAAAAAAGAGGAACCTGATCTCCCCAAAGGGGAGGCACTTGATGGCAAGGCCCAGGTGGAAGGTACAGCTTCGCAGGGATGAAGCTAAGTCTGAGAAGGGCATGGAACAGCTTGAGGGGACTTGACCCTCCCAGGCACAGCTGCTCCCATCAACTCCAACAGCTCCTTTCAGCTCCCCCAGGATCATCCCTAGGTCACTCCAGATGCTGGCACCAAAGCCAGTGTGAAATCAGAGCAGGACTAAGACATTTGCCAGGCAGCCCTGGGGCACAGATATGCTGGAGGGGAGGGTGAGAACACTCCTCAGAGGGCACATGTCCAACCAACTGATCCAGAGAAGCCTTGGCCATAGCTGCAGCCCTGGCAAACACCTCGCCTAGTGCTCTCCACCAGCAGAATCCCCAGGGTCTCAATTCCAATGGGATTTTATCAAGTAAGAAAACAGTGAGATTTATCTTCCAATAGCACATGGAACAGTGCGCCACCATGCCAACACTGCCCTGTTCCAAGGGGTGGGAGAGTGTGGCCAGGACCCTGACCCTTAATCAGGTTCCATCCAAGTAGGCTTAGCTCTATTTGTACCCCTGACAGCCAGTTACGGCCATTGGCCCTTGTTTGGCCCCTCAGGGATGCCAAAGCAGACAGAAGAGATGCATCCTCATTGTTTGTTACGGCAAATGGGGATTAAGGATAACAAGTGAGCATCTGCAATCATTCCCTGCTTTCAAAGTAAGGGCGCCCCATCTCCCCATTCATCCCAGGGTGTATGCATTCCTGCATTTCAGGTTGTAGAGAGCAGATACAGAAAAGAACTAAAGAGGCAGTTCAGAAAGATGGGCTGGGCAGTGGGGGAGCCTGGGAGGGCCATGGCAGGGAGCTATGTGGGCAGGTGAGTAGGGAGGAGCCCTGTAAGGCTCCCAGCTGGGCCAGGACCCTTGGACTCAGCACAAAACAAAGGGAGACAGCCCCAGGCCTGTCTGCTCAGGACTGGTCTGGCTTCCACCCAATAAAGGAAGGATCCTTCTCCAAAGAGTCGAAACAACCCAGATTGTTTTAGTTCCAGATCATTTTCTGAGCCCTTGGCTCAACAAAATCAGGTTCAGGATGGTTTGGCATCAGGATAATTCCAGGAGACTGAGCTGCAGGTCTCCTGGGTTCCCAGTTTCCTACTGCACTGCTCATGCAGTTCCCATGGAGCTGGAAAATAGCCAGTCTGGATGGGAGGCTAAGTCACAGCCCTAAAGGGACCATCCCAAGACCCTAGAGTATCTGTCCACAGGGGACCTGCCTGTAAGGAAAGACAAAAATAGCCCATTAGGGCACTGCAATACTGCCTGTCCAGAAAGACAGCAAATGCCAGGTGCTCTGGGGGCACCATACCAGCGGGCACCCAGCCCAGGCCTGAGCTCTGCCATTAGTGACAGTCCCCAGAAC
The DNA here is from genome assembly GCF_009764315.1 of Trachypithecus francoisi. Taxonomy (NCBI): domain Eukaryota; kingdom Metazoa; phylum Chordata; class Mammalia; order Primates; family Cercopithecidae; genus Trachypithecus; species Trachypithecus francoisi. The sequence continues at coordinate 80,534,083 of NW_022681457.1, forward strand.
TTCTGCTCTGTCACTGGAGTGCCCACCCCAGAGCCCTCATACCTTCTCCACGTTCTCCACAGTGAAGTCCAAGGCTGGTGCTGCTCCAGCCCCTGCAGCCCCCGGCTGCTCCTCCCGCCGCTCCATCTTTGCTCCCTCCCTGGCAGGGAGGTGGGCCCTGATCTGTCTCCTGCCCCAGCCCCTTGGCTGCTGGCCCCCTGCTAGACCCCGGCTTGGGTGCCCAGGGAGTGGTGGGGTGAGGGGGAGCCCAGGGCGGGCATGGCTGCCGAGGCCTCCCCACCTCGTTTGGGGGTGGGAGGCTTGCCAGAGACCAAAAGGGGTGCTCTTAGGAGACCCAATGAAGGGGACTCCGAGGAGGGAGCCGTCAATGAGGAGCTCTCAAGCGGGGATCCTAGTGGTAGGTAACAGCTCTGTCCCCAGAATCTGTGTGGAGGGAGTCACTGGGGAGGGAGGCCTGCGGGGAAACCGAGTCCCTGGCTCTTGAGGGGTCACAAGGTCGATGGCCTGTACCCACAACACCCCCGCCTGGGTGAGCTCTCAGGTGCTATGAAGAGGTCATGGGGCTGGAGGGTCACGGGGGAGAGAGCCCTTCGTGGTTACGGAGGCGTCCGACGAAGCGCGGAGATGCAGCTCCGCGAGTCTGGGGCGAAGAGTCCGTGGAGTTGAGGGGCTGTGGCAGGTCCCTTCCGTTCGGCCTGGCCCGCGCTGTTCTCACCGCCCGGCTACAGCCCAGCTACCGCCGCTGCCTCCGCCCCAGTGACTGACAGACAAGCCCGCCCGGCCGGGACGGGGCAGGGACCTCGGCAAGGCGCGGGCTGCCCCGAGCGCCTGTCCCCGGCACCGCAACTCAGGCCCCCACTCTCGCCAGTTCTGGCTCCGCACGGCCCGGCACCGCCCGGCACGGCCCAGCGGAACTGCGCGGAAACTCATTCCGGGTCCTTAGCCCTGTCCTCGCGCCAGCCCGCGCTCCCCTGAGCAGGCGGTGGAGCGGCACGCCACCCCAGGCCCCCGCCGAGTCTAGGCCCCGCCGCTGTTCACCCTGGGAAATGTAGTCCATGTTGCGCCTAGCCGGAAGGCGGCGCCCTGCGGAGGAGGCCGGGAGCACGTGGGTTGGGGACCTGCAGAGCCCCGCCTGTCCTCGGCCTACCGCGGCCAGCAGGCATTCCGGGTCAGACCGGCGCGGGGCGCTGCGACCCAACTGCTTAGTAGGAGAACGTGACGCGAGGGGTCCGAGGACGGAGGTGGGAGCCCGGGCTAGAGGGTGAAAGCTGGGGAGGTTGCCTGGTGACTCTGGCGCTCCGCTGCGAGGGCATCCTCCGGCCCAGCAAAGGTGCAGCCTGGGAAGAAGGCGTCAGCACCACCCAGAGAAGAGGAGAGGGGACTTGGCACGCCTCAGGAAGGAAAAAAGGAAGGCTCTCGGGACCACCCAATAAGCAACCGGGAAACCACATACCATGGACAGTGCTCGGGGAATTTCGTAAGGTTTTTGGAAGTAACTTTATGTGTAACTAGAATAAGAGTAGCTTACATTTAAGTGCTAGGAGCAGGACTTTGCATACTTTAGGTTCAGTTTTCTTAGTAGCTCTGAGCTGGGTATTTTTATTCATCGTTTTCAGATGAGATGAGGAAATCGAGCTTGGGGAAAGTTAGGCTTATCTTGCCCCTGGCACAAAGACAGGGTGGCAGACCCTGCCATAGGTCTGGTCTGCCACAGGCCCCCGTAGTTCCTGCCTCTCAGCCCTCCAGTTGTATTTTATTGTTTATTAACTCCTGCCAGCTACCCTAGCAGGGAAGAGGAAAAAAATTAAAAGTGCAAAGAGTTCTGTAGTTTTGTTCAAGTGGAGGAAGCTGGCATTGACAGCAGCCGCTGAGGCCTGAGAAGGTCCATGAAGGCTTCCCTGAGAAGAGAAACTTGATCTGAGCTTGAAGAATAGAGAGCCTGGGAAGGAGAGGGGCTCATTTAGCTGGTAAGCAAAATCCAGTGGGACTCTCAGTCACTCAGCAAGGCTTCATCAATAAAGAATAGCAAGTAGGCCGGGCGCGGTGGCTCACGCCTGTAATCCCAGCACTTTAGGAGGCCGAGGCGGGCGGATCACGAGGTCAGGAGATCAAGACCATCCTGGCTAACACAGTGAAACCCCGTCTCTACTAAAAATACAAAAAATTAGCCGGGCCTGGTGGCGGGCGGCCTTAGTCCCAGCTACTCAGGAGGCTGAGGCAGGAGAATGGTGTGAACACAGGAGGTGGAGCTTGAAGTGAGCTGAGATCGCACCACTGCACTCCAGCCGGGGTGACAGAGCGAGACTCCGTCTCAAAAAAAAAAAAAAAAGAAAGAATAGCAAGTAATTTATATTCATTTAAAGGGGATATATGTGGGGTGGGGAAGGGTGTGAGTAACAGAGATGAGGTTGGAAAGACAAGTTGGTAGCAATAGATTCTTGTAGGAGTTTGGACATTATCCTAAGTGCAATATGAAACCATGATGGGGTTTCAAGTGAGCTATGATGATTACATTTGCATTTTAGAAAAATCTGTCTGCAATATGAAAGACAAATTGAAGGAAGAAAGAGAGGCAGGAGAATTTGGAAGGAGGAAATAGAAAGCCAAAATAAAGTAACTGATTCCAGGCCTGTGCCTAGGGTGGGAAAGACCTTGGACCTGGTGCTCCTGGCATTTCACTGATGGAGGTGGTGGTGGGCAGGGGAGATGGTGTTGGGAGTGGGGTTTAAGTGCACAGATTCTGGACTTAGTCCTGAGTTCAAAACCTGTTTGTGCCTCTTTCTAGCAATGAGACCTCAGCTTCTTCTGAAACTCATTTAGTTAAGGGGGTTTTAGGGGTGGGGGGCTCAGCCCAAAGACCACAACTTAGTCAGTATGTGTTTTCTTCCTGCTTCCTATCCAGGGCTCCTCCTCATCCCTGGGGATTCTAGGGATCTGGCAGAGAAAGAAGCCCAGTCTCACCAGCAATGAGTCCTGAACATCCTTTGCAAACACTACTTAGGACAGATGGACTGAAGTAGGCCCTGGGGAGAGTTGGGGGCATTTCCAGAGGCCAGACCAAAGGTGATCTCCAGGAGATTTGGATGTTAGTGCAGGATAGCTTAGAGCCAAGTGGCAGGTAAGTCTTTGGGAGCCAGAAGGGCTCTTCTCTAAGAAAGAAGTGTAGACCTATAGAGGCAAGAACCTGTGGCAACCCTGGGAGGGGTCTGCAGATTCAGGAGGGAACATCCCAAAACTCAGCAGAGGGGGAGAGGGAGCTTTTGTTGGTCAACTGGAACCACTACCAATCCATGTTCATGTCAAATTAAATGATCACTTTGAAGTTTTTCAGCCTGCCAAAATCATGTGAATTTGGTCTGCAAAACCAGAAGACTGCCTGCTTGTAGTTAAGAATTCTCAGGGGGAGGCTGGGTGCAGTGGCTCACGCCACCAGCACTTTGGGAGGCCGAGGCAGGCAGATCACGAGGTCAGGAGTTTGAGACCAGCCTGGCCAACATGGTGAAACCCCGTCTCTACTAAAAATACAAAAATTACCCTGATGTGGTGGCAGACACCTGTAGTCCCAGCTACTTGGGAGGCTGAGGCAGGAGAATCTCTTGAACCCGGGAGGTGGAGGTTGCAGTGAGCTGAGATCACACCATTGCATTGCACCCTGGGCAACAGAGCGAGACTCTGTCTCAAAAAAAAAAAAAAAAGAATTATCAGGAGGAGATTATTCCCCCTTCTTAGTACCAAGGTTGGATGCAGGCAGTTTTCTTTGTAGTCCCCTGGTTTGAGGGAGAGCATTTAGGTCAGACAGGGGCAAGTTTCTTTCTAATTCCCCCTCACAGTGTAGGCATACGCTGGCCTTTGGGGTCCTGGCCTTATGGAGAAGTTTCTAAATAGACTCCCTATGGTGAGGGGGCCCTGGGCTTTGTCTTTCTCATAAGCTCAGGGACCCCTTGAAAACCAACGATCAGGTTCACTGGGTTCGGCAACTGCCCTCAAGATGAAAGCCAATGATAGAGCTTTGCTTACCTTTGTAGCTTCTTGCTTTCATTTATTTTTTGGCCTCAGCATATTTCTTATGTTTTTGCCAGCTTATGGATGCATTTAATTTTAAAGACAGATAAAGTCTATTATTTAAAGTTGTTTTCAGCAGGAAGTTTAGCCCAAGTCCTTAGGCTACCATGTTGCAAGAAAACCTAACGGGAAGCTTTCGGCTCTGCTGCAGCTTGATTTTTGTGCTGCGTCTGGCCCTGCTGACCACTCCCTCAGCTCTTCTGTTTAGTTTTGTTTGTCCCGACACTCTGACCACTCCTGTTTGCTTTCCTTCACTGGCCTGTCCCTGTTCCTCCACCTGTTCCTTGAATGTTGGTTCTCCTTAGTCTCTGCTTCTTGTCTTAGGCCTCATTATCTCACCACTCCCCTGGCTTCAAGCTGTGACTCCTTGGATTTCTCCAGCCCAGACTGTCCTGAGTTTCAAACCTGCATATTCAGCTGCCTCCTGGCCCTCTGAAGTTGCCACAGCACCTGAAGTTGAACATGTACAAAACTGAACTCACATTTTCCCCACATCTTAACCCTATCACATGCTAAAATACTACATCCCCTGGGTTCCGTACCAGTCCCCAAAGATAGACACCTGGAAACCATTTCTTAGCAAACCCTCACCTCTCTTATTGCCCCTCACATCTCTTCTGTCCTTGCATATTGCTTCTGCCCTCACTCAAGGTACCTGTGCTTGTTGCCTGAACAGCTCTAACTATGGCAGCTCTAGCTGGCTCCCACCTTGCCTCTTCCATCCATACTAGACACAGAAGCCAGTGATCCATCTGAAACACATCTCTAACCAAGCCCACTTAAAACCCTTCAGTGGCTCCTTTCAGAGCAAAGGCCGAGCTCCTTGGTATAACATTCAAAGCCCTTTGTGATCTCTCCAGCCTTTTATCTTGATGGGGACCCTCCCCACGTCCACTGGAAGTTGCTGGCAATCCTGGGAGCACACCAGACTGTTTCACACTTCCCTGTCTTTGTTCATGCTACTTCCTCTGCTGAGAAGGCTCTGTGTCATTCTGGATGCCATCAGGAGAGAGACACCACACAGTCAGCATGCAGGGAAAGTTTAATATAAGAATTTTGAACTGTAACAGGGAATTGAAGCTGTGATGAACTGGCTAGTAAAAAGTAAAAAAAAAAAAAAAAAAAAAAATCTAAAGAATATAGGACTAGCAGAGTCTTCAGGCTGACATGGAGAGCCCAAGGAAGAGGCCCTCACCTCTCCACTCCATTCCTGTCCAGGGCTGAGAACTACAACATGCAGGACAGGACATGGCCACAACAAACAGTGTAAATGTAGAAGTGAGAGGAAATAAAGGCAATCAGCAATAACCAGTTTGGGTCCCATGCCTCCCATCCACCCTATAATCCACCCTGTGCAAACATACTCGTTTTTCAAGACTGAGTTCAAATATCACCTTTTCCACAAAGACTTTTCCTCTTCTGCGTCTATCCAGGAAAAAACTGATTGCTCTTCTTTTGTGATTGTAGATTCGTCCCCCTCCTTGACACACATGCCTATAACCTCAGTCATACTTCTACTGGGGTACTTGTTTACCCCACCTATGGTTGCCAGAAAAAATCAAGACACTTATTTTTTTTCTGAGATGGAGTCTTGCTCTGTCACCCAGGCTGGAGTGCAGTGGCACAGCTCACTGCAACCTCTGCCTCCCGGGTTCAAGCAGTTCTTCTGCCTCAGCCTCACTGAGTAACTGGGACTACAGGCATACGCGCCGCTATCCCCGGCTAATTCTGTATTTTTAGTAGAGACAGGGTTTCACCATATTGGCTAGGCTGGTCTCAAACTCCTGACCTCATGATTCACCCGCCTCGGCCTCCCATAGTGCTGGGATTACAGGTGTGAGCCATCGCACCTGGCCACCTATTTAATTTTGAATATCAGATCAACGACAATTTTTTTTTTTTTTTTGAGACGGAGTCTCACTCTGTCACCCACGCTGGAGCGCAGTGGTGCTATCTCAGCTCACTGCAACCTCCGCCTCCCAGGTTCACGCCATTCTCCTGCCTCAGCCTCCTCAGTAGCTAGGACGACAGGTGCCCACCACCATGCCTGGCTAATTTTTTGTATTTTTAGTAGAGACAGGGTTTCACCATGTTAGCCAGGATGGTCTTGATCTTCTGACCTTGTGATCTGCCAGCCTCAGCCTCCCAAAGTGCAAGGATTACAGGCGTGATCCCGGCCTTTTTTTTTTTTTTTGGAGATGGAATCTTACTCCAGGTTGGAGCGCAGTGGTGTGATTTTGGCTCTGCAACTTCCACCCCTTGGGCTCAAGCAATCCTCCCATCTCAGCCTCCAAGTAGCTGGACAGATGCACGTCACCACACCTGGCTAAGTTTCTGTATTTTTGGTAGAGACAGGGTTTCACTATGTTGCCCAGGCTGGTCTTTAATTCCTGAGCTCTAGTGATCCACCCGTTTCAACTTCCCAAAGTGCTGGGATTATAGGCGTGAGCCACCACACCAAGCCAAATTTTTTGTATAAGTATGTCCCAATTATTGCATTGGACATACTGAAAACAAGTATTTAGGCCAGGCATGGTGACTCACACCTATAATCCGAGCACTTTGGGAGGCCAAGGTGGGAGGATCTCTTGAACTCAGGAGTTCAAGACGAGCGTGGGTAACGTAGTAAAAGCCTGTCTCTACTAAAAAAAAAAAAAAATTAAAAAATTAGCCAGTCGTGGTAGAATGCACCTGTAGCCTTAACTAGTTAGGAGGCTGAGGTGAGAGGATTGCTTGAGCCCAGGAGGTGGAGGTTGCAGTGAACCGAGATCACACCACTGCACTCCAGCCCAAGGGACAGAGCAAGACCCTATCTCAAAAAAAAAGTGTATTTATTGTTTACCTGAAATCCTTTTTTTTTTTTTTTTTTGGAGATGGAATCTCACTTTGTCACCAGGCTGGAGTGCAGTGGCATGATCTCGGCTCACTGCAACCTCCACCTCCCGGGTTCAAGCGATTGTCCTGCCTCAGCCTCCCAAGTAGCTGGGACTACAGGTGCCCACCACACCCAGCTAATTTTTATATTTTTAGTAGAGACGGGGTTTCACCATGTTGGCCAGGATGGTCTCGCTCACTTGACCTCGTGATCCACCCACCTCAGCCTCCCAAAGTGCTGGGATTACAGGCGTGAGTCACCACACCTGGCCTGAAATCCAAATTTAATCGGATGTCTTTTACTTTTATTTGCTACCCTACCCCTACTTCCATCTCCAAGTATAGTTTCCTTGATGGCAAAACATGTTTCTCACTGGTCTCTGAATCCCTGAAACTAGCCCAATGCATGACAGTTCATACTCGGTTAATGTGAAGAGAAGGTAACTTATCTGGCTGCAGGGCTGAGAATGATTGGAGGGAGTTGTGACTGGAGACAGTGAGACCAGGTAGGAGGATGAGCAATAAACCATCCAAAAAATTATGAAGACTTCAGCAGAACAGCACTGGGGATAGGGAAAGGGGATGGATCTGCAGGATCTAAGGATTTGGTGACCAATGCTTAAGGGACATGACAGAGCTTAAGAAGTCTAGGAGATTTCTGGCTGTGTCACTGGATGAGGTTGGTGCACTCACTGAGTAGGGAGCACTGGGGAGGGTCTGGAAGCTGGACAGCAGGGAAGCTCATTGAGGAGCAGAGCAGGGTGGAGAAGGGTGGACAGCAGATCTGAAGGAGCAAATGGAAGACATCCAGTACAGGTATGTTAAGCCTGAGGTCTCCCAGGATATACAGATAGAGGTATTGGAATTACAGACTTGGGGCTCAGGTGAACGTTGTAGGCTGGAGATAAAATGTGAGCATGGTCAGCATAGAGGTGGTAACTGAAACCATGGGAGCAGGCAGTGCTGCTCAGGGAGACAGTAGAATGGGAAGAGGAGAGAGAGTCAGTATCAGAGCTCTGAGGAACATGAGAGGCAGAGAGAGGAAGAGGAACTCAGAAGTCATCTGAGAATAAGCCTCTGGAGGAGTGGAAGGAGAACCCGGAGAGTATGGAACCAAGAGAGTCACAGGAAGACAGGTTTTCAAGGAGGACTGATACTATCGAATGCTTCTGAGAGTTCAAAGGACTAAATGGCCTTTGGCTTTAGTATTGACCAGTCACCTGTGGCCCCAGGAGCTATAATGTGCCACCTAGTGACAGGTTATAGCTACTATGTGGTAAACAGAGGTACCGCTCTGCAGCCTGTTTCCTTTGGGGAAAACAACCTTTTCTTTCTTGCTTGCTTCTTGCTTTCTCTCTTTCCCCTTTCTTTCTTCCCTCCCTCCTTCCCTTCTTCCCTCCCTGCCTCCTTCCTTCCTTCCTCCCTCCCTCCCCTGCTTCCCTTCACTCTCTTTCTTCCTTTTGACTTGGGTTGTCCTGAATTGCATACTGAGGCTAGTTCATGTGGGAATGTGTCTTTGGAGCTGTTGCTGTCTCGTTCCGGACTCTGAGATGTTGAGTACAAGCTGTCTGGAGCCCAGAATGCAGCCTCCAGCTGGGGTGGGCACTATTCCCTGAAAAGCTGGCAGCCTGGGGAGTGTCGACAGCCAGCACCTTTGGCTTGGGCTGTGGCCCTGCCACTGTGAGCATTGTCAGAGATGGCTTCAGTCGGTCTCCTTTACTGGCTCTGGAGCAGCCATGTCTAGTGAGTGGCAGGGTTTGGGGACTAGGCTAGGCTTTAAAGTCTCACCCGCAGGGGGCTGCCTGGCCCCAATAACCCTGGAATTGACAGAATGTCCTTCTCTGCCTGCAGCCAGCCCTCTGTAAACTGTATGGCCCTGGGGCCATTTTCTTTGCAGGAGGGAAGGTGGAACTAAGGATCCTGAATCCGTTTGGAGGCAGAGAGGGGCCAACAGGGTGTCTGAAGGGAGCAAAGGCATCAAAATGTTGGGAGCATCTAGAACTGGGGCAGTGAATGCAGAAGAGTGGGAGCACACACACATCTCTCCTCCTTGACCCAGAATGGGCACAGCCTTCAGAGAGCTCTTGCCAGCTCCTCACTGTAGCCTGGGTGAAGGGGGCACCTGTGCCAAAGCAGGCAGGCACACAGGCAGATTGGAAGGAATTTCTGTCAGCAGCATTAAATGCCCTCTCCGTCTCTCATGGTGCTCTCATCCATCCCCGGCTGCAGCTCCTGCCTCTGTGCTGACAGCTCTCACACCAGTCCGGCCCAGACCTCCTCCGGCAGCTCCAGACCAGCAGATCCCACTCCCTCCTGACAACCCCTCTGGATGTCCCACAGTTCCTCAGACTTAGCATCCTTTCTGCATCCATGCCCCCATCTCATTTCCAAAGAAGAAAAATCACAGAGGCCTCCCCAGTACAAATGTATAGGACGTGGGAAACAAGGTTTCAAAGCATATCCAGAAAAGCTCAGGGACAGCCCTGGCCTTTTGGAGGTGACTTGGGGTGGTGTGAGAGGCCAGGGTCAGCACTAACTTCTCCTTTCTTCCCCACGAAGGTGTGGACTTCTTAGCTTCCTGTTCTTTTCTTTTGTTTCTTTTCTTTTTGAGATGGAGTCTTGCTCTGTTGCCCAGGCTGGAGTGCAGTGGCACTATCTTGGCTCACTGCAACCTCCGCCTCCCAGGTTCACGGCATTCTCCTGCCTCAGCCTCCTGAGTAGCTGGGACTACAGGTGCCCACCACCTCGCCCGGCTAATTTTTTTTTTTTTTTGTATTTTTAGTAGAGACAGGGTTTCACCATGTTAGCCAGGATGGTCTCGATCTCCTGACCTCGTGATCCGCCCGCCTCGGCCTCCCAAAGTGCTGGGATTACAGACATGAGCCACCGCGCCTGGCAGCTTCTTGTCCTTTTCATAGCACTTGCTAAATTGAATTTAAATAATTTTTACTGTAACTGCTTACTTATTGTCTGTCTCTCCTGGTTGAAGCTTCTCAAGGGCAGGGATCACGTCTGTTTTCACTTCTGTATCCTTGGCATCTATCATATAATCAGTATCTGACATATAATAGGTGCTTAATAAATATTTGTTTGAGTTAATGATTATTCTTTTTTTTTTTTTTTTTTTTTTTGAGATGGAGTCTCGCTCTTGCCCGGGCTGGAGTGCAGTGGCCGGATCTCAGCTCACTGCAAGCTCTGCCTCCCGGGTTTATGCCATTCTCCTGCCTCAGCCTCCGGAGTAGCTGGGACTACAGGCGCCCGCCACCTCGCCCGGCTAGTTTTTTTGTATTTTTTAGTAGAGACGGGGTTTCACCGTGTTAGCCAGGATGGTCTCGATCTTCTGACCTCGTGATCCGCCCGTCTCGGCCTCCCAAAGTGCTGGGATTACAGGCTTGAGCCACCGCGCCCGGCCGAGTTAATGATTATTCTTATTCATCACCCAAGATGCAGATCCTTCTGGGGCCCTTATCCTTTCCTGCCTCCTTATCCCCATGGAGCTCTGTGCTTCGTTCACCGAAGCCAGTACCCCACCGCACCCTCTCCCAACCCTCAGCTTTTTTTCAGATGCCCTCATGCCCTGGGCTGCTTTATGGAATGTGGATAGTGAGTTAACCATGCTGGACTGTCTGCAAGCAGAGGCATGTGTATATCTGACAAGGCATCTTCAAGACAATTCCCTGGATGGTAAGACACTGATTAATGACTGTGGGGTGGGACAATGGGTGCTTCTGTGTCTTTACACTAAGCGGGGGCCTCAGAGATGCCACAGGTCACATAGACAGGGCTTTCTCCACAGAAGACTCTGCAATCTCTTTCCTCAGAGGTAAGTCCAGGCCCAAGTGAGCAGCCTGCCAGGACTAGTGACTGCACCCTCGCTGCCTGCTCTGCCCCTGCCTGTGTTCCATGCCTCCCATCCCGGAGCTGCTGGGTGGGGGCCGGAGAACCAGGTCAGGTCTGTGATTTCTGAGTCAGCCTGAGGTGTGCGAATGCGATCAGCAAGGCATAATGTCCATCTAGCCTCTTCTCCCTAGCCCCCCACTGCCCAGGAAAAGGATCTGACAAGCCACAGAAGTAAATAAATAACTTAGAAATAATAAATAGGGGGCAGCTCCCATGAGTGAGTACAGGCCAGTTCCAGCACAGGCGCTTTCAACCAAGCAACTGCAATATGTGTCCTTCAAAGGCTGTCCCCAAAGTGCCTGGGCAGGGGCTGATGCCTCAGCCACTGTAGGGTTCATCAGAGGAGGAGTTCCAGGTTCGAGGCCTGGCCAGTGCCAGAGTCTGTGAGAAGTGGGTCCGAAGGGCTCCATAACTGAGGTCTCTGGTGTCTTTTAGGCTGGGATGGCAGGGTGAGGGCTCTGGGGCTGCTAGTCAGTTGTCCCTCCACCTGTCCAGGGATGATGTCCATCACTCGCCGGCAGGGGCCTCTCAGCTCTGAGGCCTGCGTCCCTGGCTGAGGCCGCTGGCTAGTGAGACTCTGCGGGAGAGTCCCAGGCAGGAAGAGCCATCGGTAAGGGTCCAGTCTGCAAAGCCCTGGAGTGAGCCCTCAGCCCAGGCAGCCGCAGGCGGTGGCCGAGAGACGGTCCACGGTTCTCCAGGTGCTATTGACGTCCATGAAGGAGACCGCTTCGTAGCGCGTGGGTCGGCAGCAGGGCTGGCTGATGGGCCGGGAGCCCGGGGGCGGTCGGAGAGCCCCGGCGCCCAGTAGGCTGGCCAGGCTGAGGTCGTGCGGAGAGCGCGCGCGGCGGCAGGAGCCGCTGCAGAAGCGGAAACGCACCAGCTCGTCGGAGCGGTGGCCCAGGCCGAGCGCGCGCACCGGCACCAGCTGCGAGCGCAGGCGGCAGCCCCGCGCCCCCGCGGCCCGAGGGCGGCTGCCCGGGCCCCCAGCCCGCGCTGCGCGGCCTCCGCGGGGAGGAGCAGATGGGGGCGCGGGCGGCGGCGGCGCGGGACGAGAAGGCTGCGGCGGCGGCCGCCGGGCTCTTCCACTGCACCAGCGGGCCGTGCTTCCCCCTGGAATGAGACCCAGTCACGCGCGGTGTCCCGGGCCAGCCCCTCCCGCCCCATCGCCCTCTCACCTACCCGGCAGGTGGCCGGCGGGGGGCGCCAAGACAGGCGCGGGGCCTTCGCGGGGGGCAGGGCTGGGGGGCGCGGGTCCCAGGGAGGCCTCTGCGACGCTGCTCAGCACAGCCAGAGCGGCCAGGGTGGGCCACAGGGCAGGCTGCGCGGAGAGACCAAGTGGAGTCTCAGGGAGAAAGAGGGCGCCCAGGTGGGCTTGGGGAGGGAGGACCTCAAGGAGGGGCTGGCCTTGGGCTGAGATCAGGCCGGGGATGGGCTCCTAGCTGTGTGGAGGGGAAGCTCAGGAAGGGCCTAGGTTCCAGTATAATGGGTTTGCTGCCTCTGGGAGCCCAGGGGAGGAATCACCTGCGTGCACCGACCATTCAGAGAAGTCCCGCTCCTCCTCCCATTCACCTGGTCCCTCGCTGACCATTTCCCCTCCCACACCTAACCGCTGCGCAAGCCAAGCACTGCTCTCCCTCGCCAGTCAAGCTGCCTTTCCTCAGCATCAGGTAGGAGTCACTGGGAGAAGCACTCACCTGCCGCCTAGGCCAGGGGCAGTGGGACAGCGCGGAGAGGCCTCCAAGTCCAAGTTCCATCTCTATCAACACCAGGAGCGCCCATCAGCCTTTGTTGAGCTGTTCCCCCACCCTCCTCTTGAGGCAGCTTGCAAATTAAGAGATGAGTTATCTTTTGGGAGGTCGTCCTGCCACCCCAGTTTCTCCAGGTGAGGAACAAGGGGCCTGGACAGCTGAACTCAACTCAGCAGAAGTAGCTGCACTGGGAACTTTACTATGTGTTAGGTGCTTGGCGGCTCTTCTTTCACAACTCCATGAGGTAAATGGTTTAATCCCCTTTTTCCAGATGAGCAAACAAGGCTCAGAGAAGCTCAGAGGTTGTCTAAGGTTACAAGGTCACACAGCTAGAGGGGAGAGAGGGGTCCTCTTTTCCCAGAACCTTCCCGCTCTGTGCTGTAGGGCTGGAGATGCTGGAAGTGGCTGGAGGGAGTTGTAGCTGGACACACTTGGTCCTACAAAGGCCTTCACCCCAGGCTGCTGGAAAGGAAGCTGAGGCCTGGAGAAGAATTAGGGTGCTAGTTGGTCACTCTAAGAGTTATCTAATGACAGTGAGCCCCAAGCCTCAAGCTGTGCTGCCCACCCCGAGCTGCTTCACCTTGCCCCTCTGTGAACTGTGTTCTGGACCCAGAGCCACCTGAGTTCTCTCCTCTGACCATAGGGGTCCCCCGATGATCACAGAGCCGGGGGGTGGTGGGACCCTCGAAGACATGGGGCCTGGGCCATGGCTTCCTGTGGCCACCAGGGGGCAGAGCCTGCCAAGCACAAGCAGGGTGGGCTCTTCCATCCCCTCAGCTACACTCAGGCCTGAGCCACTCCCAGGAGGGCCAGCTAGGCTTCCATACCAGCCTGGTCTCTGAGAGCTGAGCTACCCTGAGAGCTGGTCTAGGGCTGTCCCCCTCCCAGCCTCCTATGGATCTGGCAGTCTAGTCATGCTCCTAGAAGTTTCCCCCTTGAGCCATCGTTCCTGATTCCAGCCAGCCGCTCCTGAGCTCCCACTTCTGGCACTCCCAAACACCCTTTTGGGGCCCCAGAGCCTTCATAAGTCCTCATTAGCCAACCTCCTCTTGGGTCCCAGCTGCCACCCTCATCCCCATCCTCTAGCACACAGAATGCCTGCACACCTGTGGAACAGACCCCCAGGCCTTCCTGGGGTGGTCCTCCAGGTCCTGGTGTGTGACTCTTGGCTAAGTGGAATCAGGGCCTCCGGGCCAGGCCAGTGACTGCTCTCCGTGATGGAGGGAAAGGCAGGCAGGGCAGCCTTAGGAGCCCTCTGCGCTAGGGGGAGCCCGGGAGCAGGTATCTTGAGGGCAGCTCAGGCCCTGCCTCCTACCTCCTTGTGGTCTAGGGCCATTTGGTTCTCTAGCCCTTGCCTCCCCATCCACCAGCCTGCTACTCACCACGGGGTCCTGCACCGTGTTCTTCTAGGCACCTTTCCGGGGACCAGTGCTGGGCTTTCCCCCGAAGCTCAAAGGGCGCATGCCCAGGACTGTGCACCTCGCAGTGCCTCTTTTAGCCAAAAGTGTGGCCTTGGCAGCCAGTCTGCTCCCTGTAGCGGCAGCGGGAGCCTCACATTACAGTGGGCCGGCAAGGCCAGCACAGTGCAACAAGCGACAAGAGGGACTGAGGGGCTGGGAGGGGCAGAGAACTGTGCCGAGGGCCCAAGAGAGGGAGGATGCAAGAAAGGAGATCAGGGGGGTGGTCCTGTCCACTCCCCCAGCCCAGGAGCGTCCATCCAGGGCTGGCACCAGAAACAGGCAAGTGGGCTGGCTTACCTCGGGTGTGGGGCTCCAGGTCCGGGTGGCAGCGAGGGCTGGGGCCCAAGGGACCTGCTGCTGGCGGAGCCCGCGGGCCTTGTCTGGAGGCCGGGCCCAACTCCATCCCTCAGCAGCCTCATGCCCGCCGCCGCAGCCGTCCGGTGTCAAATTCCAGCCCCGGCGTCACCAGATCCTGGGGTGGGGCTGGGAGCGCCCCTGCCCCGCCCCACCTTTCGGGGCTCACCTGGCTGCTCCACCCGTCGGATCCAGTCCCCCCTAGCTTGGCTAGGTCCCCCTAGGTTGGGAGGGGGGTAGATGCTAGGAGGGGCCCCTCGGATATGGAGAGTGGAGAACTCGAGCGGTAGAGAGGCACGGAAACTGGGAGTTGAGTTTGTAGACACGCGAAGTAGAGTGCCGGGAGGCCGGGCCGAGGGCGGGAGAAAGTGAGTGAGGGCGGGGAGCAAGAGGAAGGCCGGTCCCTGCGTGGGGCGGCTGACTGCTGGTGCGTGCAGATTTGGGGGTCCTGGCTGTCTGCCCTGCAGCAACTGCTCTCTGCTCCACCCGATTCTTCTCTCAGCGGCCAGTTCACCTGCCTTCTTGGGTTGCTAAGCCTCTGCGCAGAAGCTTTCAGGGTCTGACTCTGCTCTAGTCGCCGCACAGCTCACCTCCTGTGCTGCTTAGGGCTTGGAGTATGGACACTCTTGCAAACACGGGGGTCACTGGGGCACAGCAAGGGCAGTGTTGGCAGAAGTGGGTACTGAGGGCTGAAGGCAGGGGTCACAGAAGAGGAACATCCGAGCTGAGGCTTGAAGTAGGTAGCTGGAGGGCAGCATTTCAGATGCCTAATTATGGCAATTTGGCAAGTGGGGTGAGGGCTGGGTGAGTAACATGGATGGAAAGATCCTAACACTGGGGACCATGGGAGGGTTTTGAGCAGAATGGTGTGATCAGACAGATATTTTTGTGGATGACTCTGGCTGTAGTAAAGAGGATGGGGTTGGAGAGAAAAGTGGAGGCTGCTGCGGAAAGAGGATGAGGTCTGATGCAGGGCGTGAGGGAAGCGTGGGGCTGCCAGGCCCCGATCTGGAACACGCAATTTTGAAAATTTGTTGGTGCCTGACTGGACAGGCTGAGGAGGTAGGTAGCCCCTGCAAAAGTGTGCCTTTGGCGGGGTGACTTGGGGGAGGGGTACATCCCGGCTCCTGGGAGGAAAGGCAGGGGCTCATGAGTTCAGTGTTGGACATGTTGAGTTGGAAGGGCCTGTGGATTATCCAAGTGGAAATGTTCAGGAAGCAGGTGAATTTGTAGCCTGGAGGGAAGCACAGGGAGCTGCGCTGTCAAAGGTAATTTGGGAATTGCCAACCAACTGGCAATTGGAAGGGATGAGAGTACTGGGGATGAGTGTGGACTGGCTGTACCCTGGCTATGCTTCAGAACTACTGAGGACCTTTAAAACCTACCCACCCGGGCCTCAACCTAGACCGGAATCAGACTTTCCGGGTGGACATGTGCAATTTTCAAATTGCACAGGTGATTCTGGTGCATGGCCAGGGCTCAGAACCATAGCTTGTTTGAAAGTAGTTTCCTGCAGTGGTGAGGACTAGAAGTCAGACCACAGAGAACTGCTGCTGGAGGTGGTGGGGCTGCTGCAGGTGTGCCAGGAGCCCACTGGGATGGGAGGCCAAGCAGGGAGAAGTCTGCTCTGTCACCTCCCACAACCGGCTGCTCGGTTGGGGCACCTGCCTTGGGGCTTTTTCAGCCAGCGATACCTCTTATGGGCATTCAGCCTATGCCCTGTGCAACTCCATGGGGCACCATCCAGGCAGGAACATGTGCATGGCAGTGGCCTTATTTCCAATAGAATATGGAGGAGGTTTCTGGGTTGACCTGTCCCTCAGTCAGGGCCTCCCTTACCCCCCGCTTCTGCCTAAGGCCAGCCACAGTGGGAAGGAGCATGTGGGAGGCTGCTGGTCCCTGGGACGGCCAGGACTGCAGCCTTAGGGCTCACCAGTGGGAGGGCAATCCAGGGCTGCCTGGACTCTTAGATTGGGGTGGGCAAGAGAGAGGTGCAGGGGCCAGCTACCCCACTTACTGCCTGCCAGTGGCAGTGTGATAGGAAGCTCACTTCATGGCCTCAAGTGCGGGCGACAGTCTGGTCTGTCCATTCTCAGGCCTGCCTGGGGATGCTGGGGAAGAGCGAGATCGGACTCTAGGACTCTTAAGAAGGTGAGGTGACATCTTTTCTAAAGTATGACAGAGGATGCCTAGAGGGGGGCTGAAGGGAGAGGGTGTGCCTCTGTGCTAATGATGGGGGTGGGGCATGTCCTTCCCAGAGGGCCGGGGTGTCGGTAGTAGGGTAGGTCTGTGAGCCTCTGCTTGCTGCAGGGGCTCAGCAGTACATCTTTCCTGTGCTTGCAGGAATATCTGTCCTTCCAGAGGTGGGGCTCTGGCAACCCCAAGGCAATGTCCTAGGGCTCCAGTTCTGTGCCTCTGTCTCCTCTAAGAGCGTGCCCTGAAACCTCTGGTCTCAAAGCAAAGAGGATACAGCAGATGCCCCAGAGGCCTCTGGATGGCTACCTAGGTCCTGCATTGACACAAGAAGTGAAAGGGACCCAGGACTCTGTGGACTGGAGAGAGGGCCCGAGGTTTTGGTGTAGTTGCTGAGGCTTTAGGTTCCTGTTTCTTCCAGGAAAGTCAGAGAAGGCAAAGAGACCAGGCTCAGGGAAGAGCTTTATTGCTTCCACGGGGTGGCCTGGGATGGCTGCCACAGCTTGGGTAAGGTCCTTGGGCCTCAGTTCCCTCTGGTCCAGGCTAAAGGCAGAACCCAACCACCTGGCAGTCTTGTTGCTGAAACCTAGAACATGTGGCAAGTTGGTGAGTCCAGGCCTGCAGTAGTCCTGTGGATCAGCTGCGGCTGTGGAGGGGAGCTCTTCCCAGCAGGCCGAGCCAGGCATCACCCTCCTGAGCTTTAAAGTTCTGCTGTAGCCCTGGGGCAGTCTTGTTGGCTCCAAAGGGATGGCTCCAGGGTTTCCCTATGGGACAGCTAGGGCTGGTGAGTGGGAATACCCCATCTTCTCCCCAAGAAAGGCCAAACAGTGTCATGAGCTGGAGAGGGCTGGCTTGAGATCCTGCCCACCACCCTGTAGCCCCAGAGCAAGGTACAGGCTGGTCATGGCACTCCTGCCCCACAGGGAGCTAACTGGTAACACTGCCTGATGGGCCCTCTAGTGGGCCTCTTCCTGCATGGCAAGTGGACCCAACTTGAGATCTCCAACCTTATTTAAAAATAAATTATCCCTACCCTCCCCCCTACCCAAATTCACAAAATGATAATACACCAAACACTGATTGGAGAAGTGATTCTGGCAGCAGCCTTGCTGCCCAGTGTCCCACTGCCTGCATGCTGGGTCTGCTGGGCACGGCCAGGAGCCTGCTGGCCGTCTGGCATCAAGGACCCATGCTGAATGAGGCTGAGTGCTGGTCTCTGAGACTGGCTGCTGAGCAGGCACAGCTCTGGCTGCTCCACCAAGGCCTTGCTGCCTCTGGGGCCCTTCGCACTGTCCTTCTCTGTGTCTGAAGACCCCTGTGTAGGTGGTGCTGGCTGCTGCTGCTCCTGGTGGTGCCTGGGCCTCTATGGCCGTGTGCTGGACCCACTCAGATGCCACTGCTTAGATCAGTGATGACGCGAGCTTTCACCAGCTTCCGCAGAAACTCTTTCTCTCGCTGGATATTGTGCGTCCAGGACTGAAAGGAGAGATGAAGTGATCAGTGGGGCCTTTGCTCAAACCTTTACTGCCCCTTCTGGGGCTCAGTGCCCTCTTCCAGTCACCACTCTCCAATATTCTGTGACCGTGGAAATCTGAAGGCGGATACTGGTAATCAGTTGTGTCTACAAGGTAATGATGACCCTGCTCTAGGAGTGCCACAGCTCATCCTCCTCCCTTCCCAAGGCAGGGAAAAAAGAACCTTCATACCCCTTTCCTTGTCCAAGGAAAACCGTTAGGCTTCCCAACCTCCCTCCTCAGTGCTGGCAGAAGGACCTTGTTCCCACAGACTTCAAGCCACTTCCTGTCAGGAAGCACCTAGGTTATAGACACCCTGCGGGCAGGCAGTGCGAGTCACTGAAGCCCAATAGCAAGGGGCGGCTGAGCCACGCGCCGGCCTGATGCCATCTACTCTCCAGGCCTGGGGGTGGCGGATGAAATCCTGCCTCCCAGATCAGAGGAGCCATGGGGCCTGCAGAGAGATGGGGAATCTTTTTTAGAAAATTAAAAATAGGCCGGGTGTGGTGGCTCACGCCTGTCATCCCAGCACTTTGGGAGGTTGAGACGGGCGGATCACGAGGTCAGGAGTTCAAACCAGCCTGACCAACATGGTGAAACCCCGTCTCTACTAAAAATACAAAAATTAGCCAGGTGTGATGGTAGCGCCTGTAATCCCAGCTACTCAGGAGGCTGAGGCAGGAGAATCGCTTGAACCCGGGAAGCAGATGTTGCAGTCAGCTGAGATCGTGCCACTGCACTCCAGCCTGGGCAACAGACAGAAATTCTGTCTCAAAAAAATAAATAATAATAATAATTAAAAATAATTTTTAATTGAAAGAATAATTGTGTATATTTTTGGGGAAGAATGTGACGTTTTGATAGATGTATACATTGTGAAATAATTACATCAAGCCAACCTTACCTTCTTACTAATTTTTTATGGTGAGCACATTTGACTATAGTTAATAATAATGTCACATATTTCAAAATTACTAGAAGAGGCTTCTGGGGAAGACTGTATGCAGGATAGGGTCCTTTCCTAACCCCAGGACTCTCACCAGAAAACTTTGATGAAAAAGGCTTGATTGAATGAATGGATGAATGACAACAGCCTTATCAGAATTTGTCCCCAAGTGACCTCTCTGTTGCGTTTGTCAGCACTGAGCTTCACCATAACTGTTTATTATTTATTTATTTGTTTATTTATTTTTTGAGACAGAGTTTCACTCTTGTTGCCCAGGCTGGAGTGCAGCAGCGTGATCTCAGCTCACTGCAACCTCTGCCTCCCAGGTTCAAGTGATTCTCCTGCCTCAGCCACCTAAGTAGCTGGGACTACAAGTGTGTGCCACCAAGCCCAGCTAATTTTGTATTTTTAGTAGAGATGGGGATTTCACCATGTTGGTCAGCCACTATTTACTGGTGCTGAGAAGTGACCTGGATGCAGTGCCCTGTGCCTGTAGTCCCAACTACTTGGGAGGCTGAGACAGGAGGATCATTTGAGCTTAGTCCACCTGGGCAACATATCCAGACCCCATCTTTTGAAAAATAATAAATAAATGAATTTTTAAAAAATAACTTATGGCTCTGTCTAGCCCTTATTCTGATCCAGTCAACCCTCTCCACCTTCCAAATCTTTTACATCTGAAACTCAGGCAGTCATCAGCCCAATTCCCAGTATTCCTCTTCTCAGCATTCCCTTCAACCTCCTGTGCTAACCATAAACCCAGCTGCCCCGAACGACAGTGCCCCGAGACTCCCTCTCCAGTGCTGACCGTTTCTTCCCTCACATTCCACAGTCCACAGCCTCTAAAGGCAGGGTCTTCCTTACACCCCATCGTCCCTCCAGACTCCTTAAAGCCCTCCAGCCCCTTCAAGGCTCCTGTCATCATACTCTGCCATCTGCACTTGCCCCTCCTCATTGCGGATCCCTGGGTGACTCATCCCCATTCTTTGAAGATGTAAACACCTGGCTCACTGTCTCTCTTTGAGGGTAGGGACTGTTAGGCACAGAGTAGGTGCCTCAATATTTGTTGAATGAAATCAGGTTTGACAGGGAAAACAGAGGCTTGGAGGAATGGCAGGGCCAGGATTCAAGCAGATGTGGAAACTCGTTTGCCTCTTTACTTCTCCCTCGTCCTCATCACTCCTCTGGAGAAGTAGTAACCAATTTGATGGGTCAGGGTCAACAGCACCCATTAGGAGTCACTGAGGGCTAAAAGGTCAGCAGAGGACTGGATATTTGATGATATTAAGGAATTACTGTTCATGTTTTTAGGTGTAATAATTTAAAAAATTGTCCTTATCTTTTAGAGAAAATGAATGAAGTTTTTTGTTTTGTTTTGTTTTGGTTTTTGTTTTTGAGATGGAGTTTCACTCTTGTTGCCCAGGCTGGAGTGCAGTGGTGTGATCTCGGCTCACTGAAACCTCCACCTCCCAGGTTCAAGCAATTCTCTTGCCTCAGCCTCCCAAGTAGCTGATATTACAGGCACCCGCCACCACTGGCTAATGTGTATTTTTAGTACAGACGGGGTTTCACCGTGTTAGCCAGGATGGTCTCGATCTCCTGACCTCGTGATCCGCCCGTCTTGGCCTCCCAAAGTGCTGGGATTACAGGTTTGAGCCACTGCGCCCAGCCCGAAGCTACACTCTTAAGCACTCTGCATGGAGTGTGGTGCAACAGATGCTGGGAGCCTCACAGCCAGTGAAGTTTTACATGTAATGGAGGGACAACAGAGATATGGCAGGTGGAAGCAAATGAAAAGACTCCATCAGAGAGGGCTGCAGGGAAGGCAGTGTCTTACCTCATTCCCACATCAAGGCAATCCCTAGGTCCTACTGAGTTAAAATCCTATTTCTTGTCTCTGTCTCATGTCATTATACTTCCAGCCTGGACTTCAGGCCTCTGACTAATCGCCTTAGCCAAAGATCTGGATCATCGCCTCCCTCATCACCTCTCTCCTTATTGTCTCAGCCAAAGATCTGGTTCAGGAGTCACCATCTCTTGCCCAAAGTGCAGCAACTCCCAACTAGGTTCTGTCCTGCCTTGCCCTCTCTCCTTCATTCTGCAGCATGTAGATCCACTACATGCTAATGTAAGGCCTCAGACTCACCCATGGCTCCCTACTGCCTTCTAAATAAAGTGCAAACTCCTTCCATGGCATAGAAAGCCCATTACGATTTGGCCATTGCACATGTCTATGGCTCTCACCCTCTGCATACAACTTTACATAAAGTTTACATAAAAGGCATTTGTAAAAGACCAAAGATATAAGAAAAAATAGAAGCCAGGAGGCTGATAAAAGCTGTGAGTGCAATCTGAAGTGGGTGGGGACAAAGCAGCAAGAAGGCACGTGAAGCATGGCAGGGATGGAAGATTTTTGGGGCCATGGTGATGGTGAGGCAGTTCTAGAACGTCCCAGACCCAGAATGAGCTTCTCACTCCTGAACCATATCCCAGACAGCAGGAGGCCCAGGTGGAAGGCTGTTTCTAGCTTCCTATGAGATTTCCAAGTGCCTTGTATATCCTTGAAATAACTCCCAGTCACTTGAGGTAGTTGGAATAAACCTGCTGTAGAATCAATGCTTATGTCCTCCCCACGAATTCATATACTGAAACCTAAACCCCAATGTAATGGAATTTGGAGGTGGGGGCCTTTGGGGAGGTGATCAGGTCATGAGGGCAGAGTTCTCATGAATGGGATTAGTGCCCTTATAAGAGTCAGGGCCAGGCACAGTGACTCATGCCTGTAATCCCAGCACTTTGAGAGGCCAAGGCAGGAGGATCGCTTGAGTCCAGGAGTTCAAGACCAGCTTGGGCAACATAACAAGACCTCATCTCTATAAAAAATAAAAAAAATTAGCCAGGTATGATGGCACACACCTGCAGTCTGCTACTAAGGAGGCTGAGGTGGGAGGATCACTTGAGCCCAGGGGCTTGTGGCTGCAGTGAGCTATGATCACACCACTGCACTCCAGCCTGGGCAACAGAGTGAAACCCTGTCTCAAAAAGAAAAGAGAGAGACTCAGGTGAGCTGCCTTGCCTCTTCCATCATGCAGGGAAAGTGAGAAGACAGCTGTCTATGAACCACCTCTCCGGTGGGTCCTGACCAGATACTGAATCTTCCCACACCTTCATCTTGCACTTCCCAGCCTCCAGGACTGTGGGAAATGAATGTCTATTGTTTAAAAGCCACCCAGACTATGGTATTCTGTTATAGCAGTCTTGAAGGGGCTAAGAACCAAAAAAGTCTTATACAATATAGATGGTACCTGAAGACATGGACAGGGATGTAAATCTCCCAGAGAACATGCAGAGTGAGAAGAGAAGGCTGTCTGAGATGGAGTCTTGGCTAGTGCTTTTTTTTTTTTTTTTTTTTTTTGAGACAGGGTCTTAGTGTCACCCAGACTGGAGTGCAGTGGCACAATCATGGCTCGCTGCAGCCTCGACTTCCTGGGCTCAAGTGATCATCCCACCTCAGTCTCCCAAGCAGCAGGGACTACATGCGCACACCAGCACTCCCATACAACTTTTCCTTTCTTTATTCTTTTTTTTTTTTTTGAGACAGAGTCTCACTCTGTCACCAGGCTAGAGTGCAGTGGCGCGATCTCGGCTCACTGCAAGCTCCGCCTCCTGGGTTCAGGCCATTCTGCTGCCTCAGCGAGGATTACAGGCGCCCACCACCACACCTGGCTAACTTTTTGTGTTTTTAGTAGAGATGGGGTTTCACCGTGTTAGCCAGGATGGTCTCCATCCTTTGACCTCGTGATCCGCCCACCTCGGCCTCCCAAAGTGCTGGGATTACAGGTGTTAGCCACTGCGCCCGACCTTTTTTTTTCTTTTAAGACAGTCTTGCTCGGTCACCCAGGCTGGAGTGCAGTGGTACGATCTCGGCTCACTGCAACCTCCGCCTCCCAGGTTCAAGCAATTCTCCTGTCTCAGTCTCCCAAGTAGCTGGGACTACAGTTGTCCGCCACCACGTCTGGCTAATTTTTGTATTTTTAGTACAGATGGAGCTTCACCATATTGGCCAGTCTGGTCTCAAACTCCTGACCTTAGGTGATCCACCCGCCTCGACCTCTCAAAGTGCTGGGATTACAGGCATGAGCCACCGTGCCCTGCCTCCTATTTTTCTTTCTTGAGACGGAGTCTCATTTTGTTGCCCAGGCTGGAGTGCAGTGGTGTGATCTCAGCTCACTGTAACCTCGGCCTCCTGGGTTCAAGCGATTCTTCTGCCTCAGCCTCCTGAGTTGATGGGATTACAGGCGTCCACCACCATGCCCGGCTAATTTTTGTATTTTTAGTAGAGGCAGGGTTTCCCCATATTGGCCAGGCTTGTCTTGAACTCCTGACCTCGGGTGATCCGCCCACCTTGGCCTCCCAAAGTGCTGGTATTACCGGCGTGTGCCACCGCGCCCAGCCAATTTTTCCTATTTTTAGTAGAGGTGGGGTTTCATCACGTTGCCCAGGCTGCTCTGAAACTCCTGGGCTCAAGCAATACCCTTGTCTTGGCCTCCCAAAGTTCTGGGATGATAGGCATGAGCCACTGCGCCCAGCCATGATGAATTTTAAGGCGTAGATCAGAATCGATGATGCTGAGAAAGAGAATGTGCGAGAATGGTGAGTGAAATAAAAGGAACACTGGAAATTACTGACTCAGAAGTTCAAAGAGGAAGGAGTGGCCAACACAAAAAGTGTTTCTGAGAGATCAGGAAAGATGATGTTGTGTCCACTGGAATTGGCCACCTTGAGGTGGTAACCTTGGCGGGAGCTGGGTCAGGTGTGAGGGGAGCCAGGCTGCGAGGGCTGAAGGGCCAAATGGGAGTGCAGTGCAGAGTCCTCTCTGTGGCTTCAGTTTCTTCACTGGAGGAGGGAGCAGCTTTTAGGGGCATGGAAGGCTCTGGAATAGTGGAGGGGGATGATGGAGAAGGATAGGTAAGAAGACTGACAAGCAGGAATGAGGGCTGAGACCAGAGGCCCCAGACTTACAGAAATAGGAATCTGCACAGATGGGAGGTTCCCTCCAACAACCTCCCATCACCCAGATGTAGCAGCAGAGAAGCTGTTGAAGCACTGGCCCAAGATTTCCAGGTTTCAGGCTGGCATCAGTGGAAGGCTGGTGGTCAAGGCGGAAGTGTGGCAAGAGAGTTCAGATTTTTCACATAGGGTCTTGACTAGGGAGGGAGAAATGCCAGAAGAGGCTGGCTGACAGGCTGGAGACCTGTAATGTACCCTATACACAGATGCTTGGGAAGCAATTCTGGGTATGAAGAGCTTCAGTGCTTAGCTGTGGGGAAGGGTGGAAGAGATATGGAGAAGTCCTGAGACCCAGAGGCAGTGTTTAGTTGTGGGTTTTTTCAGGGGCAGTGGCGTCCTCTGGGGGAAGGCAGGAACTGCAGTAGAGAGGATGGCTGAGCTGGTGCTAGACTAGTGTTCCTGGCTGGGGAATGCAGCGAGGGGGAGGGAGGTACAGGACCAGGGCAGGGAGAGTCCCCTGGAAGGAAAGTTCAGGGAGAAGGCCCTGGGTTCAGTGGGAGGCTGTGGAGAGGGCACATAGGATCCTTGGTGTCAGGACCTTCTGGGGAGTTCTGGGCAGCCAGACCAGCCACTGGCTCCTCCCTTTACTACTCATTTATGCACCTCCCCCTCATCCCCACCCAGGGATTGCCCCCACACCCAGCCCCGAACCTCTTTGATGGCTGCCATGCGAACGGTCTCATAGTAGTGCAGGGGTGCGTTGGGTGTGCTCATGTCATAGCCAAATCCTGCAACTGCCACCTCGTCACAGCCGTGTAGTGCCATGGTCACTGCCACACTGCCAAGGGTAGGGATGTTCTGGAAGATGGGGGCAGGGGGAGAGAAGGCGTGCAGAGTTCAGCTGGAGGGCTGGGACAGCTGAGACTTCAACCAGGCTCCCTAGAGCTAGCCTCCACGC
Source organism: Trachypithecus francoisi (assembly GCF_009764315.1). NCBI lineage: Eukaryota > Metazoa > Chordata > Mammalia > Primates > Cercopithecidae > Trachypithecus > Trachypithecus francoisi. Next base: position 80,559,102 of record NW_022681457.1, read on the forward strand.
CCAAGGACTGAGCCCTCTTTCCCAGAAAGCTATTTTGCAGAAACACTGCCCCACCCACCACCCACCCTTCCTTCCAAGGCACTTCTGACCCAGCTCTCTTCCTCCCTCTCCCGGGGCCCGGATATCTCACCCCCCGGCCCATGAGGCCATTGTTGAAGGGCAGGCCAATGAGGGTGAAGGCGGCCTCCTGGATGAAATATGGGTTGAGGATTCGAATCTCAGGGGGCTCCTTGGGCACTCGAGTGGCCACAGATTTCCAGAAGCCATCCGATGCACTCTGTGGACACAGCAAAAGCGGGCCTGAACGAGGCACACAGCTAGGGATGAGCCTAGGGGAGTGGCAGGGACCCCCAAGTAGGGACAGTGAGGCGGAAGCACAAGGCATTTAATGGGGAACCCAGGGCCTGTGGTGTAGGAAGCCCATCTGTGTTGGGGGAAATGGGGTGTGTGACAGGGACAAGGGGAATAATGGTGAAGAGAGTATGTGGTGATGCTCCAGTGTGTAACAGAGGAGGATACGAAGGGGCTTGTGGGGTAGGCACAGGACGTGGGATGCTGTGGGTGTGCTGCTGTGGCCTGAGGGGGCTCCTGGGCCAATGAGAAGACCCAGCAGCGCAGCTGCCCTGACTCCCTATCTGCAGCAGCTGAGGGACTGGGAGGAGCCTGCCCTCTCTCCTGTCTGCCCTCCTGTGCTCCCACTTCCCTTGCTGCTGTCTCTCCTGGCTCTCTCCATCGACTGTTCTAGAGTGGACCTGAAAAATGGAGACAGAGCGTGAGCAAGTAGAGCACAGCAGACCAACACTGCTGTTGACTAGAGTTGGGTGACTGGGCAACAAGCTCTCCAAGCCTGTTTCTTTAACCATAAAACAGGATCATTCTTACCTGAGGATCTCTGCACTGTACTAGAAAGGCATCACCTCTGAAATCCGACATCCCAGTGTCCATTCTGGGGCACAGCTTCCCCTCCTTCCAAGTCTCTCTCTTCCTCCCTCTCCATGACACAGAGGCCTTTAGCTCCCCAGCCCTGACTTACTGTTCAGTACGTCCACCCATCCTTGTCTGGACCCTGAAGTATAACTCTTGCGAGCTGCTGCAGTCCTCTGCCCCTTGTCCTTCTATTGCCCTAGTCTAGGGAAATCCCGAACTTGGGATCAACCCATACATTCTCTTTTTCTCCCTTCACAACTGGGCTCCTGAGCACCACTGGAGAAGTCACAAACCAACCCTGCAGGCTGGAGGCACTGCCAAACCACGGGCTCCAAACAAACTGTTATTTGCACAGAAAACCTAGAAGAATCAGTCGAGGGCAGTGGCTCACACATGTAATCCCAGCGCGGGGGGATCACCTAAGGTCAGGAGTTCAAGACCAGCCTGGCCAACATGGCAAAAGCCCATCTCTACTAAAAATACAAAAAATTAGCCAGGCGCGGTGTCAGGTGCCTGTAATCTCAGCTACTTAGGAGGCTGAGGCAGGAGAATTGCTTGAACCTGGGAGGCGGAAGTTGCAGTGAGACGACATTGTACCACTGCACTCTAGCCTGGATGACAGAGCGAGACTCTGTCCAAACAAAAAAACAAACAAACAAACAAAAAACCAAAAAAAGGAAAGAGAGAAAGAAAGCCTAGAAGAATCAACTAAACTTAGAATGGATAAAATAATTTACTGCAGCAATAGGAAACAGTCATCAGATATAACAAAAAGATCTTATTTGCAATCGTAACACAAAAGTCAACTATTGAGCAATAAACGTAAGAAATATGTGAACTATAGGAGGAAAACTATAATCCTTTACTGATATAAAAAGATGACTTAAAAAATGGGAAAGACAAAATCATATACCTGGATGGGAAGGCTCCAATGCCAGCTCCTCCCAGATTAATGTACAGGTTTAACATAATTCTAAGAAAAAAATCTCAGTAGGATGTTTTGAGATTTATCAAATGGAATCTAAAAACCCATCCCAAAGATTTATCAGGTAAACATAACACCCTTAAATTAAAAATTAGGTATTACAGTATATTATGGGTTTGCACTTATTACAACAATGATAGATATATATGATTCAAAACCAGGAACAGTGAAACAGGATCGCCTAGAGGCAGGTCAACACAGGTATAGGTTATAGAAACAAATGAGATTGGAAAATTTTCCATTTCGGAAGAAGATCTATTTACTTTCTCTCCTCACACCATACACAAAATAAGTAAATGTTTAAAAAGCAAAAAAAGGGAAATTTCGGCTGGGCGTGGTGGCTCATGCCTGTAATCCTAGCCCTTTGGGAGGCTGAGGCAGGCGGATTGCTTGAGCCCAGGAGTTAAAGAACAGCTTGGGCAACATGGAGAAACCCATCTCTATAGAAAATACAAAAATGAGCAGAGCATTGTGGCGTGTGCCTGTAGGTCCCACACTATCAGAGGCTGAGGTGGGAGGACACTGGAGCCCTGGAGGCGGCAGCGGCAGGGAATCATCATCGCACCACTGCACACTCCAGCCTGGGTGACAGAGTGAGACCCTGTCTAAAAAAAAAAAGAGAAAGAAAAAAATTTGGATGTATATTTTATCACTGAATTATCTATACATTAATGCAATGGAAGAAATAAAGAAAAAGACATATTTTGACTTTATAAACATTTTTAAGTGCTTTGGCACATCAAAAATATATGCAAAATAAGGTTGGGTGCAGTGGCTCAAGCCTGTAATTCCAGCACTTTGGGAGGCCGGGCGCAGATCACTTGAGGTCAGGCGTTCGAGACTAGCCTGGCCAACACCATGAAACCCTGTCTCTACCAAAAAACACAAAAATTAGCTAGGTGTGGTGGTGGGCGCCTGTAGTCTCAGCTACTTGGGGAGGCTGAGGTGGGAGGATCACTTGAACCTGGGGACGGAGGTTGCAGTGGGCTGAGATGGCACCACCGTACTCCAGTGTGAATGACAGAGTGAGACTCTGTTTCCAAAAAAAAAAAAAAAGCAAGATAGTATAGAGAGGGAAGCAAAAAAGTGGTAAAAATTTTGTCACAAATAGTTAAGAAATGTATATTTTAAAACCTCATGAAGAATCAATAAGGCCCCATAAAAATGGGTAAAGCACATAAACAAAAGGTTAATAAAGCATGGAAAAATTTAACTCACTAATGACAAAGAAATGCACATTAAAATAACAAGTTATTATTTTTTTAACCACTAAAATCTGTGTATGTGTATATTTGTGTATCTATATCTTGGTGCTGGTGGTAGTCTGCTGAGGGAAAATTCTCCTGGACTGTTACAGGAATAAATCTGGCACAGCCTTTCTAAAACACAATCTGTGTGTTAAAGGCCTCAAAGCTGTCTGTATCTTATGACCTCAAAATTTTCCTTCTAAAAATAATCAAAATGAAGACCTTTGTAAAAAGCTCTTTATTACAGTATTACTTACAAAAGTGAAAAAACAGAAAAAAATCCAAAAGTTTACAACAGAGGTTTCATTAAATGATACATTTATGTAAAAGAATGTCATAGTTATCAAAATGGTATCTTCTAAGAATTTTGGGCCAGGTGCGGTGGCTGGCTCATGCCTGTAATCCCAGCACTTTGGCAGAAGTGCGAGGATTACTTGAGCCCAGGAATTCAATACCAACCTGGGCAATACAGTGAGACAGTGTCTTTACAAGAAATAGAATAATTAGCTGGGCATGCGGCTGTGTCCCAGCCACCTGGGAGGCTGAGGTGGGAGGATCGCTTGAGTTCAGGAATTCTAGGCTGTAACGAGCCGTGATTGAGCCACTGCACTCTAGCCTGGGCGAAAGAGAAAGGCCCTGTCTCAAAAAAAAAAAAAAGGAATTTTGTCTTATGGATGTACCATAATGTATGTAACCAACACTGTTGTTGGATGTCTAAATTGTTTCTAGTTTCCCCAGACCTCTTCCTTCTCCTTGTTCCCTATCCTCTACTGTCCCTCCAGTCTTCCAAACCAGCAACCTGGGAACTGACTTGAGATTCTCCTACACCTTTCCAGTCCATCCTTTCTTGTGCTGCTGGTCATCAAGTTCTTTTGAGTCTATCTACTTAGAACCCTACATATCCATCCCTTGATCCCAAATCCACTGCCACCACTTCCAGGGCAGGTCTTATCATCTTTCATCTGGACTATCCTAATGACTGGCCATTTACATTGTCTATCTTTTTGACTGCTAAACACCCCAAAGCCCAGTAGAGCAACTGAAACATAAAACTGAAACCTAAATGGTACACAACACATAACTGTAAAATTCTATTCACTTATTCAATGAGCATTAATGAGTGCCTACGATGGGCTGCCTCTGCCTCCCAAACCACTCTTTTCTGCCTCCCAAACCACTCTTTTCTTTCTTCCTTTCCTTCCTTTCTCCTTCCTTTCTTCCTTCCTTCCTCCCTCCCTCCCTTCCTCCTTCTCTCTCTCTCTTTCTTTCTTTGACACAGTCTCGCTCTGCTGCCCAGGCTGGAGTGCAGTGGCATGATCTCGGCTCACTGCAACCTCCATCTCCTGGGTTCAAGCAATTCTCCTGCCTCAGCCTCCTGAGTAGCTGGGATTACAGGTGCATGTCACCATGCCCAGCTAATTTTTGTATTTTTAGTAGAGATGGGGTTTCACCATGTTGGCCAGGCTGGTCTTGAACTCCTGACCTCAGGTGATCTGCCCACCTCGGCCTCCCAAAGTGTTGGGATTACAGGCGTGAGCCACTGCACCTGGCCTCTCAAACCACTTCCTCTCTGCCAGAATGATTTTCCATGTACAAATCAGATCACATCACCACTGCCTACAGAAGAGCTGAGCCTTTAGCCAGTAACCCATCTGTCTCTTGTTTCAGTCTCTGTCCATCTGAAGTCCCCACTTGCTAATTCATGCCCTACACTTTTGCTGGTGCTGCTCCTTGTCTCTAATGTCCTTCCCACCTCTATCCACATGACCCATCCATTTTCTAAGACTCAGCAGCTGCTTCTCCTTTATGTCTTTCCTGACCCCCTCCACCCCAAGGCAGAACTGACATCTAACTTTCAAAAGGTGGTAAAATTTGGAGTTCAGATCCTTGGTCCTAGGATTTAACTTCAACTCTGCTCACTCACCATGTGCAGATCCTGGGCAAGGAATGTACCATTTCCTTATGGACAAACGAGGGACACCATGACTATTTAGCATACAAACTATTGCAAGAATTAAATGAGCCAATCCAGGCTGAGTGCACACTAGCCCCACAGGGCAGGGGCTCACATCTGATTCACCTCTGTAGCCCAGGGCCTGGTCCAGCATAGGCAACAAAGAGGCATCAGTGATGGTTACTAAAGGAGATCTGATCTCCACCCAGGGCCCTCAGTGACCAGCAGCTCTTCAGCCTCTTCTGCTGCTGCTCCTTTGGTGGACTGTCTCTGTTCCAGCCACTCCCTCCTCATGGCTCCCACCTCTGTGGCAACATCTCTTTCTCTGGCAAACTGTCTTCCAAAGGTCAGTTCAAAAGATGGGCCCTTGCGGCAAACTTCGGTTTCAGCCCGTCAGGCTGAATAAGCCGACCCCAGTTTTTCCTGCTCCTGTCTCCAGAAGTGGGGTGTGTGTAAGGGAGGGAAAGGGAGGGATGCTGGGAGACAGTAGGAAAGGGAAGGGTGGAGAAATAGTCAAGGCCTTAGGCATAGCTGAGGGGAAGCCCCTCTTGGGTGGGCCAGATGTGGACTGACAGGAACGGCAGGTGCCAGCCTGTGCCAAGCACAGCACAGCCCCTGTCCCTTCTCCAGGCCCAGCAGGCCCCAACAGCTTCCCACCTGGGGTTCCTGCCCGTGCCTGCCCCGCACACACCTGAAGAGGAGGGAGAAAGCACAGGGGCTGCTCGGGAGGAGCACGGGGAACCAGGATTGGGCACAGCTGGGGGCGGGTGTGAGGAGGCTCCAGGCTGGCTTCACAAGGGTTACTTTATTATCTCTTTAACTTTCACCCACTTCACAGGTACAGGCCCCAAGATGAAACATGTTCAAGGTCAAACAGCCTGCTGGTGGCTGCAAGTGGATTGAAACCCGAGTGTCCTGACTCCAAAACGGTATTCTTTCCGCCACACCATTTATATCATCGCTGCAGTTCCCACCTCTGGAAGTCTGAGGGGTTAGGGGTCAAAGATAAAGGAGACCTCCCCCTTCTCCTCTAAGAGCACTAAGGAAGCTCTCAGGAGTCTCTCTGGTGCCCAGGTCCCATTTTTCAGAGGGTACCGAGGCCCAGAGAGGTGAGGGGACTTGTTAGGGTACACGCACAGCTGGCGAGAATCTGCGCTGCGTTTGACTTCACAACCTGGTTTTCTGCACATGAGATGCCCTCTCGGAAACAATCCCTCTTGGTCTGTTCCATATGCTGTAAGTCCTGGATTTAAACCACTATCTCAAACGGTAGTAAATTTGATGAACTCAATCCCCTTGGTGATCTGATGGGGAGGGGAAAGCTGCCACCTCTCTTCTCATCTTTACTCGTTCCTGGGAGGAGAAATGCCGGATGTGACTGCTTAGATTTGAGGATACTGAGTGTGTCACGATTACTGGTGTGAGATGAAAATTCTCTCCCACATAGGCAGCCCTTCCTGACTTGCTGCCTCTGCGCGGCAGGGAGTGAGCTGGGCAGGCCTCCTCCTTGGAGCAGGCCACCTCTGCCTCTGCCCTGCGTGGCTCACTGCGCTGAGGTCTTCCTGCCCTAGGTTCTTCCTCCGCCAGCAGCAGCTGAGAGTCATATTGGGACCCTGGGGGAAGGGGCCCTGTTTTAGGTCACAAATCCCAGGCAGTCCTGCACTGGAGAACTGGGAGCCCAACACAGCCCCAGTCCAGTGCTCCTTCTATTCTTTCTCATCTGCCACTGTCCTGGTGTAGTTTCCTCAGAGATTTCTGGGAAAGGAGAAACAGTAAGACTAAGACATGGTTTGGGCATTTCCGGTTTCCCCAGCCACAAAAACATCAAGTACCAACAAAACTTCAGCCTGTTTCCTAAAAAAAAAGCTGTAACTCCTCTTCTCAGAAACACGTACACAGGCACATACACAGAACGTCTGTGTACCACTGCAGAGGCTTTGGAGTGTGAAAAACAGAGGCTCAATTCCAGCTCCACATCTCTGTGACCCGGGGCACACTGTGCCCTCTCTTTACACCTCAAGTTCCTTGTGCATACAACAGGGCTGATAAGACCTACTTCCCAGATAGCTGTACGGATTAGAGATGCTGTGCATTTTACAGCATCTGGCACAGGGTCTGGTATATAGCAAGCTCAATAAATCTTACTTATTATGATTATAGTGAGTGTCACAGACACCAGGAGAGTGAAGCGGAGGGTGTGGTCAGCAACGTCAGCCACCGGAGAGGCCAGGACACATCCACACCTGCACACGTGCATGCGTTTGAATGGGAGAGCCAGCCTTCCCCCTGGCTCCCCACGGGGAGGTCTTCCTGCTGCTGGAGACACTGCCAGGCCTGCTGCCAGCACACAGTCCTATTCCACAAGGCCTGTGCCTGCAAGTGTCCACATCTGGCCCAAGGCCTCTCACATCTCATTTCCCTAATCCACAGGACACAACAGAGGCCTATAAGGCCAGCCAGTGCTGCTGGTCTGGCATGGTCCAGCTTCTCCTCAAGGCCAGCTGTGGGCTGCATTCCTTGCTGAATCCCTCCTCCTTCAGGAATGCCCCTGCCTCAGTCAAGTCTGGACCCAGCTCCTCTGTGTGGAGCTGCCAAACTCCTGCTGATGCAACCTGTTCCGCTCTTGTCAGAACATCCAGGAGCAATGGGGAAAACATCTGGGAAGGAAGCACTTTCCCCACCAGGCTCCTGAGAGAATGTTTCCTGGTGTGCTCACAGGTCTGGGAGTAGAGATTAACTGTGGTAGGCTTTCACAGCAAGAGTAGGCAGATATGTCCACGCCTATGCTCCCTGCTGCTACTGCCTTAGGGTGGGCCACCAACTCTCCTGGGGTCACTCTAACAGCCATCAGCTCTCTCTGACTCCCTCTTGCTTTCCCTTCAGTTCATTCACATCCCTGCACAAATCTGATCTTGACACTCTTGGGCTTAAAATCTTCAGTGGCTTTCCACTGCCCACTGCAACAGCTTGCGTTGACAATTAGAGTGCAGGTCTGACTGTGAACCCTCACACCCCCAACTACTCTAACTCTGTGTCCCGAAGCAAGTTCTTTACCCTTCAAAGTCTCATTACCCTCTCCCATGCAGTAATACCAGCTCTCCTTTATAGTGTTTTTGTGTTATGACAGTTTAAAGTCATGCATATAATGTTTGGCACAAAGTCAGCTCTTGTTAGCTTCTGCTATTATTGGTCCTCAGGATAAGGTCCAGGCTCCTTGATGAGACTTTAGCTTTTAAGACCCTTCACCATCTGTCCCCTGCTCACCTAGCTTCATCTCCAGCCACTGCCACCATATCCATGTAGGTCCACTCTTAACATTGTTGGGCCAAGGACAAAACTACAAATGGGTGTATTATACACATATCACATGTCTAACATTTAATTTTAAATATCTCAAAGTTATGAGGCAAGTTATCAAGATGTTAAATATACTCTAGCACCCTGCAAGGCTGAGGTGGGCAGATCACTTGAACTGAGGAGTTGGAGACCAGCCTGGGCAACATGGTGAAACTCTGTCTCCACAAAAAAATACAAAAATTAGCCAGTCATGGTGGCACACACCTGTAGTCCCCAGCTACTTGGGAGGCTGAGGTGGGAGGATGGCAGGGGCCCAGAAGGCGGAGGCTGCAGTGAGCCAAGATCGCACCACTGCGCTCCAGCCTGGGTGATATAGCCAGACCTTGTTTAAAAAAGAAAAAAAAAAAAAAAAATATATATATATATATATGTGTGTGTGTGTGTGTGTTGTGTGTGTGTGTATATATATCCTTCCTTGAAAAATGTCTGGGGACAGGTTTGAGTTTAGAATCCTGATCCGGGGGATCTGTTGTGCGGGACCATGGTGGTCCAGCCCAACTCCCACCCGTGGTCCCATCCCATACCATAAGAAGTCTTGTGCAAAACTCCTCTCTAAAAAAAAAAAAAAAAAGAAAGAAATATTAGGTGTAGTGGTGAGGACCTATAGCCCCAGCTACTAGGAAGACTGAGGTGGGAGGATTACCAGAGCCCAGGGAGGTCAAGGCTGCAGTGAGCCGAGATCGTGCGACTCCAGCCTGGGCAACAGAGTAAGACCCTGTCTCAAAAAAAAAAAAAAAAAAGAAGTCTGTGCATGTGTGTAGACTCCTCCTCACTCCACACATCCAAGCTCTGCTCACAGCCTCTGCAGATACCCTCCTTGGGCTTAGGGTATGCAAAGAGAGTTATATTCTGCCCTCAAGAAGATGGAAGTGGACTTGGACTTGGCACTGTTAGGGCAAGAAATTCTGAGGTCTCCATTACCTGATAGTGGTCTCTCAAGGCAGATGGGCCTGGGGTGGGCACATCCCTCTTGGCTCTGCATATTCTTCTTTACTCCATGGCAAAGGCTGTGGTCAGAGGAGGGCCACAGTGGGGCCTAGGGCAGATGCCTCTCTCAGGTCAAGGGCAGTATCATGCCCATGCCACACTCATTATACTGAATTACTTTTAATTCACTAAATACACCATGCTCTTTGCCAACGTTGTTCTCTATGCCCAAAATATGCATGTTCATCGGTATCCTGAAGGCCAAGAAACAAGGTGGCAGGACCCTCCTGATCAGGTGGCATCTGTACCCTTGGGCCCAGGCCCTGTTGCTCTCGCCGACACGCTCACTCCCCGTCCTGTGGTTGGGGTTCTGCCCAGTGGGCAGGCAATATTTCTTGTGCTCATTCTCACTTCTCAGAAGGCGAATGTCATTGCAGACGAGCACAGTGTGTCACTGGTGTCCTGTGCATTGTCCTACTAGGTCTTACAGCAGAATAACAGGTAGCTATGCAGGGAGGCTTTCACGATTTCCATTTTATAGAAGAGGAAAATGAAACTCAAAGATGTGGCAGCAGAAGAGATTTGTTTTCAGTTCCTAACACTGAGGCCAGTGCTTTACCTGGTGATCCTACCTGCACTGAAGGTTTGGGGATAGCAGCTGTGCTGGCTGGTCCAGGTGCCCACACCCTCGGCAGGACTGCTGTGCTACTGCTTTATACTCCATCAGGTAGTGAGACCATAACTCACATTAAAAAAAAAATCCTTAGGTAATATTTGGGTTTGGCTATTATAAATAACACTACAAAATATAAAGTAACACTACAATAAAAATCTTTGTGCACTGACTTTTCTTTCCTCTGGGTGATCGCTCTCGGTACCAAGTTCCATTTCCTTTCCAAAAAGCTGGTCCCTATTTGTACTCTGATCAGTAGCCTTTGATACACCTGTCATTACACTCATGCAGCATCGTGTAGGATAATTTAACACATTATTTGAAAACATGGTAGGTGATAAATGGCAGCCTGTTTCCTTTACATGAATTTCTCTGACTGCTAGGAAGGTTAAACATATTTCTGTTGTTTACTAGTTATCTTTCTTTCTGTGTGATCTGTTCAGTTTCCTGTCCATTATCTGCTGGGATTCTAATGGCTTTCTTGTTAACTCTCATAATAACCCTTTGCCTGCCATATGTTCTAAATATGTTTTTTCAAAGTTGTGTGGCAGTCTTTTTGTGTTAACTTGAAATTCTAATATGTTATCAAATTTGATTTCTTCTAGCACTTCTGTGTCTTGAAAGTTCTTTCCTTCCAGGGATTTGATTTCTATCCTTACTTTAAACTTCCCTTTGGTTATATATATATATATTTTTTTTTTTTTTTTTTTTTTTTTTTTGAGACGGAGTCTTGCTCTGTCACCCAGGCTGGAGTGCAGTGGCCGGATCTCAGCTCACTGCAAGCTCCGCCTCCCGGGTTCACGCCATTCTCCCGCCTCAGCCTCCGGAGTAGCTGGGACTACAGGCGCCCGCCACCTCGCCCGGCTAGTTTTTTTTTTTGTATTTTTTGTAGAGACGGGGTTTCACCGTGTTAGCCAGGATGGTCTCGATCTCCTGACCTCGTGATCCACCCGTCTCGGCCTCCCAAAGTGCTGGGATTACAGGCTTGAGCCACCGCGCCCGGCCCCCTTTGGTTATATTTTTATGTTTCACTTTTTAGTCCATTTGGAATTTTGATGTATGCTACAAGGAGAGGGTCAGAAAACTTTTTGAAAGCTATATTTGGAAAAAAAGCGATGAACAAAAAGAAGAGCCAGCTTGGAGCGGTCCGTGTGATGCCAACAGGCAACTGAAAGGCAGAGTGCCAGGGACTGTTCAGTTCTTATTTCTTTATCAAGAAGAATGATCTCGGAACTGCATAAAGAAGATCAAATATGGCTAAGAGGAAAGAGATGCCTTGGAGAGGCAAGAAGAGAGCAAAAGGATGCGAGGGTCTGAACCTAAAAGAAAGACCTTTCAGGGCAATGAAAGGAGGCAGCCTCGCTGAGAGGAAAGAGCCTGACTGAGAGGCAGAGTTTGGAGTTAGAATCCCGACTCTCCTCGAAGGTACTGCTGCACTCTGGGCCTCAGTTTCCACATGTGCTTATTCTCTTATGTATACCAACTATGCCTCAAACACGCTGGAGGTGATGACCTTACAGAGATCAACAGGACAGCTGCTGTCCTCCTGGCGCTTATAAGAGGGGCATCTCGTACGTCCATGAGCAGGCGAACGGGTAGAACACGGAGGCATGAAACAGGCCAGAGTGGAGAGGACATGCTGGGCGCTAAAGAGTGGCAAGGGTCAGGCGCAGTGGTTCACACCTGTAATCCCAGCACTTTGGGACGCCGAGGCAGGCAGATCACCTGAGGTCAGGAGTTTGAGAGCAACCTGGCCAACATGACGAAACCCCATCTCTACTAAAAATACAAAAATTAGCCAGGTGTGGTGGTGGGCACCTGTAGTCTCAGCTACTTGGGAGGCAGAGGCAGGAGAATGGCTTGAACCTGGAGGGGGTGGCAGAGGTTTCAGAGAGCCGAGATCACGCCACTGCACTCCTGCCTGGGTGACAGAGCGAGACTCCATTTCAAAAAAAAAAAGAGTGGCAAGGAGAAGGGAAGGCTTGGAAGGGGCCAGATCATGGAGTTCTGTGCTGTGGAGTTGAAACTAAGTTGAGGTTGAGTCTGCTGGATTTAGAATCAGAAGGTCACTGCCAGGTGAGAGTGGTTTTGGAAGGCAGGATGGAGAGGTGGAGAAACAGACAGCAAACAGCTAGACCCTGGGACAGGCGATGACTTTTCCCAGAAACTTGAAAGAGAAGAGAGGTGAATATAAGCTAAAGAGAGGGCTTTTATTTTTAAGGTGAAAGAGACCCAAATACATTCATAGATGTGAGAGGAGGACCCGGCAAAGAGGTGAGAAAGGAGACATAGGAAAGAAGACAGTCCTGAGAAGGTGAAGGGAGATGGCATCCAGGACAGGAGAGAACTGACCATGAAAGGCAGAGGCACAGGAGGGATGGTAGAGGAGGAAGCAGGGATGCAGGTATGTTTGTAGATGGGAAGCAGGAAGCTGAGAGTTTTTGGCTGGTGACAACCTTTATTTTCCCTGTGCAGCTGGACACGCAATTTCTTTGGAATAGGATGGAGGTACAGCGGAATTGAAGATGATGAGGGTAAAGATCTGAGATGATCAAGGACCAGGGACAGGACACAGGAATGGGAAGCAGCACTGAGATGTTACTAAGGTAACACCATGTGTTACTACCTTGGCTGGAGCTTTTCTCCCTTGGGTGACATTCAGTCCCTGGTACTGGACTGGCTGGATGTGAAGGAAAGCACTGGGAAAGGGAACTGTTGAGTGAGTGAGACTGTGCTTGAAGAATGGGACTCCATGTGATGTTGGTGACTGCTTTGGATTTGCTGAATCAATGAATAAATGGGAGGTGTTATAGCGCAATGGTTAAAGTGAGACACCTTCGGTCCAAAATGCGGCCCTACCGCTGACTACTACTCATAGTACCTGCCTTGTAAGGTTGTGGAAATAGCCGGCTGAGATGATGCATATAAACCACATCGTCCAGGGCCTGGTATAGAGAAGAGTTCAGTAAATGGTAGTTCTTACCATTCTCACAGACCACGGCAGATAGGAGCTGACTGATGGAGGATTCTAACCAGGAAGGTATGTGGTCAGATTTATTTCTTAGGAAGATCCCTAAGGCAGTGAGATCTGAGTTTGAATTAGGCTTTACCACTTAACTAGTTGTGTGACCTTACACAAGTAACACATCTTCTCTGTACCCTAGTTTCTTAATTTCTAGCATGGGGATAATAACAGTACCTAGCCATAGGGTCATTATGAGAACTGAATGAATTCAAGGAAAGCTGATAAACTGAAGAGCTTAATAAGTGACAGCTATGATGATAATGATAGTGATGACAGAAGGAAGAGGAGAACAAAGGGAAGGAAAAGAAGCAGGGAGAGGAACAGGAGGAGGAGCAAGAGTGGTGGGAAGAGGAGCAGGAGGAGGAGGAAGAGTGGTTGGAAGAGGAACAGGAGGAGAAGGGGGAAGAGTGGCAGGAAGAGGAACAGGAGGAGAAGAGTGGCTGGAACAGGAACAAGAGGAGGAGGAAGAGTGGTGGGAAGAGGAAGAGGAGGAGGAGGAGGAGGAAGAGTGGCTGGAACAGGAACAAGAGGAGGAGGAAGAGTGGTGGGAAGAGGAAGAGGAGGAGGAGGAGGAAGAGTGGCAGGAAGAGGAGCAGGAGGAGGAGGAAGAGTGGTGGGAAGAGGAGCAGGAGGAGGGGGAGGAAAAGTGGCAGGAAGAGGAGCAGGAGGAGGAGGAAGAGTGGTAGGAAGAGGAACAGGAGGAGGGGGAGGAAAAGTGGCAGGAAGAGGAGCAGGAGGAGAAGGAAGAGTGGCGGGAAGAGGAAGAGGAGGAGGGGGAGGAAAAGTGGTGGGAAGAGGTGCAGGAGGAGGAGGGGGAGAAAGAGTGGCAGGAAGGGGAACAGGAAGAGGGGGAGGAAGAGTGGCAGGAAGGGGAAGAGGAGGAAGCGGAGGAAGAGTGGCGGGAAGAGGGCAGGACGAGGGGGAGGAAGAATGGCGGGAAAGGGAAGACGAGGAGGGGGAGGAAGAGTGGTAGGATGAGGAACAGGAGGAGGGGGAGAAAAAGTGGTGGGAAGAGGAGCAGGAGGAGGAGGAAGAGTGGTGGGAAGCGGAGCAGGAGGAGGAGAAGGAAGAGTGGCAGGAAGGGGAGCAGGAGGAGGGGGAGGAAAAGTGGCAGGAAGAGGAACAGGAGGAGGCGGGGGAAGAGTGGTGGGAAGAGGAACAGGAGGAGGAGGAGGAGGAAGAGTGGCAGGAAGGGGAGCAGGAGGAGGGGGAGGAAGAGTGGCAGAAAGAGGAGGAAGAGTGGTGGGAAGAGGAGCAGGAAGGGGAGGAAGAGTGGTGGAAAGAAGAGCAGGAGGAGGGAGAGGGAGAGTGGCAGGAATAGGAGCAGGAGGAGGGGAAAGTGGCAGGAAGAGGAACAGGAGGAGGGGGAGGGAGAGGAGCAGGAGGAGGGGGAGGGAGAGTGGTGGGAAGAGGAGCAGGAGGGGGAGGGGGAGGAAGAGTGGTGGGAAGGGGAGCAGGAGGAGGAGAATGACAATGGTAATAATTATGAGGCAGTGACCAAGAGCTTACAGAAGACAGTGAGGAAGAGGAGCTGAGGGAGTTCCCATTCTTGAGCATTTTAATCTGAAGGCAGAGGAGCAGTGGTGGAGAATCCTCGAAGAGCTGGTCTCAGAGGCTTGGTGAGAAGCCTGGGCTGGGTGGTGTATGCTGGCTAGGCAGCAGGAGGCCTGCACTGAGTCTCCCAGAACAGAGTCCACACTAAGGCTCTGCATCCCTCTCAGGCTGGTGGAAGTGCAGGGAACAGGTGAAGGTGCAGGTGGACATCATTCAATCCCCATCTGGGCCTGGTCCAATAAGAGGCCTTACATTTGGGGATGTGGCGGCCCCTTCTGCCCTATGGATTAGTCCAGCCCTGCTGCCTTTCACTAGGAGGCTCCTCGTCTCTCCCTCCTCTAGGCCTGGCCTCTGACCCCTGCTTCTGGGTCACCTCCTAGGTCAAGCCCTACAGCCTGACAAAAAAATGCTTCGCTCCCTGGGATAATTGGGCTTTTCTAACAGCAAAATCACCACCAGCGATAAAAAATAAATAAATAAATAAATAAATAAATAGCATTACTATTTGCTATAGACCGATAACTAAGTTCTCTATGCTAGATGCTTCTAGATTTCATCTTTTTTTTTTTTTTTTTTTTTTTGAGACGGAGTCTCACTCTGTCACCCAGGCTGGAGTGCAGTGGCTGGATCTCAGCTCACTGCAAGCTCCACCTCCTGGGTTCACACCATTCTCCTGCCTCAGCCTCCGGAGTAGCTGGGACTACAGGCGCCCGCCACTACGCCCGGCTAGTTTTTCGTATTTTTAGTAGAGATGGGGTTTCACCGTGTTAGCCAGGATGGTCTCAATCTCCTGACCTCGTCAACCACCCATCTCGGCCTCCCAAAGTGCTGGGATTACAGGCTTGAGCCACCGCGCCCGGCTAGATTTCATCTTATCTAATTTTAAAAATAACCCTGAAAGATGCACAGCACTCCTCATCTACTGTATCAATGACACTAAATCTGAGGAGGTTAGATTTAGTGCCTAAGGTAGCCCACTAGTAAGTGAGGGTCTAAACTTAAACCCACATCTGTGTAACTCCAAGGCCTAAGCCACTTTCCCCTCTTAAGCCATGTTGTCTCTCTAAAATCAGGGACTCAGTCTCCCTGTGCTTGAATGTGGGGCCCTGGCTGGCCTCTTAGATCCTGCCCTCCTCCCTCTCTTCCCAGAGACTGAAGTACAGCTGGAGGGTAAGTGCTGTGTCAAGGCTGTCCAGGGACCCACTCCCAGCCCTATCCTCTCCCTACTGCTAGGCTGGGACCACCCCACACCCACCCAGCCTAGGCCCCAGGGCCTCAATGAATTGATGACCAGTCAGAGATGCTCAGCAGCGAGGCTGGCTTTCCGGTTTTAGGAGTGGGGAGGAGGAAGAGGAGGCAGCAAAGCGGGTCGGGAGGCAGTTCCCAGGGGCTTCTGTGGCCTGCTGAGGTGCAGTGGGTGAGACTGGCCAAGGCAGGAGGGCAGGGCCTGAGGGATGGGGATGGGAGGCTCTGCCTCTCACCTGTCCTGTCCTCTCCAGACCCCAGGCCTTCGCCCTCTGGACAGTGGATGGGGTGTCTCCAGCCTTCATCCAACACCAGGAAGAGGATGCACAGGCCACAGCATTGGAGGTATTAGGCAGCATGCTCTGACACACCACCCTCATTGTGCCATGCTTGATCCACACAGCACACCTCCAGTTTCCTGAAGGGAGCATGGTCTCTTGGGTCTACACATGCTGTTCCCTTTGCTTCTAATGCCTTTCGCCCACTCACTCCTAACTCTTCCTTCAGGGTCCAGCTCAGGAGTGACTCTTTGTCCAGGAGGCCTTCTTTTGTCCCCCACCTGCCCCAGAGCTGCCTTAGGCCTTCCTCATCATGGCAGCCTCCACACTGTACTGTTAACTCTAGCTTTGGGACTATCTCTCCCACTAGACTGTGAGCTACTTTGGTTGAGAACAGTACTTAATTCCTCTTTGTATTCCCAGGGGCCAGTGTAGAGCCTGCAAAGAGAATACCTCATGAACATCTGATGAGTGAGTGAGTGTGTTGGGGAAGACTGCAGAGGCACCTCTGAGAAGACCTGCACCGGAGCTGGAGGCTGCACCCCCATGTCCCTGGCTCCACCCTCTCTCCAAGCCTCAGCTTCCATGTTGTGCTTGCCCATCCACTGGTGCTCCTCTGAGCTGCCCTGAGCACACAGCCTGCTGGGAACTCCTACACCTGCTTGCTGGCTTGGCCGCGGCTCCTGGGATCTGGGAGACAAAAGGCCTTTTTGTAACCTGTTTGGAGTTATCAGTGCCACTGTCCAGTGAGTCAGGGACCCAAATGGCCACAAATGATGAAGAGGAGAGTTCTTAGATGCAAGAAAGTAAGGCCAGCTCTGGCACAGGCTCTTAGCTCTGGGTTGTTTGGCCGTCCTTTCCTACGTCTTCCCCCTTGCCCTGCCCCTTCCCATATCCTATGAGGACTCCTGGGTACTAGAAAGTTATAGGCTTTAAAAGACTCCTCATGTAGTAAGTGGCAGGAAGCAGCTGTGACTAAGGCCTAATTCCTGTTCTAGCCCTGCCCTGCCAGGCCTTGGCTCCACAACACAGAGCTGCCTCCTGCCAGAATTCTGCAGGTGAGGCTCCAGACAGGTGCAGAGAGTTCTCCAGCAGCCCAGAGGCGGCATGACTGGAAACGTCCCTACAGGAGCAGGATAAGCTGGTGACTAGGACACCAGACAGGAGGGGACCTGGAGAAGCAGCCTCTCTCACATTTTCCTGGGTCTCAGATGCCAGGGAAGTGCAGCAAAGCATGGGTGAGGTCCTGGGAAGGCATTAGCCTTGGGCTTGGGGTGGAGAAGGACACTAAAGAAGAGTTCCCTGGGGCAGCCAAAGGGCCTGGGCAGTTCCACTCTGAGAGATGGGGGAGGCGAGGCCACGGGCAACCTGGCATTCCTCTGGCAGCTCATGTTAAAGGTCCAAATTATCTTTTACTTTGGAGCCAAGGAAGGCCCACGGTAATTCAGAGGACTCCTCCCTATCTCCTCTCTCTCCTTCCCACTCACCCCCACCCATCCTGGGGAGCACTGCTCACCAATGCAAGGCTGGTCCTAGAGCCCCGGGTATGGCCAGGACAACACACATGTCAGCAAGAGTGAGCCTGTGCCTGTGCCTCATCCTGCAATGCTGGTACCTTGAATCTGCCTGCTGCCAAGGCCAGTCTGGGCGGAGAGCTCCTCAGTCTTCCTGGGAAAAGCAAGGCTCTGCTGTCTGCTTCCTGAGTAGCCTGAGTATAGTGAGTTCTCCGACTCTAGCTGGCTTCCTTCCTTTTCTTCTTTCTTTCCTTACTCCCTTGGATGAATTTTAAGAACCTTGAATTAACTGACCTTGGTGTTCCTGGAAGGAACACGTGATAACATCCACGACAGGCTCTGACCCACCCCTTTGGCCCGGCCTTATTTTAACTGCCTGGCTTCTCCCAGTCTGCCCAGTAGGAAGTAGGAACTGGTGTTTGAGCCAATTCCAGATCATTTATGGTGATTGGGCACTGAAGGGTAAAAACCAATGGGATCAAGCCCTGTCCCTTAGGAGCTCTTGCCCTGAGGGAGGCTGTGACAGAGGAAACGATGTGAAAGGAGGATGGCAGAAGGCCAGGGTGAGACAGGAGCCCTTAGGCTCACTAGGGTTCACCAGGACAGACCCTATTTCCTACCATTCTCCCTTAAAAGTACCTATCTGTGATCCTAATTCTACTGCCCTCAAGGCAAAGAGAGGGACTCTGAAAACACTAGTGTCTCAGTTCCCAGGGTTCTGAAAACAGTAGGGTACTCCTGGAGCCACTGTTATTTACCCGGTCTGTGTGGGCAGTGGGCCTACTTGAAGCTGGGTCTGGCTAAGGCCAAGTGATCACTCTGCTGCCTGGCCCTTTCCTCCCCTTTGGGGAGGCGGACTGGACACCGTGGAGCCCCGGTGCCTCATCCAGTCTGGTTTTGAAATGGATTCCCCTTCCCCACTGTCCCACCTACCTGAATTTCTGGACCTGACTTCTGTCTTCTCTCTTGCTTGCTACCTACTTGACACTGCCTGTACTTGGCCTTGCTTGGGAAAGAGCTGTGGAGTTAAACCAAATTGTACTGAGCCCCTACAGGCAAGGGAAGCTGTTCCCACTCCCAACTCTTCTCTAAACCTTCAAAAAGAACAACTAGTTTCTCATTGTAGGCAGAGGGCTGTCTGTCATCATCCTCCTCTAGTAAGAGGCTTGGGTATTAGAAGATGAATGGCCTGAGCTCTGCAGTACCCCAGCCCTGGGGCTCCTGGTGACAGCTGGTTGTGGGGGAGTGGACCTGGACAAGTTCACGGATGTCCCTGTAGGCCCAGAGCTGGGAAGTAGAGGTCTCGGGAGGGAACTCAGTGGTGGTCTCCTAAAGAGCAGTTGACCTTACTCTGCCACATAAGCTCCCTAAAGAAATGGGCCCAGACCCTTACCTGCTTTGAACAGTCAGTGGAACCTGATCATTCCCAATGATCAGACTCAGTGGCAGGTTGGGGATTCAGCTATAGGTCAGTGGTAAAAGTACAAAGTGGAAAGAGACCAGGACTTACAAGCTTGGAAGCTGGCACTCTCAAGTTAAGGGGTCTGCTATCCCTGCAGAACCCAGGCTGAGAAAGAAGGCAGGGACCCCTAAGACCAGAGTCAGAGAGAACTTACAGAGGAGAAGACGGGGCAAGGGAGGCAGCTACAATGTCAGGGCAGCAGAGTGGGAAGATTGGGAGTGATACAAAGGCTGGCCTGAGAGACAGAGCTTTCCTCGGCCAGGAGATCTAACGCCAGGGAAGGGTCCCTGGGGCTGCTGGGGTCTGACTACAGAAGGCTAAGGAAGGATCTGCACCTGGGCACCTAGAAGCAGGTAGCAGGTGTCAGGCGTATCAGCCCCCAGAGTTTGGCCAGCAACCCTGGCAATCTCCTGACCTTTCTGCCCCTTGGCTGCCATTGGGTGACTTGCAGCTTTGGGTCATTAATGCTTCTTTTGAAGGTTCTTACTCGTTCTTTGCTGCATTCAAGGGGCGGGACTGCTTAGGAGTTGGGGAAGGCCAGGGCAAGAGGTGGTGCACGGAGAGCTTACCACTCTCTCCTTGTAGACGATATATTTCAACCACTTAAAGTCCTGCCACTTGAAGCCGGCGAGGACAAAGAGAGAATCGCGCTCGTACTGCTCAGGCCGCTGCATGGCGCCCTCGGGGTAGGTGATGCGCAGGGTCGTTTTGCTGCCCACATCCTTCTCAAAGCCTTTCACTGGTGCTGAGTTCAGTCTACAGAGAGCAGGCCCAGTCAGAGCCTGGGTCTGTGTTTGGGAAGGTACCATGACCCCAGAATACCCCAGGCACGGAGAATAGGAGTCCAGGTCACCTGGACCTATTCTCCCCAGGCGCTACCCCTAGTTGTCTGTTCCAAAGCCCTCCAACCCAGGTTCTTGAGGCTTCTGTTGACCTCCAGCCCAACTAGCCAGATAGACAGTTCTCAATGGGCTCAGGGCTATGGGTTTGGACCAGGACACTCACCCGAGGTGCCATTTTGGGGAGCTCACCTCACCACAATGTCATAGTCGTCAATTCGTGACCCCAGAGACTTGTTGGCAAGAACGCCTCCATTGCCCACGATGATGCAGCGGCGGCAGCGGAGGCTGAGGGGAGAGAGGCGGAGACCTCTGTACAGAGAACTGCCCACCAGGTCTCTTCCCCTGCTCCTTTGGCCCTTGACCCCATGCCCTTGTCCAGGACCAGGCTGGGATAGAGGAAGAAGACCAGTGGGCTTCTGGCAGCATTTCTGAGAGAAAGCTTGAACCATACCATGGGTAGTTGGGCCCCGAGACTCTCCAGCATCTCTAAGCCCTGACACTTCCCCAGGAAAACAGGGCCATGGAAAGGCTTGGGTGCCAGGCCTGGGTAGTGAGGAGGGAGCTCTGGTAAGATGGCATTCTAGGGTAAAGGTTCTCCAAGGGGTAGTGGTGTTTAGGCAGGCTTCAGGGGAGAGGGAAAAGTGGGCCAAGCTTGGGGCTATACCAGGAAAGCAAGAAAAGGGGAACAGGCCAGGGGCGGTGGCTCACGCCTGTAATCCCAGCACTTTGGGAGGCCGAGACGGGTGGATCACAAGGTCAGGAGATTGAGACCATTCTGGCTAACACGGTGAAACCCTGTCTCTACTAAAAATACAAAAAATTAACCGGGCATGGTGGCGGGTGCCTGTAGTCCCAGCTACTCAGGAGGCTGAGGCAGGAGAATGGCGTGAACTGGGAGGCGGAGCTTGTAGTGAGCCAAGATCGCACCACTGCACTCCAGCCTGGGTGACAGAGCAAGACTCCATCTCAAAAAAAAAAAAAGAAAGAAAAAAGAAAAAAAAAAGAAAAGGGGAACAGGACAGGAGGCTCTAAGACTCAAGGCTCCCAGCATCACTAGGGAGCTTACTCATCTTGCTTCTCCCATCCCTGACCCTGGCGCTTCCCACTCTAGGGTCTGTTGGTTTGGGAGCTGTCACTGCCTTCTGGACTTAAGCTTTGCCCCCTTCACCTGTCCCCGCCACCCAGGCCCTCAGTCCCATTGCTGGGCTAGTCCCAGCCCCGGTGTCTTCAGTTCTTACCCTCAAACCTCTGGTATCTGAGGACTGGGATGTCTTGCCAAGTGCTTACAACCCATGGGGGTGCAAGTCAGGTGGAGTGGTTCCACTTACCTGCTCCACCCGCCCTGTGTGTGTACTGTATGTGCATGTGTGGATGTGCTAGAGAAACTGCTCATGTCCAGGGAAGGCCAGCTGGACCTCAACACCTCTGCACACCACCAGGCAGCGGTGGGTAGGAGGCTGCGCAGTGTGTGGCTCACCTGTCCAAGGCAGGGGTCAGGCGGTACTCTTTAGTGGCTGACAAGATGGCTTTGATCAGATTGTCTGCAGACAGAGGAGAGAGGTTTCTGTTACAGGGTCACTTACGTTTCTACAAAATGTTTACAGATAGGCCGGGCGCGGTGGCTCACGCCTGTAATCCCAGCACTTTGGGAGGCCAAGGCGGGCAGATCACGAGGTCAGGAGATCGAGACCATCCTGGCTAACACGGTGAAACCCCGTCTCTACTAAAAATGCAAAAAATTAGCCGGGCGTGGCAGCAGGCGCCTGTAGTCCCAGCTACTTGGGAGGCTGAGGCAGGAGAATGGCGTGAACCTGGGAGGCGGAGCATGCAGTGAGCCGAGATCACGCCACTGCACTCCAGCCTGGGCGACTGAGCAAAACTCCGTCTCAAAAAAAAAAAAAAAAAAAAAGTTTACAGGTAATCCTACTGGAAAGCACAAGTTCCTGGGGGCTAGAGTGAAAGTGGAAGTGGAGAGAGCTCTGGACACCAGGATGCTTTGGGCCACTGCCCTGACTTTATTCCTGACAAAGGAAGTGAAGGCAGGAAACAGACAGGCATATCACTGCCAGGAGCCCGTCCCTAACACTGGCACGTAGCTTCTTTCCCAGGCTTCTGGGAGGCTCAACTGGTTTTCTGAGGCTCTGTAGTCAGGCCCCAGGGCATGCATTCCTAGGCCAGGGCCTTCCCTGGAAGCTGGAGCATGCAGTCTCCCCTGGAATGGGAGTACTTGCTCAGAGCTAGAGACCACCTTGTGCTTATCTCTGTGTTCCCACCCAGCAGATACTAGGAAACGAACAAGGAGACACCCAACAGCCGAAGAGCTCACCACGTGCCTCATTATCTGACATCACCTTTCCCTCACTTTCTCCCTCTCACATTGCCAATCCTGAATCCTGCTCTTTGCCAGGCTGACTTTACCTCCTCACCTCTTTACTCCCTGAGCCTGGCTCTGCCCACCTGCACTCCACTCAGCAAGGACCCCTGTGACTTCTGTGCTCTCAGACCTGTGCCCACTATGTAGACCTCATCTCTTCGGCCTCTCTGGCTTTGGCAATGAGGACTGCTCTTCCAAACTGGTATCATGAGCGCACTACAATATAATGTATAGTGAATAGCAAGGGTATTGGCTTTGGAGTCAAATACTGGCTGTGCTCTGTGACCTTACATAAATCATTTCCTTTCTTTGAGCTTTAGTTTCCTCATCTCTAAAATGAAAGTAATTCCTATTTTGTGGAGTTGTTAGGAAGATATAAAATAATGTACATAAAGACCTAAAAATAAAGTAAACTGGTATCACCACAATGGAGAGCATCTTAATAACATCAAATAACCACAAAGATGTGCATACACTAAGATCCTACAACTATGCTCCTAGGCGCGGAGCACTGACAAAGTCACATGCTTGCTCCAGGAGACATGCAAGAGTGTCTGCCGATGAGCTGTTTGTTATAGCAAAAGGTTGGAGGCAAGCTGAATGTCCACCAAAAAAAGAAAAAACAGATTAAATGTGGTGTATGAAATCCTATACAGCCATTAAAAAAAAATCAATGACCTAGAGCTATATGTATCAATATAGATAAATCTCAAAAACATATTCAAAAAAATGAAGAATATACATACATATATTCACAAATATATGTACATATAATGACACCATTTGTAAAGTCTAAAGACGTGTAAGAGCGGTACTATATTTTTAATGAATATATAAATATGTAGTGAAAATACATAAGGCTGGGTGTGGTGGCTCACACCTGTAATCACAGCACTTTGGGAGGCCAAGGAGGGAGGATTGCTTGAGCTCAGGAGTTTGAGACCAGCTTGGGCAACATGGTTAAACCCTGTTTCTACAAAAAAATACAAAAATTAATCAGGAGTGCTAGTGTGTGCTTTAGTCCCAGCTACCCGGGGAGCTGAGGTGAGAGGATTGCTTGAGCGCGGGAGTTGAGGCTGCAGTGAGTCGTGTGTGTGCCAGTGCACTCCAGCCTGGGTGACAAAGCAAGACCCTGTCTCAAACATACATAAACAAGGCATAAGAATGCCAACACTGAAGCCAGGATAATGAAGAATAATGGCTTCCTGGGGAAGGAAGAGAATGGAGTGGGAAGGGCTCCACAGAAGCTTTAATTGTATCTCATGTTTTATTTCTTAAGCTGAGTAGAAGGTACATCAATGCTCATTATTCCTAGTATTTTTTGTATGCTTGAAATATTTCTTGTAAAGAAAAGATGTCTCCAAAATTAAAAATAACAAACTTATACTTTTTTAAAGGAGAGGGGTGGAGATGCTGGTAGAGGTAGCTGAGAGGTCATATTAAGGACTGAGAAGTATCCCTTGGATTTCTCCAGGACACTGAGCAGTTTCACTGGAATGGTGGGGTGGGATGGGCAGGGATGCAGATGTTCTTCAGGAGTAAATGGTGAGAAAGAGGAGGCAGTAGGTGCAGTGAATCCTTCCAGAATGAGGTAGGGAATCCTTCCAGTGGAGTGAGAATGAGGTAGGGAAACAAACCTTTAAGCAATGTTCTACACTAAGTGCCTTCAGATATACCTTATGGTGGGCTTCAGGAAAGGCCGCAGATTCCCTCCTTTTCCCACTTCCAATTTCACCTTTAAGGAAGAGCATATTGCTACTAAAATTAGCCAAGGTCAAGGATATGGATTGGGCTTTGTTTTCTAGGAGGAGAACCTCAGCAGAAAGACTACACATTAGCAGGTGCTCTCTGCTTGCTGGCTGATGGGCTCCATAGCAAATTTCCCTGGCCTTTGTAGCTATCCCTTCTGAGTCTCAAGTGCAGATTTAAGAGAGAAGAGTGGCCTTCTTTGCTGCATGCACCCAGGAAAAAGGTGTTCTTCATATGGTTTAACCCGACCCATTAGATTTGTCCTTGGAGGTCTGAGGTCAAAGCTCCAGTTCAACAGTGCTTTTCCTGGCCACTGCCTTCTTTTCAGGGAGAGGTAGCCTGGCTGAGTAGAGGGTTCAGGTATTCTTGAGTCACCTGGCCAAATGATATCACCCCTTTAGCTGTTATTTTATGTAACTCTGACCACAACTTTACACAGTAGTATAATTCTCTCCATTTAACTGCTGAAGGAACTAAAGCACAGACAGGTAACTGGTCCAGGGTCACAGCTAGTAAAAACGAAGTATGGGGATCTGATCCCTCTCTGCCTGACCCATAAGTCCAGATTATTTTCCACCATGCCATGAAACAGCACAGAACCTGACAAAGAAGCAGAATTGTTTAACTACTAGGGATGGGAAAGTCTTAAGTTAGGAGGGAGCTGTGTGGGTGGGGTCCCCAAGGCAACAGAAGGGGAGTTTCTAAGAGGGCAGGGGAAAGGTTAGCCTTGGACAGGATAAGGAAGGGTTGGAAGGGAGACGAGGTTGAGGTGAAAAACATCAGGATGGGCTGGTAGAGGGGTGTGGGGCACTCCTGGGGGACAGTCTCTTATCTCTCTGGGAATGTCCCTACTATACCTAGTACTCTAGTGTTCCTGTCTATGGCACACCTTTCCTGTGCTCTCACAGCTCCTTGTACTTCCCTCACCAGAACCCTGCACTCTGAGTATCTGTATCTCTGCTATACTGGAGCTTTTTGAGGAGAAAAACCAATTCTGTCCACTTCACTGTTGTATACTTAGCCCCTGGCAAAGTGGTGGGCTCTGTGTACATATTCCATTAAAGAAGAAGCCGGGCACAGTGGCTCATGCCTATAACCCCAGCACTTTGGGCAGATCATTTGAGTCCAGGAGTCTGAGATCAACCTGGGCAACATGATAAAACCCTGTCTCTACTAAAAATACAAAGAAAAAATTAGCCAGGCATGGTGGTGCGTGCCTATGGTCCCAGCTACTCAGGAGGCTGAGGTAGGAGGATCTTAAAGGTGGTGGAGATTGCATGAGCCGAGATCATGCCACTGCACTTTAGCCTGGGAGACAGAGCAAGGCTCTATCTAAAAAAAAAAAAAAAAGTGAAAAAAGGAAGGGAAAAAGGTAGAGATTTGTTGAGAGTAGAGGAAGGGTGGATTCTTAGCATGGGGACTTCGAGGATGTAGCCTTGTCCTGAAGGATAGGGAGACAGTCGTGGGGGTGAGATGTTAATGTAGGTCAGGGTTCCCAACATACCTTGACCTTTGATCCCAAAAGGCGGCACAAACTCCCGGATTCTAGCCCACTTGCGAAAGGAGTCATCCAGGAACATGGGTGCTGGCTTGGAGAACCTGGAATATAACAGGACTGTTGAGGATCACAAAAACGCAACAGGCTGGAGTCCTGATGGCACTTCTGTGCGTCCGTCTTGGCTAAGGATCGTCTGGAAGCCCCCTCTGATTCCGGCATACCCCCTCCACCCAGCCTGTTCACTGGTTTCTGTTGAGGGGTTTGACAGATCTTGTTCAGTGGAGCCTGAGTCTGAGGGAGTAGGCCTGGTCAGTCTTTATTTGGCCAGCTGTAGGAGTGGAGAGACAAGATTTGCTCAGCAAAGATCAATTTCTCAGAGCTAGAAGCTCTCTGGAAGGTTGTGCAGGCATCCATCAAATAGTCACTGCTGCCCACACTGTTCCTGCAATCTGGGAACACAGAGATGAGACACTGTCCAGTTGAGCAGAAATATATCCAAAAATACAACCAGTACATGGAGACAGATTTTGGAGAGAATTCTGGGAGGTGGACCACCCACAGTGAGGAAGAAGGAGAATTCATGGTGAGAGGACAAAGCAGGTTAAAAGCTATAGGAGACAGAAGTTCAGTAGGGAAGAGAAAGAAAAAGCAGAGTCCTAGGAGGCAATGCCAAGGGGAAAGGTTTCAGACCAGTAGAAATTTGAGTGCATTTGCTGGTGGAGAGAAAGAAAGAGAGGAGGCTAAGTTCCTGGGGAAGTGAGGAAGGATCCAGAGCTTCACGGGAAGGGTTGATCTGGGCCTGGAGGGGAGATGGGGGGAAAGGTGAGAGAAGGAGTGTGAAGTGATGCTGAGCTCGGGGGAAAGAACAGGCAAGTCTTACTCTTCTTGGAATGGGCAGGGAGGGGACAGGCTTGGGGAGGAGGAGACGAAGTCTGAAGGGAGGCAAAGGGAAGTGAGGAAGAGGGAGAAGGTGCAGCAGGAATTGAGCTCTTCAGAGATGACTGGAGAGCACAACTTCACATGGGCCCTAGCACCCTGCTTTGAGGCCACTTTCAGGGGACCTGGCAGCCCCAAAGATGGCCAGTCCCTGAACATCCCCTGTGTGCTGAGAACTCTGCCATGCAGCCTGCTCAGGACCTTCCTGGCCATAAATGAATGTCGGGAGGCCTGGGCCTCCGTGGCTCTGTCTCGTTATTTCTAACTCACCCTGAATCAGCCACTGAATAACTGCAGGCTGCAAGGGTGGCCCTCCAAGCCCAGAAGCAACCACAGCATGGATTTCTCATCCCTATCATCACTAACACCATTATAACCGGCAGTCCCAGGAGCAACAGTATCAGTTATCACTCAGAGGTCTGGTATTATTAGAGATTTTGACATGAACTTGAAAAAGGCAGAAAACTCTGAATCCTGCTCCCTCCCCCATCACTCTTGCTAGGAAGATGTCAACACTTGGGAGCTCGGAGCCAGGTCCCAGCAACTAAGTCAGTGCACTCCCCCTAGCATCCCATGTAAAAGGGTAATGCATATTTCTTGTGCCAAGTATATAAAATCTAAGTAAATTAATATATTTGATGTTTTGCCAGAGACTCTGAGGATCCTGGTCATGGTCTATGTGTAATATCAAAGCAAACATGGTCCCTGGATAAGCCTGCACCAAGAACCTCTTCTTCTGTGTCAGGACTGAGCTTATAAAATTTCTGGAAAGTTTCTCTCAGAGTCAAGCTTGGACAGGATTTTATCTGCTTTCCAATATGTACTAGATGTCATATGCTAATAAAATATGCCTAAGATCTAGCCAAATGATCTTGACTTTTTTTTTTTTTCCTTTTCCTCTCTCTCCTTTCTTTTTATTCAGACGACTGGAAAGTTTGGTAAGTTTTACTTTTAAAAACACCTCATTTTTTGTGCAACCTGTAACATATTAATTTTGGAAAAAAATACAGACTAGCACACATGCAAAATAAAAATACCCATAATTGTATAACACAGAGATAATTAACCTTATGGTATACATCCAAACTGATTTTCCTTTTCCCATATTACTTTGTAGACTGCTTTGTAGACTTTCTCCTACTAGACAGAGACTGTAGTCCCAGCTATCTGGGAGGCTGAGGTGGGAGGATCGCTTGAGCTCAGGAGGTTGAGGCTGCAGTAAGGTGAGATCCCACCACTGCACTCCAGCCTGGGTGACAGTGTGAGACCTTGCCTCAAAAAAAGAAAAAAAAAAAAAAATTATTGATCAAGATTGGGTTCAGGCTGGGCGCAGTGGCTCGTGCCTCCAATCCCAGCACTTTGGGAGGCCAAGACAGGCGGATCACCTGAGGTCAGGAGTTTGAGACCAGCCTGGCTAACATGACGAAACCCCGTCCCTACTAAAAATACAAAAATTAGCCAGGCTTGGTGGGCATGCCGGTAGTCCCAGCGACTTGGGAGGTTGAGGCAGGAGAGTCGCTTGAACCCAGGAGGTAGAGGTTGCAGTGAGCCAAGATCACGCCAACTGTTCTCCAGCCTGGGCGACAGAGCAAGACTCCATCTCAAATTTTAAAAAAAGACTAGGTTCAAGTGTTCTTGGCCAAAACTGATAAAGTTCTCAGTGGCTCTGCATAGAATGCTTGTTGCAGCCACTGAGGATCATCACCTAGATCCATCCTTTCCTTAGGAGATGCTACAATACTTCTATAAACTTTCTCTTGTAACTCTTTGGTTGCAGTCCTACAGAAAAGATGAGATAAAATGCTTAATTTTTCCCCTTATTTACCCATTTGCAGAATAATGAGCTGATTCCTTAGCACCCTCCAAAGATGATTAATGAGGCTTTTTTACATTTTAATCATTGGGAATTCAGATATTTTCATGTATTTGATATATGTCAATCTACTGTAATTTCTGTAACCATTATTATGTATTTATTTATTATTATTATTATTTTTTGAGATGGAGTTTCACTCTTGTTGCCCAGGCTGGAGTGCAATGGTGCGATCTCGGCTCACTACAGCCTCTGCCTCCTGGGTTCAAGTGATTGTCCCGCCTCAGCCTCCCGAGTAGCTGGGATTACAGGTACCCATCATCATGCCCGGCTAATTCTGTATTTTAAGTGGAGATGGGGTTTCACCATGTTGGTCAGGCTGATCTTGAACTCCTGACCTCAGGTGATCCGCCCACCTTGGCCTCCCAAGGCGTGAGCCACTGAGCCCAGCCAATCATTATTTTTTGATGCTCGGATTATCCCATCTTTGGCCAGTGGAGTCTTTTCAATTTGGCTCCTGAATCTTCTGGACACATCCCAGTAACCTTTGATAATGTCCTGGTTTTCTTGTATGAAAAGATGTTTGCGGCTGATCTTGTACATTTCTTGCCCCGACTTGGAATCAGTCATTTTCCCAAGGAACCCTGGTTCCTTTCAACTGGTAATGGTATTTACAGATCACCATCAGAGTAGCTAGGGAAGCTCATGTTATTATGGGTTAGTCATTATTTCCAGGCCGGTCAAAACTAGGACATACGCATATTTCCTAGTCCTATGTATGTAGGTTATTTGTCCTGTAGAGTGACCCATATTCCATATTTTCCCAGTTACATTCAGATATTGTTGAGCATGTTCACTTGTCCCATATATATCTGTTACCCAGGCTGGAGTGCAGTGGCGTGAACACAGCTCACTGTAACCTCAAACTCCTGGGCTCAAATGATCCTCCCACCTCAGCCTCCCAAGTAGCTAGGACTACAGACATCCATCCCCATAGCCAGCTAAGTTCTCATTTTATTTTTAATTTTGGTAGTGATGAAGTCTTGCTATGTTGCCCAGGGTGGTCTTGAACTCCTGGGCTTATGTGATCCTCCTGCCTCAGGCTCCCAAAGTGCTGGGATTATAGGCGTGAGCCACCATGCTCAGCCTCAAACACTTTCCACTTCGTCTCTCTCTTTTATTAGGCCTTTGGCTTTGGATTTTCTTTCTGTAGCTGCTCTTTCTAGTCCCTGAATGATTCAACCAGCTCTCCTCTAACACTTCTGCTAGTTGGGTGCATCTCTTTGCAAAGGGAACTCATTTTTTCCTCCAGTGTATATATTTTTAAACTTTTCATTACGGAAAATTTCACATATAAAAAAGCAGAAAAAATAGTACAGTCAACCCTGCCACCTCCATCACCCAGATTCAACAATTTTCAATCATGGTCAATTTTATTTCTTTAATACCCCATCCACTTTCTTTCTATACTATTTTGAAAATTCCCAGAAATTATGCCATTTCATCCACAGAATATTTCAGCATTATTTTCTAAAAGATAAGGACACCTTAAAATGTAAACCATACCTAAACAACCTTTCTTAAAGCATGATCACACCTAAAATTTTGACTATAATATTTTTTTTGAGACAGGCTCTTGCTCCATTGCCCAGGCTAGAGTACAGTGGTGTGATCTCTGTTTACTACAACCTCAAACTCTTGCGCTCAAGCATTCCTTCCACCTCAGCCTCCTGCGTAGCTAGGACTACAGGCATGAGCCACCACACCTGACTGATTTTTTATTTTTTATAGAGATGGAGTCTCACTATATTGCTCAGGGTGGGAATTAATTTTTTGAGGAAAAGAATGCATCATTCATTTGTAACTAGTATTTCCAATACAAAATTAGGATTATAAGATTTGTATTTATCTTCTTTTTCTTTTTAAAAACAGCTTTATTGATATATAATTCACATAGCAAACAATTGTTTACCTACTATATTTGACTTTATATTTGTATCTCTTTTAAGCTGACATCCGTGTTTCCAGTGACATTAACACAATTACTTTTTTTGCTTGATCCTAACATATACATATAGAAAATGTATATAATGGTTTCAGAAAAACAATATCAGTATACTACTAACACTATCATTACTAGAAACAATTTAAGGTTTCTTTGCAGTTCTTTTTGCCTTAGGCTATACCCCACTAGAAGAACAGACAAATTACTTTGCATTTGCCAGTTGAAATAATTCTGCTGAGTTTAATTCATCAATGACATGATACATAGTTAGGTTCATTTGTTTCATTCCGCTTTTGCTTTCAAGGGAGAGCTTTTCCCTCATTTTAATTGATTTTGTTTAATGATGATATAGAGTTTTGCATAGTTACACAATTAAATCCACAAACAAAATATATTCAAAGAAGTGTAGCTTTCATCTCTGTCTGCCTGTTACATCTAGTCCCACACAGTATTCGTTTTTATTAGTTTTATTGTATCCTTTTTGTTTTTTTGATATAATAAATGATACGCGCACGAGCGTGTGTGTGTGTGTGTGTGTGTATTCCTGTTCCCTTCTTTATTCACTAAAAAGCTAACACAGTATACATACTGTTTTGTCTATTTTTCTTTTTTTACTAAACAATATATCCTGGTGAGCACTCCATTACAATTATATACTGGATAAGACTTCACGATTGATTATGTACCTTATTTTATTCAATCAATCTCCTGGGTTGTTTCCAGTCTTTTGTAAAGTAAGTTCTACTAGCAGTGATTACAACGAATAACTTAATGCATATGTCTTTTCTACTTGCCAATGTATCTTTGAAATAGATTCCTAAAAGTGGGTTTGCTAGATCAAAGGGAAAGTGTGTATCTTTAATTTTGCTCCATACTGCTAAACTCCCCTCCACAGGGATTGTGCCATTTTGCAATACCCACCAGTGGTGTATGAAAGTGCCACTCCCCCACAACCCCTGCAACCTCACCAAGAGTACACTGTCAAACGTTTTGATTTTGTTAGTCTGATAGAAAAAAAACAGCATTTCGCTGTCATCTTAATTTGCATTTCTTTTGTTCTGAGTGGAATTTAGCATTATTTCATATATGGAAGGGCCATTTGCAGTTCTTTTTCTATTTTTTCCTTCTCTTTTTAAAAAGTTCTTTATATATTTAATATATAAACTCTCTGAGATACAGTTACAAATATTTCCCCTTGTTTGTTTATCTATTTACTTGGGTTATGGTGTTTTCTTTTTTTTTCCCCCCCTCATTTTTGCAAAATATTTTTATTTTTTCTCAAAGCAGGAGGCAGAAAGTTGCTGCTATGGTCATTCTTGGCCTCCCACACAATAGGTTTTGTTGTTGTTGTTGTTGTTTTAAGTCAAATTTATCAGTCGCTCCCCTATTGCTTCTGGAGTTTAAGTCATAGGAAAGTTTTCCTCATCCCCAGGTTATAGAGAAATTCATCCATACTTTTTTAGTGCTTATGTGTTTTCATGTTTTACATTTAAATCTCTGGTCTATTTTGGTTGGTGTAAAGACCAGATCCAATGTTATCTAGTTCCATAGGACTAACAAAGGCCTCTCTTTACCTGTTCTAAGACTATCCTGTGGCTTTTCTTCACCTTTTCTTAGGAGATTTGCATGCTTGTTTTAATTCCTGGTTTTCCCTCCTTGTATCATTGATTGCAGCTGCATGGATTCAAGGACTGTTCCCTCAACATGTCCTGTGCTGTGCTCTAGCCTCTTCCTCCTCCTCCTCCTCCTTTTCTTGGCCACAGGCATGCTTTCATGGTGATGGGGAGATCAGGTTTCAAGTTGGGAACAAGGACTTGGAACACTACGTTCTTGTTACCCTAGAGCTCCTAGAAAGGACAGTGGGCCGGGTGCGGTGGCTCAAGCCTGTAATCCCAGCACTTTGGGAGGCCGAGACGGGCGGATCACGAGGTCAGGAGATCGAGACCATCCTGGCTAACACGGTGAAACCCCGTCTCTACTAAAAAAATACAAAAAACTAGCCGGGTGAGGTGGCGGGTGCCTGTAGTCCCAGCCACTCGGGAGGCTGAGGCAGGAGAATGGCGTGAACTTGGGAGGCGGAGCTTGCAGTGAGCTGAGATCCGGCCACTGCACTCCAGCCTGGGCGACAGAGCGAGACTCTGTCTCAAAAAAAAAAAAAAAAAAAAAGAAAGTACAGTGGTGGATGTGGAATTTCTAACAATCACAGCCAGCACCTTAACTTTCCCTAACATCATCCTCACCTCCATCACTACATCACCATCACTTTTATTACCAAGTTTCAACTGATCATCTACCAACTCTGCCATATTCACTCAAGGTTTCAGCATCTGTCTCATATTCTATGCAAACCCAATTCTTGCTCAATTATTTTCAGAAACTTCAATGCCTACAACTCTGGCCTCGAAGATGACTTACTCGACTCCAGTGACCTCCTCATCTTCACTCCAGGTCAGCCACTCAGTTCCACAGCCACATTCTGAAACTCTTCATCACTTTTAAAATATTAATCTCCGATACTCTCTGAATACAATTTCTTCATGTTCTATTTTCTCTTTCTCTCCTTTGTTTTCTTCACTCCAAACCCACTTGATTTCTATACATACTTCTAGTCTATTATCTCTCTTGGCTAGATCCCATCCATCTCCTCAATCTCACTCTTGCCAGGGGCCTATACCCCTTGGTTCCACTGTCCTTTTGTCTTACACATTAGGCAAAATCCAACCAAAGACTGATCTAATCTTACACTGTTGTACCTTTTATATTCGAGGGGCTGCGAGAACACACACACATATACACTAAAGTGCATTGATGCCACCACAAATTTATGAGGCATTAGGTTCTCAACTTTGCTCAGCAGCTATTCCAAACATTCTCTACTCTCCATAAACTCTATCCTTTTCCAACTCTCTTTAAGCAGGTATCTTTTCTCTCACTTCACAGAAAAACCAAGACCATCAGATAGGAACTCTCTCAGTTTCTGGCTTCCTTACCCACAAATCTATCAGTCCCTTTACCTATTCTTAAATTTGGCCTCCTTACAAGACATGGTTCCATGACACCAAAGCAGATCTTTCTATCATGCTATGGGTTCCATCTCTGTTTCCCTTTATGCACACAATAAGGCTCAGGTCTCTCCCCTGTAAAAACAAACAAACGAATAAACAAATTTGACAAAGTTTCCTGGCCATATACCCGCTTTAGCTACCAGCTTCTCTTTCATCCCTTCATGGCAAAAGTACTAGGAAGAGCGGTGGATATTCTGTCTCCACTTCTTCATCTCCTAGTCACCCTCCTATCTAATGCAATCTAGATTTTACTCCCCTGAGACTACTGTTATATACTCCCAGCCCAGCACTATTTGTAGACATGTCTGTCTTCATGCATTTACACATGCATTATCTCTGCCTGAAATGTACACCTCTGCTCTATTTCCCAACCACTTTCCTTCTCTATTTGTCTGGAAAAAATGCATACTTATTCTTAAAAAAAATTTTAATAGGTACATAATAATTGTACATATTTATGGAGTATAAAGTGATGCTGTGATACATATAATGTATTGTGATCCAGTCAGGGTAATTAGCATATTCATCATCTCAAACATTTATCATTTCTTATTTATTTTTAGACAAGAGTCTTGCTCTGCTGCCCAGGCTGGAGTGCAGTGGCGCGATCTTGGCTCACTGCAACCTACGCCTCCCAGGTTCAAGTGATTCTCCTGCCTCAGCCTTTCGAGTAGCTGGAACTACAGGTGTGCACCACCACGCCCAGCTAATTTTTGTATTTTCAGTAGAGACAGGGTTTCGCCATGTTGGCCAGGCTGGTTTTGAACTCCTGACCTCAGGTGATCTGCCTGCCTCAGCCTCCCAAAGTGTTGGGATGACAGGCGTGAGCCACTGTGCCCGGCCAACATTTATCATTTCTTTGTGTTGAGAACATTCAATATCTTCCTTCTAGCTATTTGAAACTATATATTATTGCTAACTACAATCATCCTAGAGTGCCATGGAATGCTAGAATTTATTCCTCCTATCTAGCTGTGATTTTGTATAATTTAACAAGTCTCTCCCTATTTCTCCCTTCCCAGCCTCTGGCATCCTCTGTTCTGTTTCATTCGTATTAAGTTGAAAGACTACTTCTCTGGACAGTCTCCCCTGACTCCCCCAGGGAGGCTTGCACTCTTCCTCCAGTGTTCCCACTGCACTTTGTTCATCCCTTGTGAGGTGGCTAGGCGCCTGCAGAGGCCTTGGAAACTGGGCTGGGGCCCATAAACAACAGGAAATGTGGGGGTGGGGTGATGGTAGATGGTGTGTGTGTGTGTGTTAATTACGCAGGTGGCTTAGCCTCATGCTATATGCCTGGAACAGAATCCAGGGGCTTCCGTCCAGATCAGTGTGCCAGTCTGGGGGCCTGGCCAGGGTGGAGGTGGCCCTTAAGGTGTAGAATGACTGGTCAGACTAGCGGGGGTATGGGACGCCTGACCTGCTTGCCCTGGCCTAGGGGGTAGCAGGGCAGGGTGGGGCAGGCTCCAAAAGACAGGCCCCAGCCCGCCAGCCCTGCCAGCACCCCGGCACGCGAGGCGGCCTCAGGATCAGGTTTCAGCAGGGTGTGAGTGAGTGCGTGAGAAGGAC
Source organism: Trachypithecus francoisi (assembly GCF_009764315.1). NCBI lineage: Eukaryota > Metazoa > Chordata > Mammalia > Primates > Cercopithecidae > Trachypithecus > Trachypithecus francoisi. The sequence continues at coordinate 80,594,098 of NW_022681457.1, forward strand.
CGGGGAAAGGAGGAGACGGAAGTTGCACTGGAACTTGCCAATCCTTTCTCCTTAGATTCCACAGCCTAGTAGTTTGGGGGTTCCGGGCCCTAGGAGAGTACATGCTGAGTGTGGATCTGACCCCCATGTCTCTCACAGCATAGGTGGAACCTCAGGAGCCAGGAGGCTGCCCTGCTCACAGACCTGTAGACTGAAAGAGGACTATGATTAGGCGTAAGGGTCAGGCTAACCAGCCAGGAAGGGCAACCTGGGGCCCTCCTAAGAGATCTTCCAGCTTATTTAATGCTCAAAAATGTGGCTTAGGTGCAGCGTAGAAAGTGAATGTCCTCAACTCTGGTTCATCAACCTAAACCATGTTCTAAGGCTCGGAATATTAAGCCTGTACCCACAGACTGGCACGAAAGTTGACTGGTCTTATTAAGGAGGGAGGCGAGGAAGTAGTTATGTGTGGGCACCAGCAGATCCAGGGTAGGGTCTTCCCCCTAGTTCCTACCAACCCAACTGAAAGAAGTGCTTCCAGATATGGGTTTGCTGGATTAGGGTAACAGATGGCTTCAGCTTGCCATCTGTGCCTGGTTGGTTGCGTGGTCAGCCTTTTAGCCACTTCTCCCAATGAGTTTGATGAGTGCAAGCAGCCCATGAGACAAAAGGAAGGCAGAGCCCAGCAATGAGTTCTTAGACCAGGGACCACAGCACATCAGTCCATTAGATTCAACCACAGGCCTTGGCTCCCACAAGGTGAGACCGTCATCCAACAGGATGAAGTGAAGTCCCATAGATCCACCTTCCTACAATCTTCTCTGAGTAGTGGTGGGATAGACATAATGCAGGGAGATAGGTGTTCTACAGTCTACATTGTCTTGCTTGGGATCTAACCACTGTAGCCCCACCATAAACGGCCATGCACAGGAAGAGCCTGGTGTATGTCTAAGCAAGTAACGCAAACACTTTCTAAATGCCCTGTCAAATATATGTCTTGCTGAGTTCCCCTTGCTGACCACTTGAATGAATCCCATGGGAGATGGGTCCTATGGGAGAGCAGGAGTCGAAGGAGAAAGGATGGTATGTTTAAGAGTAGGTGGGCATCATATGTCCTGAGAGAGGCAGCTCAGAGATAAAGAGACAAACATCAGGTGCCAACCAACAAGTACTATTCCAAGCCTGTTCAGGAAGCTCTTCTTGCTTCCACATCTTACGTGGGACTAGATGGAGCTGGAAAACACAGCCCCATCCAACAACTGCTTGCCTACTCAGTGCTAGGTCCTGTGCTGAGTACGAGCTCGGAACCTAAAGGTAAATTAGCCTTGGTCCTTTCCTCAAGAAGCTAGTGGTAGAGACAGGTAGAGAAATAATCATAAGAAAATATATGTCCACATTCTATACTCTGGAATAGCATCCTACATTTTGGTACGAAGGTCACTGACCAACTTGAGGGTATAGGAAAGACTTCTCAAAGGAGATAATGGCAAAGCTGAGCTAAACCTTGAAAGACAAGTAAATAAATGTTGAGAAGGATAGTTGTAAGACAAAAGCACAGAAGAGAAGAGAACCATAAGTAACTGTCCCTTCAAGATAAGAAGAGAGAATGCAGAGGCTGGAGGAGGGAAGCAGCCCCCACCAAGGGCAGAGGCAAAGGCTTCAGCCTGGCACCCTCCCCACCCTGCACCCTTGTGACTCTGCCCTCTAGTTCCACCCAGGCAGGTGGAGCAACGTGTGAGGAAGAATGAGTGGGCAAGTGCATTCTGACTAGGTGTAAACAAAGCAGCTGAAATGCAAATACTGCACAGAGGGAAAAGGCCAGGCAGGGCGTGCATCAGCACTGCAGGGCCGGCCTGGTGCCTGAGGCTGTGTCAGGACCAATTTCAAGCTGGATCATCACTGGTATTTTCAGGCACTCAGTTCATGCTCTTTCTTGTTGGCATGTTGCAGTGAATATCCACATCGCTTCCTGTCTTCTACAATAGCATCCCACTTTTCATTCCCTATGCTCCTGGTTCGGCTGATCCCCGCCACTGCTACTGGGATCGGCACATGTCCAGGCTGACCAACCAGGAGACCCCTTCCTAAGTGGCTCAAGAATGGGCACCTGGCCAGGCATGGTGGCTCATGCCTATAATCCCAGCACTTTAGAAGGCTGAGGTGGGAGGACTGTTTGAGCCTAGGAGTTTGAGACCAGCCTAGGCAACAGAGTGAGACCCTATCACTATGGAAAAAAAAAATTGAAAAATTTAGCCAGGCATGGTAGTGCACGCCTGTAGTCCCAGTTACTTGGGAGGCTGAGGCAGGAGGACCGCTTGAGCCTGGAAGGGTCGAGGCTGCAGTGAGCTATGATCTTGCCACCATACTCCAGCATGGACAACAGAGTGAGAGCCTATCTCAAAACTAAATAAATAAATAAATGAATAAATAAATAAATAAACAAATAAAAGAATCGGCAGTTGACATAAGTGCTACACACCATGGTCTTCTCTGAGATTTCATATTTGGACGCTGGGGGCTGTGGGAGTCTCTTTTTTTCTCTAAGATAGTGAGCTATACAAACCATGCAAGCCTAGAACTGGGTCAGGCAAACTACAGCCTATAGGCCAGCTGCCTGTTTCTATAAAAAGTTTTATTTTATTGGAATACAGCCACACCTATTCATTTAAACAATGTATGGCTGCTTTTGTCCTATAACAGCAGAAACTTGTGATATAGACTATATGGCCCACAAAGCCAAAAATATCTACTATCTGGCCCTTTAAGAAAAAAAAAAGTGCCAACTTTGAGCTTAGAACTCCTGGAGCCATCTTCAATGGCTGCAGGGAGAAAGACACTGTTTGAGTCCTAGATTGAGGTGGGCCTAAAGATAGTTCAGCTCCTGAACTTCACAGTTATGTAAACTAATACAATTTCCTTTTTGCTTGAATTAGTCTGATACGAGATATTACCAACTGCAACTGCTACCTAGAAGGTAAAGGTTAAGCTCTTCAGTCTGATTTACAAGGCTCCTGTCTGCCTCTGCAGCCTCAGATACCCCCTCTTCTCCTCCCTTTCCCTACGCTTTAGCCCCGTACAACTACGTATAATTTCCAGAGTTGGCCAGGCTCTTTTAACGCCTCCATGCCTCTATATCACTGTTCCCTCTGCCTGGGATTCTCATCTCCTTATCATTCACATGCTCAACTTCTGCTCATTCCTCAAGACTGGACTGTGGCATCTCTACCTCTCTGAGGTCTTCCCGGAGCCACACAGGACTGACCAAGCACTCCTCTGGGTCATCAGTGTTCTTTGTGCACAGTGAGCTCTTAGCACATGCTAATGTTATGGCCCAGTTCCCCAGCAGGCTGTGCAGCACCCCCGGCTTGCAGCCAAGCACACAGCAGGTGCTCAGCAAACGCCTGTGAGCTGTAAGAGACAGGAGCAGCTTGGGGTGACAGCCTCCACCATGTGGATCTTCCAGGGCCAATCCAGGCCAATTCCTGCTCACCTTTGGAGGTCTGGTGACCGCCTCTGTGTGGATCCTCACGGACACTCTGATCTCCTTGTTCCAAAGCACCAGGCTTCCAGTGATGTTTCCAACGTTCACAGATACCCCCACCCCCGGTCTGAAATACTGCCAGCTACTGCCCCCACCCTGCCTGCCTAGGAACGGTGGCCACATCTGTGTCCAGACAGGCTGGAGCCACATGCATGACATGTGTGACAGGCAGGGAGGCCTGTGCTGAAGGAGGAGAGGAGAGGCTGAGCCAGAGGCCCTCAAGGGGGCAGTGCCTGGGCTCCTGCTGACAGGCTCCCACTGACTCTGCTGACAGCCTGTGCCTTGTGTAGAAGAAGGAGGGAAGGAAGTGGGGAATATGGGGGAGGAAAATGTGAGCTGAGAAGCTGCCATGACAGGCAGGCGCCCCTCCCCCAGGAAGAGCCTGGTTGATGGCCGGATGGTCTGCTGAGGCCACATAGCCCAAAGCCCAAAGGCACGGTCCTATTGGTGACCAACATCTACCATCCATGTCTCCAATATGTGCTAAGCCCCAGCTTATCTCAGGCTCTGTGCTAGTCACTGCGAATATACAAAACTCAGAGGCTGGGCGTGGTGGCTCACGCCTGTAATCCCAACACTTTGGGAGGCTGAGGCGAGTGGATCACCTGAGGTCAGGAGTTCAAGACCAGCCTGGCCAATATGGTGAAACCCTATATCTACTGAAAATACAAAAATTAGCTGGGAGTGGTGGCGGGCATTTGTAATCCCAGCTACTTGGGAGGCTGAGGCAGGAGAATCACTCGAACCCAGGAGGAGGAGGTTGCAGTGAGCTGAGATGACGCCATTGCACTCCAGTCTGGGTGACAGAGTGAGACTCTGTCTCAAAAAACAAAATAAAATAAAATAAAATAACTCAGAGTCCCTGCCTTGGTGGATAATGGGTGAGGAAGTCAAACAGAGAGGCAGTTATGAAATATATGATCAACGTCACAATAATAACAGTAATAACAGCAATGAACAACTGAGCTCTTACTGCGTTCCTGGCACTGTTCTAAGCACTCTCTCCATTTTCGTATTTAATCTCGCAATGACCTCAGGATGGGCACTATTTATATCCACGTTCGTATTAACCGCACTACTTCTGGTAATACATGAAAGTCACTGGCCCCTTAGGGAACACACTATTGGGGAATGGAGAGGACAGAACCAACTGCAGGGGTTGAGGAGGGAAAGAAGTGAGAAAGTGTTCAAGACAGAGATCAGACAATTCCTAAAGAGACTTGGTAGTGAAGGAGAGGACAGAAGTGGAATGGAGGCTGGAGATGAAGTGGGATGGGGAGAAATGAGTTGTTTGTATTCAGATGGAAAGGAGTCAAGCAGAGAGAGGGAGCAGGTAGGTGACAGCAGGGGTAACAGTGGAATGAAGCCCAGGAGGAGAGGAAGGGGATGGATCCAGAGCATAAGGGGAGGAACACAGAAGACAGGATATCTTTTCCCTGGAAAGGGAGGAGGATGTGAAGATGGCTATTCCAATAGGTGAGATTAGAAGCATGGAGAACCTGAGAGAATGCTCACCAGATCGACGCTTTTCCCTGGGAAGATTTGGGGTTGTGGTGTGAGGGTGTAGACTGTAGGGACTTATGAATAGGAAAGATTTGGGACAGTCACCATGGTAAGTCACACTGACCTCTTAGCACTTAGCACATGCTAGTGTTATTGCCCAGTTCCCCAGCAGACTTTGTGGCACCCGTAGCTCTCAGCCAAGTACACACCAGGTGCTCAGTAAATGCCTGTGGGCTGCAAGAGACAGGAGCAGTTTGGGGTGACAGCCTCCACCATGTGGATTTTCCAGGGCCAACCAGACCAATTCGTGCTCCCCTGGGACAGGGACAAGGATTGCTAAGCTGTGCACAGAGGCGGGAGAGCACGAAGCCACAGTAGTGCCAAGGCTGTATTTGTGTGTTGCCAAGGCAGTGGTGCTAAGCAGCCCAGAAGTAGAAGCAGGAAAAGTCGGATGGATCCAACCACGTTTGGGCCCTGCTGTAGCAGGTTTGATGGAAGGACAGGAGTATGATGGGATTCAAAGCAGTGGTGAAAATACCAGTGATATGCAGGGTCACGGTGCAGGAGCAGTGGCTCTGGCTTTGATGGTGAGGAAGGCAGGGGCCAAGCTAATGTAGTTGATCAAGCCAAAACCTAGGAGTCATTCTTTTTTCTCTTTTAGTCCCATATTCCCAGATCCTCACAAAGAGCAACACCTATTTTACAAACGAATCTCCCTCTTGCCAATTGGATGGCATCCCTTGGAGTCATTCTTGACTCATCTCTTTTTCTTGGCTGCCTCTCATTCAACTCATCAGCAAGTCCTATTAATACAATCACTAAACATATTCTAAATTCACCCACTTACCTCTCTCCGCTGCTATGACCCCAGTCCAAATAATCATTTCTGGACCACTATGATGGTCAATGAGCAGCTTCGGCTCTTTTCTTTCAGAGTCCATTCTCTCAAGGAGGCCAGCATGATAAATCATCAACCATACCATGCCAACCATGCCATGAAGGTTTGAACCTTCCCACTGTCTCCAAATAAAGCCAAACCATAGGTTAAAGGGCCTAATGCTCACCAGTGTCTCACCACACCTCAGATCCTACTCCTTCCTCACCCTGTTACAGCATACTGGCTTTCTGTCCAGTCCTTAAATACAAGCCTTTTTCTGAGTCTGCAACTTTCCAGAACAGCTCTGGATCTTCCCAAGGCTGGTCCTACGTTTTCAATCAGATTTCTGTTCAAATGTCACCTCCTCAGGGACGTCTTCTCTGACTCTTCTGTCTAAAGTGGGTTTCCTGCCGCGGTCATTCTCTCATGTCATCTCCTTTTGTTTTCTCCGTAAGCACTTATCACTCTTTGTGCATTGCTTCCTCTCTCCCATGTGCACTTGTTATTATCGGGAGAGTGGAAGCTCCATGTGAACAGGAGCTGCCCATTCTGTTCACTGTCATGCCCCCAAGGACTTAGAATTGTGCCTAGCATAAAAGGTGCTGAATAAATATTTGTTAAGTGAGATTAGAGATCTGCCTCCCACCAAGTCTACAAAACTACCATGTCTGCTCTTCTCTCTTGATAAAACTGAGCAAAATTCCATTCTTCTATCAAAAATCAATTATTTCCACATGGGCAACGTCTTTCTATCTCAGAGTAAAGGCTGACATCCTTACAACAGCCTACAAGGCCATCTATGATCTCCCTCACCCCAACTTCCTCTCTGGTCTCATCTCCTACTACTCTCCCTCTGTTCACAGTCCCTCAGCCACATTCCTTGCTTCCGTAGGGTCTTGACTAGAGCTCTTTCCTCTGCTTGGAATGTTGTTCCTCAGACACACATTTGGCTCATTCCTCACCTCTTTCCAGTCTTTATTCAAATTCTCATTTCCTGTGAGGCCAAACCTCACCATCCTATTTAATAATGCAACTTGCTCCTGTCACCTTGCCATACTTTCTCTCTTCCCATGGCATTTATCTTGTGGTAATTTACTAAATATTTTACTTCTTAGTTGTTTATTGCTCGTGTTTTTCTGGTAGGATGTACACTTCCTAAAGCAGGATTTTGAGATGAGGATATAATCCTGGATTACCTAGGTGAGCCCTAATAGCATTTTGAATCCTTAGAGGAGAGAGGTGGATTGAGATTTGACCACACACAGATGAAAAGGCAACGTGACCACAGGTCAAGAACGGAGAGATGCGAACACAAGACAGATGCTAGCAGTCGCCAGAGGCAGAAAAGGCGAGAGATGGATAAGCCCTAGAGCATCTGGAGGGAGCCCAGCCCTGCTGACACCTGGATTTCAGTCCAGGAATGCTGACTTTGAACTTCTGTCCACCAGAACTGTGAAGGAATCACCTGTTAGGGCAGCCACAGGAAATTAATACAGATATGTTACTTTCTGAACCCCTAGAAATGAGATTCCTGGAAGGGAAGGTTTCAGCCATCTTCTTTCCTCTGCTAAGGAGGGAGACAACATGACAGAGAATGAGCAGATGCTGTCCTGTGAGATGAGACCCTATACCTTCAGGGGAGGGGCACGAGGGCAGTCACTGCTGACCACTATCTGCTCTGCATCCCATCACTACTTACAGTCCCAGGCAGATTTTAAAAAGAAAAGGCTGAAAAATGTGACTGTTTACAGGTGGGTTCAAGTTCCAGACATCCAGACACATATATCTAACTGGGGCTGCTGAATCTCCATCTCAAACTTAGACCCGTGTCCTGAGCTCAAGACTTATATATCCAACTGCACCTGGAGTATCTTGCCCAAGATATCCTACTAGCACCTAGGCTCAACATATCAAAAAAGGAGCCCATTATCTTTCCCTAAATCTATTCCTTCTCTCTTTTCTTCAGTGAAGAGCGTCCAAATCACAGATTAAGGAGAAACCTATCTGCCTGTTGCTGTCTCTGGGGTCTTGAATGTGGCCTCTGTGTGTTTCTCTGCTGAGAAGTGAGAAGGGTGAGCCAACTCTGCTGACCAGGGAAGTCTGAAGACCCTGCACCCATGTGGCTAGATGACATCACAATCATTATCACCGCCCCAGACTGGGCAATGCATGAATGCAGACTGCTCCTGGAATTTCCCATGCAGGTCCCCTTTAGTCCTAGCTGGGGACTGTGTTCCTACAGGAAAATACTAGAGCTGCCTTCTTCAGTCCAGGGGCTCAAACATTGTTCCTAACTTTGGAGACCTTGGGTAAGGCTGTAGGGGCAGAATTCTCTCTCTGCGAACACCTGATCAATTACCAAATGGGATGGGTCAAGCTAGTGATAGACAGAAACCTGTCACAGACTATTGTCAAGATGCATAGGGAGAACTGTCCCACAATAAGAATTCCAGCCCCCATACAAACGCAGAGGCTGATATTCCTATTTCTGCCATTTTTCACCTCTGCACACCTCCTGGGTGAGCTGAGAGGTGACAGTTTTATCACCATGCCTTGTCTTTTCATCACATGCCTAGTACCTAGAACAGCACCTAGCATATTGTAGGTAATCAATGAATGAGTGAATAACCACAATGGGCCCTGCCCACTGGATAGGGGTCTGTCACAGCCATAAACTACTGGGCTGCAGCATCCCTCTTTCACATTCGTCCATCCACATGCAACGAACACACCCTATGGCCATCCAGCCAACCACCAGCAAGGAGAACTAGAGACTTGCTGTAGGTCATTCTAGACACATGACACCTTTCCAGGCTATGGTACTGCCAATACCTGGTAAAGTTATGGAGATAAGCAAGTCCCAGCCTACCTTGTCCCTTCACTGGAAGATCTTCAGCAGTTCCACATTACTGACTCAGGCCCAACTCTCTAGCCTTTCCTGCCATTGTACCTTTTTTTTTTTTTTTTTTTTTTTGAGACAGAGTCTCGCTCTGTCGCCCAGGCTGGAGTGCAGTGGCCTGATCTCAGCTCACTGCAAGCTCCGCCTCCCGGGTTGACGCCATTCTCCTGCCTCAGCCTCCCGAGTAGCTGGGACTACAGGCGCCCGCCACCTCGCCCGGCTAGTTTTTTGTATTTTTTTAGTAGAGACGGGGTTTCACTGTGTTAGCCAGGATGGTCTCGATCTCCTGACCTCGTGATCCACCCGTCTCGGCCTCCCAAAGTGCTGGGATTACAGGCTTGAGCCACCGCGCCCGGCCCATTGTACCTTATGATGGCCTCTATGGACTGAATCTTTTTTTTTTTTGAGACGGAGTCTCGCTCTGTCACCCAGGCTGGAGTGCAGTGGCCGGATCTTGGCTCACTGCAAGCTCCACCTCCCGGTTCACACCATTCTCCTGCCTCAGCCTCCGAGCAGCTGGGACTACAGGCGCCGCCACCTCGCCCGGCTAGTTTTTTGTATTTTTTAGTAGAGACGGGGTTTCACCGTGTTAGCCAGGATGGTCTCGATCCCCTGACCTTGTGATCTGCCCATCTTGGCCTCCAAAGTGCTGGGATTACAGGCTTGAGCCACCGCGCCCGGCCCATTGTACCTTATGATGGCCTCTATGGACTGAATCTTTTTTTTTTTTGAGACGGAGTCTCGCTCTGTCACCCAGGCTGGAGTGCAGTGGCCGGATCTTGGCTCACTGCAAGCTCCACCTCCCGGGTTCACACCATTCTCCTGCCTCAGCCTCCCGAGCAGCTGGGACTACAGGCGCCGCCACCTCGCCCGGCTAGTTTTTTGTATTTTTAGTAGAGACGGGGTTTCACCGTGTTAGCCAGGATGGTCTCGATCCCCTGACCTTGTGATCTGCCCATCTTGGCCTCCCAAAGTGCTGGGATTACAGGCTTGAGCCACCGCGCCCGGCTGACTGAATCTTTTATACTTGACAGCTAAAAGCCTCAATCCCGATGCTTGACTGGCTCTCTCCCCTCATGGTCTGCTCTATGACTTGAGCTGCTTTTCTTCCAGTCTTGATGTTTTAGGGCCACAAATCAGTTATGATCCCTGTGCTTGGCAAGTGTAGTACCCCCTTCCTTGACAGATCTCTCCCTGCTCAACTATAGGCTCAGTTAAAAATAAAGTGAAGAGAAATTCTAAGCTGGGCGCAGTGGCTCATGCCTGTAATCCCGGCACTTTGGGAGGCCAAAGCAGGCAAATTGCTTGAGCCCAGGAGTTTGAGACCAGCCTGAGCAACATGGCGAAACCCCGTCTCTACAAAAAATTTTAAAAATTACCCTGCAATAGTGGCAAGGTAATCCCAACTACTTGGGAAGCTGAGGGGGGAGGATCACTTGAGCCCAGAATGTCGAGGCTGCAGTAAGCCGAGATCATGCTACTGCACTCCAGCCTAGATAACAGAGTGAGACCCTGTCTCAGGAGGAGGAAGAAAGAGAAAAGAAAGAAGGAGAAGGAGAAGGAGAAGGAGAAGGAGGAGGAGGAGGAGGAGGAGGAGGAGGAGAAGGAAGAAGAAGAAGAAGAAGAAGAAGAAGAAGAAGAAGAAGAAGAAGAAGAAGAAGAAGAAGAAGAAGAGAAATTCTAAAGCAGTTATCATCAGTTGCAGTATTTTTGTGTATTCTTTTCTCAAAAAGCAGGAAACAGGAGAGATGAGTTCTCTTCTAAAGGAAAGAGGTTTAATTGACTCACAGTTCACATGGCTGGGGAGGCCTCAGGAAACACAATCATGGCGGAAGGTGAAACAGGAGCAGGCACCTTCTTCACGAGGTGGCAGGAGAGAGAGTGAGTACAAGCAGGGGAAATGCCAGATGCTTATAAAACCATCAGATCTCGTGGGAACTCATTCATTATCACGAGAACGTCATGGGGGAAACCCCAATTGAAATTACAATTCAAGATGAGATTTGGGTGGGGACACTGCCAAACCATATCAATTCCAAACACAGAAAGTGGTAAACTCCAAGGCAGGCCTGCCTTGGCCTACCCTCCTCCAGTGATCTTAATCTCTTTCCTATCTCAGCTATTTACTCCTAAATTATATGTTAAACTGGGTCGCTAATAATAACTAAAGCCCTCTCTAATATCAGTCTCAAGCTCTCACTCCGACTGCCTCCATGAATCTATGTATCTATAGCTCACCTGCTCTTGTAGCTAAACCCCAACAATCCTCAACACACTGAAATCATCAAGCCATTGGCTTGGCCATCTTTTCATTGTCCTTTACTTCCTTATATTCTTACTGCAATTCTCATCCAGCTTGAATTCCAAATCAATCATTATAATCACTTCTTTGCATTCACCCTCAGCTTCCTTGTTCCTCTCTCATTTGGGGGAAACACAGCTTTGATTAAATTGAAATTCCTACCTACTCTGGGGATGCACCTGCACAGCTGAATATGGCTGGCTGGAGAAAAACCATGCTGGCTGCTGGTTGGTCTCACTCAAAATTCCAGTGAGGCCCTTATGCTTCCTGGCAATCACACATGTTATCAGCTCAGTCATTCTTCCATTCTCTTGGATGACTACTCATACTTTCTCTTTTCTCTCTACACTTCCAACACCTTCCTCATTCTTGTTCCCATAGATAACCTTGTTTACCATGGTACTGAAATATGTGAAACAATCAGAATAGAATGTTTACAAGCTGCATATCACCACTTGCCTGCATTTGTGCCTATATTCTCTACTTTATGTTTGAACTGCCCTTAGTTGTAACTAAGGCCAACTTTTGTGCCCTAGACCTTATCTTTTTCATTTACTAAAGGACACTGCTCCAGGAAGTCTTCACTCTTACCTCATCTCATTTCTGGATTATCCCCATAGACATACAAATATGTTGTTTATCCATATTAAACCCTTTCTCTCTTCTTTTTTAAGGTTTTAAAATTTGCACTCTTCTAACTTTACATTATGAAAAGCATTCATACAGAAAAGTTAAAAGAACAGTACAACTATCACCCATATAGTGACCACCTATTCATTTATCTCCATCTCTTCACAGAAACACTCCTTCAAAGGGTTATCTACACTTGCTGTCTCCAATCTCTCTCCTCCCATTTCTCTTGAATCCATATCAATGATCCTTTAAGGTCACATATTACGTTCATGCTGCTAAATCCAATGGTCAATTCTTTACTTAACCTATCAACAGAATGACCACACATTCTGATTTGCCTGGAACAATGTTGGTTTATGTGTCTCATCCTGGAGTAATTAATATTGTCCATTTTCACTCTCAAAAGTGTCCTAGTTTGTACAGTAACTTATACAATCATCCTGCCTACCAGCAACATATTACATAGTTAATTACTCCTTTTGTAATACTTTCTTTGGTTTCCAGAATATCACATTTTCCTGGGTTTCCTAATGTTGCACTGGGCACTCCTCTTTCTCATTCCCTTCTGCAGTTGCTCCCTCAATGTCCTACACCATTCTCTGGGCTCAGTCCTGGCTTCTCTCCTCCATCCATATTCACTTATTTGGTGATCTCATCCATTTTCATAGTCTGGACCTCTTCCCTGAACCCCACACACTGCTATATTCCCCTGCCTTCTTTTTGTATTTTTATTTTTTATTTATTTTTTTGAGACGGAATCTCACTCTGTCATCCAGGCTGGAGTGCAGTGGTGCAATCTCGGCTCACGTTGCATGCAACCTCTGCCTCCCGGGTTCAAGAGGGTCTTCTGCCTCAGTCTCCTGAGTAGCTGGGATTACAGGCACGCGCCACCACACCCCACTAATTTTTGTATTTTCAGTGGAGACGGAATTCCACCATGTTGGCCAGGATAGTTTCAAACTCCTGACCTCAGGTGATCCGTCTGCCTTAGCCTCCCAAAGTGCTGGGATTACAGGCGTGAACCACCACCCGGTCCTTCCCTTGCCTTCTTGATAGCTACACTTGGATGTCTAAGAGGTATCTCCAACTCTGCATGTTTAAACTTGAGTTCATAATGCTCTTAAAATCTGCTCTTCTTGCAGTCATTTCTCCATCTTGGTAAATGGCATCTTCATTCTTCCAATTTCTCAGGCTATACTCTTTTAGTTGGCCTAAATTACTCTCTTTCTCTCATACTCACACCTGTGCTGGCAGCAAACCTGTCAGCTCTCCCTTCAGAATATACCCTGACCTTGATGCTTTCTTACTACCTCCATTGCTTCCACCATGGTCCAGGTCGCCATCATCTCTCCTGTATTTCACAACAGCCTCCCAGTTGGACTGCCTTGCAACAGTCTATTCTCATCAAGGCAGCTAGAATGATCCTTTAAAACTGAAGTCACTCCTCTGCTCGAAATCCTCCATTCCTAGAGTGACCTCCAACACCCCCATGATTCAGACTTCTCTTTCTTACTTCATCTCTCGTATTTCCCGCTTGTTTTTTTTTTTTTTTTTTTTTTTGAGACGGAGTCTTGCTCTGTCGCCCAGGGTGGAGTGCAGTGGCCGGATCTTGGCTCACTGCAAGCTCCACCTCCCGGGTTCACGCCATTCTCCTGCCTCAGCCTCCCGAGTAGCTGGGACTACAGGCGCCCGCCACCTCGCCCGGCTAGTTTTTTGTATTTTTTTAGTAGAGATGGGGTTTCACCGTGTTAGCCAGGATGGTCTCGATCTCCTGACCTCGTGATCCACCCGCCTCGGCCTCCCAAAGTGCTGGGATTACAGGCTTGAGCCACCGTGCCCGGCCAATATTTCCCACTTCTTTAACCCAGGCCTCTTTCCTGCATTTGGATCCCACCTCAGAGCTTTTGCACTGGCTGTTTCCTCTGCCTGGAAGGCTCTTCCCCAAGGTGTCAGCATGGCCTTCCCTGATTTCCTTTAGGTTTTTACTTAAATGTCACCTTCCCATGAAGATCTTTCCCAGTCTCAAATGGCAGCCCCTCTCGAACTTCCATTCCTGCTTTATTTTTCTCTAGTATTTCCCACCATCGAATATACTGTATGCCTTATTTCTATATCATTTCTTTGCCTGCTTCCCACTAGAATATGAGCCCCACGAAGGCTGGAGTGTTGGTCAGTTTTGCTCACTGCTTTACCTCCAGTACAAGAGCAGTGCACTCACTAAATATTTTGTCGAATGAATGACTGTAAAAAGGGGCTAATAATACCTACCACCTCGTGGATTATTGTGAAGATGAAGTGAGATAAGGCATGCAAAGTTCTTGGCACACCATGTTGCTCAATGACTGTCAGTTTCCTTTACCTCCCTCTCTCCCCTCCCAGTTTTGGTATCAGCCATGCCCCCCTCTCCCTCAGGGAGTGCCCGGTCAGAGGCAGGGTGAAGAGCAGCAGGTGCCTCACCACCAGCCCTGGCAGGACTCTCTCTACCCCGAGACAGTCCTCCCCACTCACACCCCCTCTTGCTCACACCCCTCCCCAACACACCCCCTCACACCTCTCCCCAACACACCCTTTCTTCTTCCCCCCACACCCCTCCCTCCTTCCCCCCACACCCCTCCTCCCTCTCCTCCTACTCCCGGTCCCCCACACCCCTCTCCCTCCACCCTCTCCTCTCCCTCATATCCCAGTCTCTCCCTCATATACCATCCTCTTCTAGTCCCCATCCTCTCTCACACCCCAATCATCTCCCCAACACACCCCTTCCTCCCCCTCACACCCCTCCCCCTTCATACCTCCCCCTCCCCCCATGTCCCCTCCTATCCTCACCCCCTCCTCTCCCTCACCCCGAGCCTTTCCCTCAGACCCCATCCTCTTTCTCACATCCCAATCATCTCCCACACCCCCTCCTCCCCCCCACACCCCTTCCTACCCTCACACACCCCCTCCTACCCTCACCCCCGGCCTCTCCCTCATATACTATCCTCTCCCTCAGACCCCATCCTCTTTCTCACATCCCAATCATCTCCCACACACCCCCTCCTCCCCCCCACACCCCTTCCTACCCTCACACACCCCCTCCTACCCTCACCCCAGCCTCTCCCTCATATAACATCCTTTCCCTCAGACCCCATCCTCTTTCTCACATCCCAATCATCTCCCACACACCTCCCTCTCCCACACACCTCCTCTCCCACACACCTCCCTCTCCGACACACCGCTCCCCTCCCCCACATACCCTCTCCTCCCTCCCACACACCCCTTCCTACCCTCACACACACCCTCCTCTCCTTCACATCCCAGCCTTTCCCTCCCACCCCATCCTTTCCCTCCTACCCCATGCTCTCCCTCACATGCCATCCTCTCCCTTACACCCCATCCTCTCCCTCACATCTCAGTCCTTCCCACACAACCCAGCCTCTCCCTCACATCCCAGCCTCTCCTTCACACCCCATCCTCTCCCACACCCCATCCTCTCCCTCACACCCATCCTCTCCCACACCCCAGCCTCTCCCACACACCCCATCCTCTCCCGCACCCCATCCTCTCCCACACATGCCAGTCCCTCCCTCACACCCCAGCCTCTCCCTCACACTCCATCCTCTCCCTCACACTCCAGCCTCTCCCTCACACTCCAGCCTCTCCCTCACACTCCAGCTTCTCCCTCACACTCCAGCCTCTCCCTCACACACCAGCTTCTCCCTCACACCCCATCCTCTCCCTCACACCCCATCCTCTCCCTCACACCCCATCCTCTCCCTCACACCCCAGCCTCTCCCACACCCCAGCCTCTCCCTCACACACACACCCCATCCTCTCCCTCACACCCCATCCTCTCCCTCACACCCCATCCTCTCCCTCACACCCCAGCCTCTCCCACACCCCAGCCTCTCCCACACACCCTAGTCCCTCCCTCACACCCCAGCCTCTCCCACACACCCTAGTCCCTCCCTCACACCCCAGCCTCTCCCTCACACCCCATCCTCTCCCTCACACCCCAGCCTCTCCCTCACACCCCAGCCTCTCCCTCACACCCCAGCCTCTCCCACACCCCAGCCTCTCCCACACACCCTAGTCCCTCCCTCACACCCCAGCCTCTCCCTCACACTCCATTAACACAGGTCCAACAGCCATCACCCATGGGCTCATATCTCAGTCTCAAAGGTTCATGTAGCACATTGCCTGGCTGTCTCCCTAGCCTCCTTCTGAGTTCACTACCAGGGTTCTTCTGGTCCCCTCACTGTTACAGTGCACAGCCTTGCCAAGTACTTTGGCCACCTCATTCCAAAGAGGCTGGAGTGCTCCATCCACTGGAGCCTGCTGTTGTCCCACATGTAGGACAGTCCTGGGAACTATTATCTGTGGCCAGCTGCTCATTTGGGCCATGGCTGCTCCCTTCTGGAATGGCCTGAGTCCTGTCACTGCCCCAAGCCCCAGCATCTTTCTCTTCACTTCAGGAACAGAGGCTGTTTCCTACACATGAATCCTAGGAGGCACAATCAATCTGGGCCAAGCTTTCTGGCATGGGGGTTACTTCTCAGAATCTTTACCTCACTACTGGGAGGACGAAACCTGCTGGAGAAAACCTACACAAGCAGACAGGTAGCCACCACAGACTCCTGGCCCACTTGGCCTGTTCCGTGCTCAATAGTTTTGGGGTTCTCTAGTACCAGCCTCTTCTCCTTTCCACAGTGGCCCTTGCAAACATTCTACTTTTCCTCTCTGCAGACACCCACTTCACCCCATGGCCACGTCCCCACTAGCTTCAAGGCTGTCCTCTTCCCATCACAGCTCTCCCAGGAACAGTTCACATGCACGAACCACAGGTCCTGGCCTGGGATTCAGCCTCATGTCAACCAGCTCCTACCCCCACCCTCCAGAGACACAGCTCTCTGAGAGCTTCTCCATTTCCAGTTCCAACCCCTGAGGTCTCGCTCCCGCTTTGCCTCCCTTGGGTTTCAGGCCTTTTATGCACAACATGTGTCCTGACACCAGACCAGACCAGTGAAGATGGCCTGTTCTCAGCTTGACTCCAGCCCCTTCTGAGAAGCCTTTGCTCTGCCCTGTCCCAGGTTCCCTTCCCCATACCTGGGCTCCCCTCCTCCCAGCATGGCCTGTGATTGCGATGGCCTGGCGGCCTAAGCAGACCTCCTGCTGGATCAAAATTCAACCGGGCTCATGGGATTCCTACTTATGTCACTTACAGGGCTTACATACTGGCAGGGTTTCAATAAATGTTTACGAAATAATTATCAACACCTTGCTCTTACTATTTTTCATTAGACAATATAATTTTAGCCTCACAAAATTCATTTGAAGTAAGTAGATAGGCATTCCCCCTAATTTACAGATGAAGACACTGAGATTTAGAGTTTGAGTGACTTGTCCAAAGAGAGAAGGTGCTGAGCCAGGTTTGAGCCTCTGATTTCTGACTCTGGGGTAAATGCTCCTTCTAGAACTTTGTGGTTCTTCTTTAGGGCATGAGTCCTTGCCTGGAGCTCTCAGATACCACATGTGGACCATGACAAGGTTTAGGAAAGCATGAGGCAACTGCCCTTCCAGGTGGATTTGGCCAGGTGTGAGATGGATAGCAATGTAGGCTACAGGGAGGGTGGTCTGAGAGATAGAAGCTGGTGAACTTCAGAGGACAGAAGCCCTGCTAACTGCCTGCAGTGTAGGGGGCAAGTTTCTGCGTTAGGCTTATCTCAGTCGCTCTTTTTATGTGTACTGTTTAGACAAGAACAGAATGGCTTAATCCTCAAATCTATGCAAGACAATGAGAAAGGAAAGGAACAGTTTATATTGGAGACCAAAGAGGATCCAAAATACTCCAGAACGACAGCTACCTTGCCAAGCTTGGTTTGGACCCACACATTCCATCATACGTGCTGAGAAGGAAGGGAGGGGGCTTGGCAAGAGCATGTCAA
The DNA here is from genome assembly GCF_009764315.1 of Trachypithecus francoisi. NCBI lineage: Eukaryota > Metazoa > Chordata > Mammalia > Primates > Cercopithecidae > Trachypithecus > Trachypithecus francoisi. The sequence goes on from NW_022681457.1 coordinate 80,611,753, forward strand.
GAATAGGCTTATGGTCAGTGGGACATGACCATTGAAGAAAATCATGTCTTTTGGGTGTGAGGCATTATGAGGAGCATCAAAAATGGGGAGATGCTTCTCCTGCTATGCTCCCTGAGAACCACTTCTTCTCTGGTTTTCTGACAGGGAGGGGCCCTTTATGATACCCTATAAGGGCAGAGATGTCTGGTAAGAGACATCACCAGCTTCAAATCTCTGAACAAATGATGGAGAAAAGGGATTAGACTTGTCCTATGTGGCTCTGGCAGGCAGAACTAAGACCACAGGGGGAAGCTGCAGAAAGGCAGATTTTGGCTTTTCATAGTTAAGCCTCTGCAATTACTGATGAGTATCTCGAAATGAATGGGCTGTTTCCGCAGGTCAAGGACTTCTAGCTATTGGAAATGGGGAATGGACTAAGTAATCTCTATGATTCCAAGATACAGGGTTCTAGAACCACCAAGCCCAGGAAAGTGGCAAGAACCATCTTCTCCCTGGACTCACCCTGGGCTGAAGATAGGCCCAAAGAGGCAGCAGGTCCAGCCTCCAGTCTAATGTCATGGCCAAGGCTGTGGGTTCAGCTGCTCAGTGCTAGCATCTAGGGGCTTTCTTCATTGGGCTGTCTACAGTTTGGATTAGTTGTTTACTCTCTTTAAAAGGAAAAGCGCTGGAAAGGGGCCAGGGGTTGTGGGAGACTATTTCCATCTCCGGTGTCTCTTCCAAAGCTCTGGTGTTTTGCCAGGATTTAAGCATGGTATACACAACACAGTTAAAAATAACCCCTTGATTGAACAGAAGGCGTGGGAGAGAGGGGCTAGCCAGGCAACTTTGCTAGAGGGTGGGGGACGTGGGCAAGGAGAGGAAACTTGTACTCAGAGCCCTGGGAAGGGTTTTATCCCAGAAGAGATATGTAGATTCAAGGGGGTGAGAGTCAGGAAGATACTGTCCCTAACTGCTCCTTTCCAGGAAGAACTGCCCAGTAAGTGCCTTGCTTTAGGTATGCCCAGGGTTTAAACAAACTGCTAGTTTTGAAGGGTTCTCCCAGGAATGACTCTGCCATTTTTCAGTCCTGACTGCCAGCCTATGGGACTAAAGTTAGGGAAAAAAGACAAGAAGCAGAAAGCCAAGAAAGGTTAAACAGTGTCAAAAGCCACAGACAGGTCAAAGGCACAGAGGCCAGAGAAAGGTCTACTAGATTTAGCTATTGGGAAGTTCTTGTGATTTGTGTGTGAAAGCTTTCAGACTTTTCCTTCCATAAACAGACATTTAACATAAATGGAATTATCTTATATATAGTGTCCCATAACTTGTTTTTTAACAAATTTAACAATAAACTGTGGGAGCATGCCAGTAAATACAGTCTGACATCATTTTTCATGGCTACATACTATTTCATCACAGGGACATACTACATGAACCATGCTTGGCTCAGAGGCACTTAGGCTGTTTCCAGTTTTTTGCTATTATCATAAACATGCTGCAACAGCATATTATACTAATGCATACATACATATGATTACTTCTGTATGTACAATATTTAGAAGTGGAACTGTTGGATGAAGTGGAATCTACGTTTTATACTTTATTATACAAGTACGTTGCCTATATAGCCTCTCATAATTTTGGAGAGAAATTCTATTCTCTTCTGACTTCCTCTAATCTTTCCAGCCATTTTTTTCCTATTCTCCTTCATCCTATTCAACCGTTATATATTGGTATTCCCCAGAGCTAGGTCATCCCGTTTTCTTCTTCCTTAAAAAATTACCAACTCAAATGCCTAAAAGAGCCAAGAAGGTATGGTAAATATGTGTACTGGGCCAGATATAAGACAACAAGAAGGGGCAGGGTTACAGCAAGCTAGAATTACACACTGTCTAAAAATATTCACATTATTTTAAAACACTGTGCCATAAAGCATGTCTACAGGTGGATTTAGCTCATAAGCTGCCAATTTGGGACCCAGTTAACACACCTTCCCCACACAACTTTGCTGCTGCCAAAACTTCATCTATGTGCTTGCTGATAACTCCCACTGCATCATCTTTAACTCTGACCTCTCCCTGGGAACCCCAGACCCACATATACAAATGACTATCTACATCTTTCCTTAAATGTCCCAGAGGCATCTCAAACTCATTATGCACACAACCAAATTCATCATCTCTGCCCTTTCCTCCTCCCAAAAGTCAGAAATCAAATAAAAGAAACAAATGATCTTCTTCTTGGGTTCTCTACCTCAATCAATGGCACCTCCAATTTTCCTACTGATATGGTTTGGCTGTGTCCTCACCCAAATCTCATCTTGAATTGTAACTCCCACAATTCCTATGTGTCGTGGGAGGAACCTGATGGGAGGTGATTGATTATGGGGGCGGGTCTTTCCTGCGCTATTCGCGTCATAGTGAATGAGTCTCACGAGATCTGATGGCTTTATTTATTTTGAGACGGCGCCTTACTCTGTCACCCAGGCTGGAGTACAGTGGTGTGATCTTGGCTCATTGCAACCTCCACCCCTCGGGTTCAAGCGATTCTCCTGCGTCAGCCTCCTGAGTAGCTGGGATTACAGGTGTGAGCCACTACGCCCAGCTAATTTTTGTATTTTTAGTAGAGACAGGGTTTCACCATGTTGGCCAGGCTGGTCTCAAACTCCTGACCTCAGGTGATCCGCCCACTTCGGCCTCTCAAAGTGCTGGGATTACAGGCGTGAGCCACTGCACCCAGCCTGATGGTTTTAAAAATGGGAGTTTCCTGCCATGTGAGGGAATGCTGCCATGTGAGACATGCCTCTCACTTTCTGCCATGATTGTGAGGCCTTCCCAGCCACGTGGAACTGTAAGTCCATTAAACCCCTTTCTTTTGTAAATTGCCCAGTTTTGGGTATGTCTTTATGAGCAGCATGAAAACAGACTAATACACCTACCTTTGAAGACAAAAACCTGGGAGTCATTCCAGATTCTTCCCTTTCCCTAGCCTTCCATACTCAATAAGCACTTGCTGAGCACCTAATCAGTGCCAGGTACTGTCAGGGGCTAGGGCTGGCCACAAAGAGAAATAATATGCAGTTTGTGCTCTGGAGGGGCAGACAGACAACAATGTCATCAGGACATGTGGTGGCGATGGAGAAGTACCTTATAAGATGTTCTGGGAGGAGAGAAGGGACACTTTGATTCTATTTTCTCAGCATTCTTCAAATAGTCTTTATTCTCCATCCCCATGGGACTGCCTTCACCAGTCACCACAACAGCCTCCTAACTGGGCTTCATGCTTCCAAGTTCCCTCCTCCAATTTATCTTCCACATTGGGTGAGGGCAATCTTTTGGAATGGCCAATCTGATTAAGCCAATCTCATCTCTCGCCTAAAACATGTGAATTATTTCCCATATCTTTTTTTTTTGAGACAGAGTCTGCTCTGTCGCCCAGGCTGGAGTGCAGTGGTGTGATCTCGGCTCACTGCAACCTCTGCCTCCCGGGTTCAAGCAATTCTCTGCCTCAGCCTCCCAAGTAGCTGGGATTACAGGTGCCTGCCACCATACCTGGCAAATTTTTGTATTTTTAGTAGAGACAGCATTTCATCATCTTGGCCAATCTGGTCTTGAACTACTGACCTCGTGATCCACCCACCTCGGCCTCCCAAAGTGCTGGGATTACAGGCATGAGCCACCGCGCCTGGCCTAATTTCCCACATCTTTAAGAATGTAATCTAGGCCGGGCGCGGTGGCTCAAGCCTGTAATCCCAGCACTTTGGGAGGCCGAGACGGGCGGATCACGAGGTCAGGAGATCGAGACCATCCTGGCTAACATGGTGAAACCCCGTCTCTACTAAAAAAAAAATACAAAAAACTAGCCGGGCGACATGGCGGGCGCCTGTAGTCCCAGCTGCTTGGGAGGCTGAGGCAGGAAAATGGCGTAAACCCAGGAGGCGGAGCTTGCAGTGAGCTGAGATCCGGCCACTGCACTCCAGCCTGGGCGGCAGAACAAGACTCCATCTCAAAAAAAAAAAAAAAAAAAAAAAAAAAAAAGAATGTAATCTAGAGTCCTTTTGGAGTGACTTGTGAGGTCTTCCATGATCTTGCTCTAGATTACTTCTCTAGCCTGTCTTCCAGCATCTAGGATGTAACACTATGTGCCAAATGTACCAAACCATGTGCAGTTATCTGAATGTCCTTACGTGCATCATGTTCTCAGTTTATGCATTCCCTCTGTCTACAATACCTACCCTGTCATTTTTCAACTGCCTAATTCCTTAATCTTTTTTTTTTTCTCTTGAGATAGAGTCTCACTCTGTCACCCAGGCTGGAGCGCAGTGGCACAATCATGGCTCACTGCAGTCTCAACTTCTTGGGCTTAGGGATCCTCCCACCTCAACCTCTTGAGTAGCTGGGACTATAGGTGCACACCCCCATCATACGTGGCTAATTTTTTTTTTTTTTTTTTAGTAGAGATGGGGTTTCGCCATGTTGCCCAGGCTGGCCTCAAACTACTGGGCTTAAGTGATCAGCCTGCCTGAGCTTCATAGTGCAAGGATTACAGGTGCGAGCTACCGCGCCTTGAAAAAAAAATCACCTCCTTCAAAAATCTTTCTCTGATCACTTTCCCCCAAAAGATGGCTTCTCCCAGGTATTCTCTGTCACAGATCCTCCCTGTCCTGCAGGCTTACAGTAGGGGAGAAAAAGAAACTTCCAAGGCATTTTCCCAGGCTGCTGAAAGGGGCCACGATATGTCCTTACCTGGGTGTCTTTGAGAACCAGCAGTGTTGAAAATATATGGGAGTGTGAGGCAGACAGTGATGACTCCAGAGGAGGTCAGGAGCCCTGGGAAAGGCCCGGCTGCTTGGCTCTGGTTGCGTGTGGCCTTGAGGGGCCATGAATACTTCAGGTCCACAGACCATGTATCTTAAGGAGCTACTGACATAACGTATCCCACCCACTGACACTTATGGCACCGACCCCTGCCAAAAACAAAACTAAAACAAAAAAGAAAGACAACTTTTCAACTTCATGATGGTGAGTCAGCAATCACCAGCAAACCAATGAAAAGGTCTTCTTTGGCCCTTTAATGCTAGCAGATGATCAGAATGAAGGTCAAGAAGTCCTGTAAACAATAACAGCAGAAGAGGAGTGAGCCCAGTGATCTACCTTAGGAGAAAAGCCCCTTCTGACACCTCACTTTGATTAGGTGTTTCCTTTCTGTGTATTCGTGGCACCCTAGACTTCCATTTACCATCATGTCAGCACAACATAATTTTGTTTTCATGTCTGACTCACTCTAGACTGAAGTTCTGGGGTAAGGATTATGTATTACTTTTCATCCTTAATACCCAGCACGGTGCCCAGTATATGGAAATGCTTATAAAATAAGTGATGGAGGAAGGGGAGGGAAGGAAGTTTAAGTGAACAGGTTTCACGTTGAGAAGTTTGGTGACTCAAAGGGAGAGATACTACAAACTCATGTGATGTAATGAAAAAATTTCTTTCACTATGTCAGAGATAGTGAGGAAGCTGCATAAAGACTTATTTATACGAATGTTGTACATAGATACTCTGTTTACAATAGGAAGAAATTGGGGGAAAAAATCCCTTAAAGGACCTGGGTGCTTCACAGGGATGTCCCGCAGGAACTTCAAGCTGAGCGTTCTCCCCAAATGAACTCAACAGCTGCCCCGTAAGCGTGCTCTTCTCCCTGTGTTCCCTAGGTTAGGAAATGGTGCCGCTATCTTGCCAGCTGCCTGAAACAGAAACTAGGAATCCATTTTTACTCATCCCTCCACCAGCACCTAATGTTGTCATTTCTCCTCTCCTAGTATCGCATGAACTTGTCCTTATCACCTCTTCCCAAGCATTACCTTTCTCAGTCCCACTTCCTGTAACCCTTTCTCCCCATTTCAGACAATGACCTTTCTAAAGCACAAATCTGATGCTGTCCTTCTCTCCCTGCTTTGAAACCTTGGTTGATCTCATAATAAAGTTCAAACTTCTCAGCATGACATTCAAGGCCTCTTGCCAAGGACTTGTACTCCAACAGGCCAAATTACTTCCAAGTGTGTCTCCTTCCCTCCACGTGATTCCTGCCCTTCCCTAGATCCTCTACCTGGCCAGTTTCTAACTGTCCTCCAATAGGCAGCACAGGTGTCACCACCTCTAGGAAGCCTCTCCTGCCTGCAGTTTGGTCAGGCGCTCTTATCAGAGCACACACAGCTCCTTGTGCTTGCTCTGTTGCTATAGTAACCACAATGCCCACTCAGTTTCTTTCTGTCTTTTTTTTCCCGAGACAGAGTTTTGCTCTTGTTGCCCAGGCTGGAGTGCAATGGCGCCATCTCAGCTCACTGCAACCTCCATCTCCCAGGTTAACATGATTCTCCTGCCTCAGCCTCCCAAGTAGCTGGGATTACAGGTGTGAGCCACCATGCCCAGCTAATTTTTGTATTTTTAGTAGAGACAGGGTTTTGTCATGTTGGCCAGGCTGTTCTTGAACTCCTGACCTCAGGTGATCCGCCTGCCTTGATCTCCCAAAGTGCTGGGATTACAGGTATGAGCCACCACGTCCAGCCCCCACTCAGTTTCCTATCTGTCACTCTCCCCTAGACCTGTGCACTAGGCTTGGTAGACAGTGAGTGCTTAGGGGTTCGGGGAGGGGCAGAATACTTAGGGTCTCTGGAGCTTGGAAGTGGGGCAGCAGTCACCATGGGCAGGTCCGGATCGGGATCTATGAGGTGCTGATGCAAGCATGCTCTTATCTGGAGGCCTGGTCACTGCTCCACAGAGGTGGAAGGGGAGGAGGAAGCTTCTCCCACACCCTGAGGACACTCTCTGCCAGACTGGGGCCTCTGTGGGGTCTCCCAGGATTAAGAACATCATACTGACCAGACAGGCCCCATTCTAGGGGGCGGAGGCTGGCTTAGTGATGGAGCTATGCTTTCTCCAATCCATTCTTTATTCTTTATGATCTCCGAATTGCAGAAGCAGAAACTGCTCACCCTTGGTCTGAAGCTTTTCGTGACTTGTGCGAAGAAATGTCATCAACAGCCTTTTGTTTGAACTTGACTTGTGTGAATGTGCCAGGGGACTTGCTCAGAGGAGTCTTTTCAGATGTCATTTCTGTTTGTCTACAACCCTGGTCCGTGCAAAGTCATTCACAAGCCAGTTTTTCTGAGGCTCCAGGGCTGTCATAGTCTCATTCTTGCCACTGCCCGCACAGCTACTGTGACTGCCTCCAGCCTGGAGTGGGTGTAGGGCGGCCTCCCCACAGCCTCACACTTAGCAATGGTGTGTGCTGTGGCCAGGTCAGAGCCAGGCACTGAAATGCAGCTGTGAGGCAGCACTCAACCAAGTCTCTCACTCTTCAACTTGACTTGAATGTCTCTGAAACCCTGAGCTACAACTTCAATTTACTTCCCCCAGACAGTGAGCTGGGACTATGCCTGCATTTTTAAAAACCATTTCCCCAGTGTCCACACAGTGCCCGGCACTCGATAAAAATGTATTACATGAGTGAACAGACAGATACGCAATATCCAGTTATTTGAGTCAATGGAGGGAGACCATCAAACTCAATGTTTTGAAGGAAGAATAATCCAGAATTTAATATGTCCTTAGAGCCACTTTAGACTCTGTCCACTGTTTTTTTGAAACTGGGTCTCAGCCGGGCACAGTGGCTCAAGCCTGTAATTCCAGCACTTTGGGAGGCCGAGGTAGGCAGATCACAAGGTCAGGAGATCGAGATCATCCTGGCTAACATGGTGAAATCCCGTCTCTACTAAAAATACAAAAAATTAGCCGGGCGTGGTGGCGGGCGCCTGTAGTCCCAGCTACTCGGGAGGCTGAGGCAGGAGAATGGTGTGAACCCGGGCGGTGGAGCTTGCAGTGAGCCAAGATCGCGCCACTACACTACAGCCTACAGCCTGGGTGACAGAGCAAGACTCCGTCTCAAAAAAAAAAAAAAGAAAAGAAAAGAAACTGGGTCTCACACTGTCACCCAGGCTGGAGTGCAGTAGCATGATCACAGCTCATTGTAGCCTCAACCTCCCTGGCTCAAGCGATCCTTCTGCCTCAGCCTCCTGAGTGGTAGCTAGGGCTACAAGGGCACACCATTATGCTAATTTTTTTTTTTTGGTAGAGACAGAGTCTCGCTATGTTTCCCTGGCTGGTCTCAAACTCCTGGGCTCAAGTGATCCTCCCACCTCAGCCTCCCAAAGTGTTGGGATTACAAGCGTGAGCCACTGCGCCTGGCTCTGCCCACTGTTGATGCTGCTGGTGTTGGTCCTGGGAAGGAAGCCCAGAGTGCTGGGCCCAGCTGCACAGTGGGCCTGGATGTGGTAGAATGCACAACTAGGTCAGCAGGACCCGCTGCTTCCATTTCCCGCCCCAAGCCCAAGCCAGCTGCAAGGAATGGATAGATAAAGGGAAATGGGAGCTGTCCCCAATTTAGTCAGTCACCAAGTGGTGATGGAGGGTAAGATAGAGGTAAAAATTAGACAAGGATCAGTATAGGTCTCAGGAGGGAACTATAATGCAATATACACAGAACTGTTACAGAGAGAGGTGCACACAGAGCTGGGGGAGCTCCAGGGCAGGAAAAGCTTCACAGGGAAGGTGACATCTGAGCTGGAGTTTTAAAGGTGGAGAATGTGAGGACAGACACTCCAGACAGCATATGCATGTGGGAAGCTGGCCAAGCTGAGCGCCTGCCTTGTCCACGCCCCTTTGGAGGGGAGAGGCCTGCCACAAGCAGTTCTCTGAGCAGAGACTGCTGTGTCTGATGCCAGGCAACATTCAAGTTACTCATTGAAGTAAAAGCAGTAGTTTTCTTTCTTTCTTTCTTTTTTGATACAGAGTTTCGCTCTTGTTGCCCAGGCTGGAGTGATGGCGTGATCTTGGCTCACCGCAACCTCCGCCTCCCGAGTTCAAGTGATTCTCCTGCCTCAGCCTCCTGAGTAGCTGGGATTACAGGCATGTGCCAACATGCCCAGCTAATTTTGTATTTTTAGTAGAGATGGGGTTTCTCCATGTTGATCAGGCTGGTCTCGAACTCCTGACCTTAGGTGATCTGCCCGCCTTGGCCTCCCAAAGTGCTGGGATTACAGGTGTGAGCTACTGCGCCCGGCCAAAGCAGTAGTTCTTAAGGCAAAGAATATGGAGAAGCACTCCAGGTTGGGGGACTAGCAGGCACAGCACAAAGGCACAAAAGACTATGGGTTAGTAGGGCATTGGCATCTAGGGGTTAGGGCACCAGGAAGCATCAGCTTAAATTATTAATTTAATTTATTAATTTAAGCATCAGCTTAAACTATTAATTTAATTTATTAATTTAAGCATCAGCTTAAACTAAATTTATGCATCAGCATAAATTACAAGTCATCCGTTGCATCCTGTGTAGCTGGAGTTGCCAAAAGCCACACTTCCCGATATGTGGAAGTATTTCTGTATCAACAAATGCCAATCACCTGGGTTTGTACGCAGTCTACACAAGTCCTGACAGCTCCACACCAAGACATATTACTGGAAGGTCTCCATGACAGTTGAGGTAGTCAGGGCATAAAGACAGAACCACACTTACCACCCCAGACGAAGCACTCGCTGCATGCCAGGCACCAGGCCACACATATCATGGACATTATCTCGTGTAATCCCCATAAATGCCCATGAGATGGGGGCTGTTATTAGCATTTTGCAGATAAGGAGGCTGATGTTTAACATGACTAAGGGCTTGTCCAAGGTTATAGAGCTAGCAAAGTGGCAAAGTTGGGATTCTAACCCAGGCTTGCCTGATTTCAAAACCTAAGTTCTTTTCACTTCCCCAGACTGAGGCAGAGGAGCTCCCAGCTGTATTCCATCTTTGCTGAGAAAGCAGATGGAGATGCTGTGAACCTGGCACAGGCACACAAGGTCCAGCCACAGGGATCAGTGAAACAGCGGTGAGGCCAGGTGGTAAAGATGTACCCCTCTTCCTCTGACCAGCCTCACTGCAGTGCCAACAGATGACAGTCTAAGTACAGTAAGACCACTTTTGCCTCAGCTCAAAAGCTCTCTACTTCCTGAAATCTAGGCCTACACTCAGAAAAGGTCTGAAATCAGGCCCAGCCACAGGCTGGAAAAAATGATCAACCTCTGGCTAGGGAGAACATGGTAGCTGTAACCCACATAGCCCACATCCCTCCACTGCCCTCCCTTTCTGCATCTAGCACTCCAGGGGTTAGGGAAAGGGGCTCAAGGCTAGACAGAAAGAGACCTGCTGCTCACGAAGGACGGCCCTTGGGATCCAGATGAATGGCAGAAATGGCTGGTCCTACCTTTCTTCCTTTAGCAAATGCTCCTCTGTGGAGTACCTGATGAGGACTGGATCAGAGATGGATAGAACCAGGCTCCTGAACCTGCACTCTACATGCAGCTGTGCCTTTGCCGACAGCTTTCCTTGGCCACACTGGGGTCTCTGAACCCTGTGTTTCCTCCCAATAATCTGAGTGGTAGCAAAGAAATGCATCTCTATGAGAGTCGGCAACTTTCCTGGAGCGGGCCCACTGGAGACAGGGCTGTGTCAGGAGCCCAGGCCTCCTGGATGAGCTGGCTTTCCCCACAGCCTTGAGTGTGGGTCACGGTGTGCTGTGCTCTGCCCTACTGCCTCTTGCGCTTTTCTTCATTTTGCCCCCAAAATGACTAGGCTACAGGCAGAACTGGCTAAATCAGAGGCAGCTGCTGACCATGTTCAAAAAGGTCAGGAGGAAGGATTCTTTCCATCAGGAGGCCCACATGAGCTCATGGGGCCTGATCCAATCAGTTCTTGCATACTCCCTCAGGGGTAGGGAGGGGCAGAGAGAAGCCCTTTGGAGGAAGGGACTTGGGTATCAGGGGCCCCTGTGTGTGCAACAGCCACAGGGCAGGAAGAGAAGAGCACAGGGACAGAGGCAGGGGTTTGAGATGGTCAGAAGTGGCCTAAGGGTGAACATATAGCTGGCAGAGTCCTGCCCTTAATCCCTCTTGCTGGTCTTGAGGTACGAATGAGGATGGTGATGGAGACGGGGAATGTGGTGGCGACAGCCCTTAACCTGGCCAGACCATCACTGATCACAGTCACCCTGGACACATGGGAGCAAGGCCAGTGGAGACAGCAGGCAGAGCCACCCCTCATCAGAGCTAGTCTCCGAGCTCAGGCCTCAAGCACATGCCTTCTCCATTTGGAGGACTTGCTCCATTTGGGCATTTGCTTCTTAGAGCAAGTTCTGCAACTGGCAATTGGCCTCTGGCCCAGACACACTATCTGAAGGGGCTGAGCAGCAAAGCAAAAGGTGTCACTTTGTTTTTCCAATCATCTGTTTTCTTTTTCTTTTTTTTTTTGAGATGGAGTCTCACTCTGTCTCCCAGGCTGGAGTGCAATGGCGTGATCTCGGCTCACTGCAACCTTCACCTTCCGGGTTCAAGTGATTCTCCTGCCTCAGCCTCCTGAGTAGCTGGGATTACAGGCATGCGCCACCACACCTGGCTAATTTTGTATTTTTAGTAGAGATGGGGTTTCTCCATGTCGGTCAGGCTGGTCGCCACCATGACCAGCCCCAATCTTCTGTTTTCTTTTATTTTTTTTTTTTTTTTTGAGACGGAGTCTCGCTCTGTCACCCAGGCTGGAGTGCTGTGGCTGGATCTCAGCTCACTGCAAGCTCCGCCTCCCGGGTTCACATTCTCCTGCCTCAGCCTCCCGAGTAGCTGGGACTACAGGCGCCGACACCTCGCCCGGCTAGTTTTTTGTAGTTTTTAGTAGAGACGGGGTTTCACCGTGTTCGCCAGGATGGTCTCGATCTCCTGACCTCGTGATCCGCCCGTCTCAGCCTCCCAAAGTGCTGGGATTACAGGCTTGAGCCACCGCGCCCGGCTAATCTTCTGTTTTCAAACTATGTTCGGAAGTTGTCCACTGCGGGAAACTTCCCCACACTAAGCCCTTGGAACCCAGGGAGAGAGGATGGGTCTATCCCAACACAAGGGCCACAAAGATGTCACAGGGCCAGCTGCCAACAGGCCTGCTTTCGTGCTGCTGCCACCTATCAGGTGTGTGTTTCCCTGACCAGGAACTCCTGTGAACAGAGGCCATGTGGCCCAATACTCGCCACATCATCCCTGGACAATCTCATCCATGCTCTGGGGGTTGTATATGGACCTACCTGCAATTTGTTTTCTTCTAGCCCAGACCTCTCTCCTGAGAGATTCACTGAACTCAGGATTCCTGCGTAGGGCCGTGGCTTCCCTCTGACACTTCATTTGCCTGGATCTGGACTCTCTGCCTGTGTCAGGGCAGAAGGCAGAGCCAAGGGCCCTCATCATGGGAGGCAGGCATAGACTGCTGTCCTGCCTCCACAGTGGGGAGGCGAGGCTTTAGCCCTCCTTCTCCCCTCTAGCTCTGGCTATTTATTTGGGGAGACCAGTCAGAGAGTGACCTGTCTCCCCAGGTGCACACAGAGTAGGGAAAGCAGGACACAGTCCTGAAGGTGCCAGCATCTTGCTCTCTGCTGAGCTGCTGCCTCACTGCTGGGACTTGTGTGGGTGGAGCTCAGACCTGGGCCTTCCCTCTCACTGAGGAACTTGCAGAGCTGCTTGCTCCTGGCTGGGAGCCTTACACAGCTCGGGAGGAGGGCCAGGATCACGTTCTGTGCTTTCACCAGCTTCTGCTCCTCACAAGCAGCAAGAACTCCCCACGTGGGGATCTTGTACCTGAACCAAAAAAAGCAAAGCTGCTAATCTGACAAGATCAGTCCTCAAATACCACAGGAACGCAGCCAGCCTGCATGCTCTCACCAGGTACTGCGCTTCTAAGCATCCCTATAGTTCCTGCTCTTAGGCTGGAACTGGTCTGCGAAGGAGGAAGCTGCCCCCACCAGTGTGTCTGGTCTTGCTGCCGAAGCCCCACCCTTCCCAGCACAGCTCAGGCATCGCCTTCACCAGGACGTCTCCCCAGTCAATCTCTCATCACTCCTCCAGCTGAAGGACCTTCTCTGTGCCCCCACAACCCTCTGTCCTCACCTCTGGCAGAGCACATATGCCTGGATATGTGTTTGTCTCCATGTACCATTTCTCTTAGCTCTGGGGAAGGTAGGTACAGATGAGGAAGGTGAGGCTCAGAGAGGTTGAGCAACTCAGCCCTATTCACTTCCAAAACCTGTTCTCTTTCCACTATAGTCCAAAACTTCTCAAACCATCTGTGAAGAACGACCCGTTGGTTTTGCTTTTTAAATTTCTATTTTGTCACAGAATGATAATTTTATAAAACAGAATAAAAATGAATTACTAGAAAAATTAAATAAGGCCAGGCGTGGTGGCTCATGCCTGTAATCCCAGCACTTTGGGAGGCTGAGGCAGGTGGATCACCTGAGGTCAGGAGTTCGAGACCAACCTGGCCATCATGGTGAAGCCCTGTTTCTACTAAAGATACAAAAATTAGCTGGGCATGGTGGCGGGCACCTGTAATCCTAGCTACTTGGGAGGCTGAGGCAGGAGAATTGCTTAAACCTGGGAGGCGGAGGTTGTAGTGAGCCGAGATCACACCATTGCACTCCAGCCTGGGCAACAGAGAAGACTTGAAGGAAGGAAGGAGGGAGGAAGGAAGGAAGGAAGGAGGGAGGGAGGGAGGGAGGAAGGCAGGCAGGCAGGGAGGGAGGGAGGAGGGAGGGAGGGAGAGAGGGAAGGAAGGAAGGAAGGAAGGAGGGAGGGAGGGAGGGAGGGAAGGAGGGAGGGAGGGAGGGAGGGAGGGAGGAAGGAAGGAAACATATAAAATATATGCTCCATTTTTAAAAGTTTTTTTTTCTTTTTTTTTGGTAACAAATAGCTGAGACCACAGGTGCATGCCACTGTGCCAGGTCTATTTTTTATTTATTAGATTCAGGAACATAAACTGACTCTAATTGTCATAAATGTTTTCAAAAACCTTATTTCCAGTATCTCAAAAATATTGTGGCAGACCAGTTCAAATCACCTTTGATTCTATAGCACATAACAGGTTCCAAACTGCCTTTTGCCTGTCTGGGACATTCTACTAAGGCTTTGCCTGTCATTCACATGGCAAGTTAGAAAGGCATAAGAAAGGGGTAAGATGTATCTCCTCAGGTCCTGTCCTGGGGTAGGAGAAACAACGTACTCTGACACCATCAGAAACAGTTAGCAGGTTGAGGCCTAGAACTTCTCCTACAGCAGATGGATTTATAACCAGCTAGGTCTGCAGGATTCACCTTTGCAAACAAGTGTGGGTCCCTAGTTATCTGGGAAGGAGATCTAAAAAAAAAAAAAAAATCCCACAACTTCTGGATATCTACTGCAGCTCCACCTATGAGAACTGGAAGACAGAGCAAAGAGGAAAGAGATAGGGTGTACCATTATAGGGAACTGGCAGGCTAAATTCCTTAAATAATGGAGGAGGCAGTAAGCTCAGGCAAGATTGGAATTAATTTAAAAGCAGAACATGGATGAGTTCCCAGAGGTGGTTCCAACACCTGACGCTAAGGAATATATGAAAAAAAAAAAAAAAAGTAGTGGGCAGAGAAAAGGACAGGACACAAACGGCAATTCCTCCAGCTGTAAGCTGGAGTCCAGGTCATGGACAGGCATTGAGGTTGTCTAGCCCATGCAGGCTACTCTTAGACACTCTGCAGAGAAGCTTTAGTTATAGAGCACTCTGCTCTTCCCGGAAAGGCCTGTACCCAAGGATTTCACTGCAGCGGGTACCTACTGAAAATATTTAAAACATTCTCCAAACAAAAGGAATCTGTATTCCCCTCCAGGTCCATGGTTCAGAGCCTCGATTCAGGACACAGGGTGGGGCTGGTGGGTTTGATTCCTGGCTCTGTGCTACTATGACCTTGAGCAAGTCATTAGCTTTCCCATCTACAAAATGGGTATAACAACACTTACTTCATGGGGTTGTTGTAAAGGGATTTTGCAAATTTGACTCCATAAAAGTGCATTATCAGGCCGGGCGCGGTGGCTCAAGCCTGTAATCCCAGCACTTTGGGAGGCCAAGACGGGCGGATCACGAGGTAAGGAGATCGAGACCATCCTGGCTAACACGGTGAAACCCCGTCTCTACTAAAAATACAAAAAACTAGCCGGGCGAGGTGGCGGGCGCCTGTAGTCCCAGCTACTCCGGAGGCTGAGGCAGGAGAATGGCGTAAAACCCGGGAGGCGGAGCTTGCAGTGAGCTGAGATCCGGCCACTGCACTCCAGCCCGGGCGAAAGAGCAAGACTCCGTCTCAAAAAAAAAAAAAAAAAAAAAAAAAAAAAAGTGCATTATCACATTGACTTTGTAACGATTGTGCGTGTATGTAAAAACACTGAAACTTCCTCGATAAGAGATGTCCTTTTTGTATACATGCATTTGTGAAAGATAAAATTTCTCAAGATCTTGGCTCTTTGAACAACTGCATATGCAGTAGTGACCCACCGTGACTTTTGACTGATCTCGACAAAAGACTGTGACGAGATCAGTCATGGTATTTCAGATGTCTATCACAGTATTTCAGATGACCGCAGCTGTAAACCTGGGTGTACACAATTACCAACTATAGCGAAATGTGTTTATACGTGTCCCTTTGTACCTATTTCTTTATGAACACGGTTTGCCTGTTCCTGTGATATCCATGTGACTGTCATTAGTAACCTGTTCATGCCTCTCATTAGTATACCTGTTTATGCTAGGCAAAAAAATCTGTATGTTATTATTGCCCATTTCATTGTGTAAAGTGGCCTATGAAGTGTTCTGTAATGTTTTTACGTTTATCAAATAAATCCCCTTTTAAGAATGTAAATAAATATATTTTAAATAATTTTAAAAATTATTTTTTCCAGAATGATGTTGTCAAGATTTTAATCTTTCAGAATTGTGATTTTCAGGGTTTCAGACTTTTTGGGATTCTCATCTTTTAGGATTTCCTTTTTTTTTAATTTAATATTTTTTTTGAAACAGAGTCTCGCACTGTCACTCAGGCTGGAATGCAATGGTGTGATCTTGGCTCACTACAACCTACACCTCCCGGGTTCAAGCGATTCTCCTGCCTCAGCCTTCCGAGTAGTTGGGATTACAGGCACCCACCACCATGAACGGCTAATTTTTGTATTTTTATTAGAAACAGGGTTTCGCCATGTTGGTCAGGCTGGTCTCGAACTCTTGACGTCAGATGATCCACCTGCCCTGGCCAGCCAAAATGATGGGATTACAGGCGTGAGCCACCACGCCCGGCTGATCTTTTAGGATTTCAGCATTTGGGACTATGGCGTTCGTGATTGTGTCTTTTGGAATTATGATTGGCTCCCATTGTAAAGGCTAAATGAAATAATGAAATATGGTGGCACAGTGGCTGGCACACAGTAGGTACTCTAAAAATGGCGTGACACTTTATGTGCACAGGTTATCTGTGTCTGCCAGTGGAATGTAAGATCTCTGAGAGGAAAGGTTTTATGTAACTTATGCAGTGCTGAAGCTATAGCACCTAGAAAAATATCTGACACTTTGTTGAATGAGTTTACAGAATAATAGGATCAATGTGGTAAGTTTTTAAGTGATGAGAGAGACCTGAATATGATTAAATACTGATAAGAAGGAAACAGTGAAGAGAATGAAGATCCGGGTTCCTGCAGAGGTGACAGAGGTTGGAGAATCAGGGCTCAAGAGAAGGAACCGACCTCAGAAAGAAGACAGTACACAAGTGCCAGGACTTGATGACTCATTAGATATGTAGTTGAGAGGGGAAGGAGAAAGAATAACTCCCAGATTTCTTGCTTGGGTGAGAATGGATAGTGGTGCCATTTCCTGAAATAAGAACATAGGCTGATTAGATTTGTTGGAAATTCGGTGAGTTGGATACACTGAACTTGAGATGCTTTTGAGTCATCCAAGTGGAGCTGTCCAGCAGGAAGTTTGGTATTTGGGTCTAGAGATCAGTAGAGATGTGGGCTGCAGAAAGATTGAGAGTCATTAGCACATACGATGTTAGCTAAAGCAGTGGAATGAGAAGAGAGGAGAGCTATAACTGAAACCCGGCAAACACCAACATGTAAGGACGGGTACAGGAAAAGAAGATCTCCTGCAATAGAGACTGAGAAGGAACAGAGAGGTAGGAGAACTGGGAGGAAGTCTGAACAAAGAATTAAGGAGAAGAGAGAGTTTCAAAATGGAGGAAGAGATCAATACTGCCAAGTGCTTCAGAGACATCATAAAAAGAGAAGGACTATCTATCTGTCGGATTTGTCAGTGCTTTTTTGGTGGTCTGGATTAGAGCATTCTGAGGAGGAGAGAAGCGAGAGTGGAGGCCAGACTACATGGATTAAGAGTTAGAGGGACATGAGGGAGAAGAGAAGGTAACTGTAGCAAGTCTTGCACATTCCTGGTGGGGGTTGGGAGTGCCCAATGTGCTCCCAGCCTAGAAGGACAACGATTCTGCAGAAGTAGAGAAGTAGATGGTATTCCATTCTCCTCCATAATTTATGGGATGGGACAAAATTTGTCAAGGATGCCTCTCAATCTTACCACTCCTCCCTGGTGTTGTAGTGATAAAAATCCCAGAATCTTTTTCTGGAAGGGCAGAGAGGGAGGGGCTTTGTAATGTGGGGATACCAGATACTCAGCTACACTGGCCAGGAGTCCACAGGCTTTCAAAGTCTTCAGGGCAGTGCAATAGGTCTCCTGTACCTTCTCATGCAAGGGTCCCAAATCAGGCAGCTGGGACTGTGTGTCAACTCTCTAGACTTCCTGCTTCAGAGAGCTCTGCAAAGTTTCAAGGGCCATCTTTGCACTCTGGAGACTCGGCCAGCTTGGACCACAGCAATGATTCCTTAGCAGTATATGAATCACAGACGCACAGTCACAGATACACACCACACACCCCAGTCTTCCTAAAACAAAATGCATCTCAAGAGAAGTGTGGTTTCCCTCTGTAGAGCTGGGTAAGGGAACCATTTCCACATCAGCACCTCATTAGCTACTACCAGGCATCTGGTAGGCCTCGGTACTTTGGCCACTAGCCAGCCTGCCCATGAAACAGCAGCTGTGAGAGGAAGTAGAGAGCGGTTGTTAAATATATGGGCTTGGGTTCAAAACCTAGTTTTATCACTTCCTATCTGTGTGACCTCGGGCAAACTGCTTGACTTCTCTATGCCTCTAGTTCCTCGTATTTAAAACTTGACTAACAAGGGTTAGTCTCATTATACAATTGTTGGGAGAATTAAAACAGAAGAAATAGGAAAAAGTTTCAGCACGGGACCTGATCCAAAGTAAACATCAGTGGGTGTGAGCTATCATTGTCACTGCTGCTAGTATCACTCTGCAGCACGGACGTGGCATGGATTAGGGCTCTGCTTTCTGCTGAAACTGTTGGCCACAGGCTTAGCCTGTAGGCACCTCACTTTCTCCCAATACTGAGTGGCCCCACTGGCCACCAACTAAAAGATATGACACTCAATCGTGTCTTTCACCAAAGCACAAACAGCCACTCAAACGTATGAGGCAAAATATTCGCAGGAAAATGGGGTATGTCAATTATGTGTCAATTTAGGTTTTACGAGTTATATTTTTTCTTTTTAAAGAAAACCTTCAAAATGTTTACTGTGACCTACTCTAGGAGCTTTATTTTTCTTCCTGAAAAACAACTTATCTAATTATAAAGAAAGCTACTCAGAAAACAGAATTCACTTAATTAAGTGTCTAACATTAAATGTTGTTGAAATGATCTAACATTTATGGCCCCAAGACATATCCTCTCATTTCATTCTCTTGACTAATGAGTGAAGTAAGACTCCGACTTTTCCAAGATCACACAGCCTGTGAAGTGAGAAAGCTGTGAGAACTTTCAGTCTCCAAATCTTCATCTCCTTTCAATCTATCATATATTGGAATATGTCACAATAGTTTTCTTCAGTAACTCTCTCCACTAAAAGAGTGCCTTATCAACATTTCCCACATTCTTATACTCTCAACCTCTGGGGCAGAATTAATTTCCATTCACAATACAAATGCCAAGTGTCTACTGTGTGCTAAAGGCTCTGCTAGGTGTTGGCAGCCATGAATAGACCACGCCTCTGTGCGAGAAGTTCACAGTCTCTATGGTAGAAGAAATACCAGCCAATAGTTATATACATAATAACAAAGCTATGTGTGAGGCACTGTGGTGGTGCATGGGTAGGGGAAAGAGTAATGGAGTGCATTTCTAGGTAAGGGAAGACTTTGCATTCCATGAGACCAAACAGACTGAAAAGCCCTAACTCAAAATTTAGAGTAAAACAAGTGCTCAATAAATCTGAGTTCCTTTGGACCTACTGCCATCCCCTCCCCATCTCTCTAATTAGAGGAAGATGTATCCAAGTGAGTAATATTCGAGGGAGGAAAGGAGGCCTTTTCAGCAGAGAGTACAAAAGTGTGAGAGCAAACAGGCTAGCTTCCCAGAGAAGCAGGACTTTGGTCTGGACAGGCGGGCACATCGGCACCCCTTCCTTTACACTGCCTGCTCCCTAGTCTGCACCTAGGGATGGGAGTCAATGACTAGGTGGGTCATTCAGGGAAGAGTGAACCATAGGAAAAGAGAATGTATGCTTCACGCAGCATTTGGGAATTTTTTTTAAAAGGTAAGATTTAGGTCAAGCCTAAGCCTGGTGCGACGGGTGCACCTAGCAGAGCACTAGCAGTCCTGCACCAAGTTTGGGATTTGGGGTTGGTGCGACAAGTCACGTGGTTGGTGCGTGGCAGTGTGCGGGGTATTGGGTCTGCGGGTGTGGGACTCTGGTGGCACTGGCGGTGGCGTGGGACTGAGGCTAGGCACGTTGTTCTGGCAACTTCGAACCCATGCAATGGCGATGCCAGTCAATGGGGCCCACCAAGGATGCTGACCTGTGGTCCTCACATGACAAGATGCTGGTGCAGCCCCTCAAGGACAGCGATGTTGAGGTTTACAACATCATTAAGAAGGAGAGTACCGGCAAAGGGTTGGACTGGAGCTTATTACCTCAGAGAATTTTGCCAGCCTAGCAGTTTTGGAGGCCCTAGGCTCTTGCTTAAATAACAAATACTCTGAGGGGTACCCGGGCCAGAGATACTAAGGCAGGACTGAGTTTACTGATGAGCTGGAAACCCTCTGTCAGAAGCGAGCCCTACAGGCCTATAAGCTGGACCCACAGTGGTGGGGGGTCAATGTCCAGCCTTGCTCAGGCTCCCCTGCAAACTTCGAGTGTACACTGGGCCTGGACCTGCCAGATGGGGGCCACCTGACCCATGGGTTTATGACAGACAAGAAGAAAATCTCTACCACATCCATCTTCTTTCAATCTATGCCCTATAAGGTGAACCCAGACACTGGCTACATCAACTATGACCAGCTGGAGGAGAATGCCCACCTTTTCCACCCAAAGCTGATCACTGCAGGAACCAGCTGCTGCTCCTAAAGCCTGGACTATGCCCGCCTGCGGAAAGACTGTAGATGAGAATGGAGTGTATCTCATGGTGGACATGGCACATATCAGCAGGCTGGTGGCAGCTGGTGTGGTGCCCTCCCCATTTAAACACTGCCACATGCTGACCACCACCACTCACAAGAACCCGAGAGGCTGCTGAGCCGGCACGATCTTCTACGGGAAAGGAGTGCAACGTATGGATCCCAAGACTGGCAAAGAGATTCTGTACTACCTGGAGTCTCTCATCAACTCTGCTGTGTTCCCTGGCCTTCAGGGAGGTCCCCAGAACCATGCCATTGCTGGGGTTGCTGTGGCCCTGAAGCAAGCTGTGACTCTGGAATTTGAAGTTTATCAGCACCAGGTGGTGGCCAACTGCGGGGCTCTGTCTGAAGCACTGACGGAGCTGGGCTGCAAAACAGTCACAGATGGTTCTGACAACCATTTGATCCTCGTGGATCTCCATTCAATCAAAGGCACAGATGGCAGAAGGGCTGAGAAGGTCCTAGAAGCCTGTTCTATCGCCTGCAACAAGAACACCTGCCCAGGTGACAGAAGCACTCCATGGCCCAGTGGACTGTGGCTGGGGACCCCAGCACTGACATCCCTCAGACTTTTGGAAAAAGACTTCCAAAAAGTAGCCCACTTTATCCACAGAGGGTTAGAGCTAACCCCTGCACATCTAGAGCAACATTGGCATTGGAGCCACCCTGAAAGAGTTCAAGGAGAGACTGGCAGGGGATAAATACCAGGGGGGCGTGCAGGCTCTCTGGGAGGAGGTCGAGAGCTTCACTCTCTCTTCCCTCTGCCTGGCCTGCCTAACTTGTAAAGGAGCCGGCCCACTGTGGACGCGCCTGGCACCACAGAGGAGGCTGCCTGCTGGAGGACCTCCTTGAGAGATGTACAAACTGCCCCACAGGGGACCTACGGGCACTTCTGTCCTTTGAGGGGGCTTCTTTTGGATTTTTTACATGTTTTCTTCACAAATCAAAATTTGTTTAAGTCTCATTGTTAGTCATTCTGGGACAGGTTATTAAAAGTTTTTAATTTGAACCTGGCTTTCTCACAGCTGGATAAAATTATTCTAGAAAAATAAAATACTGTGTAGCCACTTGGCCATCATCATTTAGACCATGGTGTAAGGCAAAGCTATTAGAAAGATTCTAGCGTTTTACTCTCCCTGGGCTTTCCTTTGCCTTGCTGCAGCAGGGAGGAAATGCCCCTGTCCACAGCTTGTACACACTGCCACTCTTACTATCTTGTTACCCAGCAGCATGCCAAAGGAGAACGGAATTCGCCTCGAAGCTTCTGCTGTGTGCTGTAAATCAGAAGTGTACATTAGCCAAGTGTACACAAGGTGCACCCACTATGGTGGGAAGGTTTTGTTGTCAGTAGCTCAAAGTATGGTGTAGAAAGGGTCTCCTCCCTCCATCCTGGGGAATCCCAGTCCCATCCTGGTGTGAGAATCAACCATTCCTGCTCCATCTGAGATAACCAACTCCCTCTCACAATCAGGAAACCAAATGTCACCTTCCCAAAGAAACTTTATTTTCACATCGCTGGAGTGCAAAACATATGTGACCATTTTTAATGAGCACAATCAAATTTTTAACCACAGAATGTCTACAAGAATTATAGCTTTAAAAACATAATTTTTATATTTCAAAAATATTTGAACTCAAATTAATTTCTTAAAAAGTTAAAAAAGGTAATATTTAATGGTTTGTTTTTGTAGATCATGCCAAAATTAACACATCAAAAAGAGTTTTATCAAGTTCTTTTCTGTCAAAATATTGATGCTACAGAAATCAAAACCTTGAATTTATTTATTTTGTGATCAAAATACCAAGAAATACTAGCTACCCATATGAAAAAAAAAACCTAGAACTCAATCTCATTCCTAACACACAAAACCAAACATAGACGCATTAATAATTTAAATATAAATAACAATACTGTAAAACAGAACAAAGGATGGCACCATCATAATCTACTATGCGTGTATGTAAATTCCAAAATTGCTATGAAGGGCAATTTGCCAATAACTCTCTCAAAATGTTCAAGAAGGCAGAAGAAAACACAAACATAGTAAGAAATGAAACAGAAGATATAGAAAGACCTAAATGGAACCTACAGAGATTAAAAACACAGTATTTGACATAATAATATACCAGGTGGAATTAACAAATGATTAAATGCTATAAAAGAAAAAGCTATAAATGTGAAGACATAGCAATATAAACTATTCAAAATGAAGTAGAGAGAGAAAAAAGATTGAAAAACAAAAACCGGCCGGGCGCGGTGGCTCAAGCCTGTAATCCCAGCACTTTGGGAGGCCGAGACGGGCGGATCACGAGGTCAGGAGATCGAGACCATCCTGGCTAATACGGTGAAACCCTGTCTCTACTTAAAAATACAAAAAACTAGCCGGGCGACGAGGCGGGCGCCTGTTGTCCCAGCTACTCGGGAGGCTGAGGCAGGAGAATGGCATAAACCCGGGAGGCAGAGCTTGCAGTGAGCTGAGATCCGGCCACTGCACTCCGGCCTGGGTGGCAGAGCAAGACTCCGTCTCAAAAAAAAAAAAAAAAAAAATAAGAAAAACAAAAACCCAGAGCATCAGTGACCTGTGGGACAAATAATATGGCATCCATGTAATTTGAATCCTGGGAAAGGAGATGAGGCAGAAAAAAATTTGAGAAAATATGTAAACAAGGTCCAAATGCAATTACAAAGAAGAAAACAAAACAAACAAGAAAACTATGAACCTATAGATCTGAGGAGTTAAATAAACTCCAAGCCAAATAAATATAAAGAAAACCACAGCTGGGCATGGTGGCTCACACCCCAGCACTTTGGGAGGCTGAGGCGGGTAGATCACCTGAGGTCAGGAGTTTGAGACCAGCCTGGCCAACATAGTGAAACCCTATCTCTACTAAAAATACAAAATTAGCCAGGTGTGGTGGTGCATGCCTGTAATCCCAGCTACTCGGGAGGCTGAGGTAGGAGAATTGCTTGAACCCGGGAAGCGGAGGTTGCACTGAGCCAGGATTGTGCCACTGCACTCCAACCTGGGCGACAAGAGCGAAACTCCATCCCTATGCCAAAAAAAAAAAAGAAAACCACAACAAGGTACATCATAATAAAATTGCTGGAAACCAGTGGTAAAGAGAAAAATCTCAACAGTCAGCCAGAAGAAAATGGAAATACTACATACAAAGGAATATAGGTAAGAATGACAGAAGATGTTTTGTCAGGAATGAAGCAAGTAAATAGAGTTACATATTTAAAGTAGTGGGGGAGGAGTGGTAGAAGTGAGAATGGGGGACCGTCAACCTAGAAGTATATACCTAGCCAAAAAATTTTTTAAAGTCTTTCAAAATTGAAGGTAAAATAACGACTTGTTCAGACAAACCAATGCTGAAAGACTTCACAGTCATCGGACCTGCCCCACAAGAAATGTTAAATGAAGTTCTTCAGGCAGAAGAAAAGGGATACCATATGGAAATATGTATTTACACAAAGGAAGAAAGACCAACAGTAAAGAAAACTTTGTGAGTAAATATAAAAGAATTTTCCCCCTCATTAAAAAAAACTTTTAAAATGTTTGAATTGTAGTAAAATACACTAACATAAAATGTACCATCCTAACCATTTTTAAGTGTACAATTCAGTAGTATTAGTTATTTTCACACTGCTGTGTAGCCAATATCCAGAGCGGTTTTTCATCTTGCAACACAGAAACTCTATATCCATTAAACAGTAACTCTCCATTCCTGCCTCCTCCCAGCACATGGAAACCACATTCTACTTTCTGTCTCTATGAATTTGATTTCTCTAGGCACCTCATATGAATGGAATCACAAGATATTTGTTTTTGTTTAACTGGCTCATTTCATTTAGCATAATGTCCTCGAGGTTCGTTCATGTTGTAATGTGTGTCAGAATTTCCTTCCTTTTTCAGGCTGAATAACATTCCACTGCTTATGCATACCACATTTTGTTTACCCTTTCATCTATCAATAAATACTTGAGTTGCTTCTACTTTTTGGCAATGATGAATGATCCTGCTACAAACACCCTTTGGAGCTCCGTTTTCAATTATTTTTGGTATATACCTAGAAGGGGAATTGCTGGATCATACGGTAATCCTATTTTCAGTGTTTTTAGGAACTGCATCCTGTTTTCCACAGTTGTTGTACATTTTACATTCCCACAAGGAGTGCACAAGGATTCTAATTTCTCTACATGCTTGTCAACACTTGCTATGTTCTGTTTTTGGGTTAACAGCCATAGTATCCTAATGGATGTGAGGTGGTATCTCCAGAAAATTATTCTAGAAAAATAAAATACTGTGTAGCCACTTGGCCATAATCATTTAGACCATGGTGTAGGGCAAAGTTATTGGAAAGATTCTAGTGTTTTACTCTCCATGGGATTTCCCTAGTGATTAGTAACATTGAGCACATTTTTATGTGCTTTTTGGCCATTTGTACATACATCTTCTTTAGAGAAGTGTCTATTCAAGTTCTCTACCTGTTTTTAAATCAGTTTTTTGTTGCTGTTGAGTATTATAAGTTCTCTATATTTTCTGGACACTGACCTCTTATCAGATATATGATTTGCAAAGATTTTCTCCCATTCTGTAGGTTGCCTTCCCTAAATAATTGATTATTTCAAACAAGAATAAATAAGCTGGGCATGGTGGCTCATGGCTGTAATCCCAGCACTTTGGGAGGCTGAGGCAGGCAGATTGCTTGAGCATGGGAATTTGAGGCCAGCCTAGACAACATGGCAAAGCCTTGTCTCTACAAAAAATACAAAAATTAGCTGGGTATGGTGACATGTGTTTGTGGTCCCTGCTACTTGAGAGGCTGAGGTGGGAGGACTGCCTGACACAAATAGGTTAAAAAGATAGGCTGCTCCCCAACCACCCCTGAGACAGCTCAAGGGCAAATACAAACATGCTCCTTCCCACAAACAAAAGTAATTGCAAAAATCACAATTACTTTTGCACCAACCAAATAAAAGGATGGAAAATATACACTGCAATACAGCTTATTTTACAGAGGCCAGAGTGGTTATATTAATATCAGACAAGGAAGACTTTGGAACAATAATTATTTGACTACCAATAAGAAAAAGGGACATTTCAAAACAATGAAGAAATCTATTAGAAATGGGATACAACGGCCGGGTGCAGTGGCTCAAGCCTGTAATCCCAGCACTTTGGGAGGCCGAGACAGGCGGATCACGAGGTCAGGAGATCGAGACCATTCCGGCTAACACGGTGAAACCCCGTCTCTACCAAAAAATACAAAAAAAAACACTAGCAGGGCGAGGTGGTGGGCGCCTGTAGTCCCAGCTACTCGGGAGGCTGAGGCAGGAGAATGGCGTAAACCCGGGAGGCGGAGCTTGCAGTGAGCTGAGATCCGGCCACTGCACTCCAGCCGGGCGACAGAGCGAGACTCCGTCTCAAAAAAAAAAAAAAGAAATGGGATACAACAATCCTAAGTGTATACACACCAAATGACAGAGCTTCAAAACAAATTAAATAAAAACTGATAAATGAAGACTTCATTACCCCTCTGTCAGTAATTGTTAGAAAAAGTGTACAGAAAATCAGTAAGGATGTAAGAAACTAGACACATACCATAAAACAACCTAAGCTAATTGCCATTTATAGAATGCCCCAAAACACAAGTATTTTCTTTTCAAGCACACACAGAATATTCACCAAAATCAACCATATTTTGTCCCATAACTCAGATTTTAATCAATTTAAAAGTATTAAAATCATATAACATATATTTGGATCACAGCAAAAATAAATCAGAAATCTATAACACAAAGATATCTGGAATACCCACAAATACTAGGAAATTAAGCAAAAATACTTCAAAAGAACTAATGGGCCGAAGTAGAAATCACAAGTAAAGTTAGATAATATTTTTAACTCAACAAAGATAAAAATATAACATATCAAAATTTCTAAGATGCAGTCAATGCAATATATAGAGTGAAATTTATAGCATTACAATGTTTATATTAGAAATAAATAAAATCAATGATCTAACTTCTAGCCTAAGAAAAAAACAAACAATAAATTAAAGTCCAACTAAGAGAAAAGTGAAAAAATAAAAAAATGAAGGTAGGCACAGAAATCAATGATATAGTGGAAAAAATATCAATAGACAAGAACCAATGGAACTAAAAGCTGGTTATTTGAGAGGATCAATCAAAAATGATAGACCTCAAACCAGATGAATTAAGAAAAAGAGAGAAAAAATGCAAATTACCAATATCAGGCATGAAAGAGAGGACTCTGTCTCTATCCTAGACATTAAAATAATAATAAGGGAATATTATACACAATTTTATGCTAATAAATTCAGCAACTTAGAAAAAAGGCAAAACTTCCTTGAAAGACATGCTACCAAAGAAGAAACAGAAAAACCTGAATAACTCTAGTATTAAAGAAATTTAATTTGTAATAATAATGATAATAAAAACCTTCCCTGGCTAGGTGTGGTGGCTCATGCCTGTAATTCCGGCACTTCGGGAAGCTGAGGACGGTGGATCACTGGAGGCCAAGAGTTCAAGACCAGCCCAGCAAACATGGTGAAACCCCGTCTCTACTAAAAATAAAAAAATTTGCTGGGCGTGGTGGTGCACACCTGTAATCCCAACTACTCAGGAGGCTGAGGCACAAGAATTGCTTGAACCCAGGAGGCGGAAGTTGTAGTAAGCAGAGATCATGCCACTGTACTCCAGCCTGAGCAACAGAAACTCTGTCTCGAAAAGAAACCAAAAACAACAAAAGCCTTCCTACAAAGACTGTGCAGGCTATGAAATAATAAAAAATATAAATATTGGTCTCTGCTCCTGGTCCGTACATGAAGCTCCTAAAATCCTTACAGATAGGGGCACTAAGAGAATCTTTTGTTCTAATATCTAGTCTTTGACCCTAGTTTCTGACTCAGAGCTCTTAAGACCTTTGTAATTTCCTGACTGATAAGAGCACATCTGACAGAGAGCTGCTAAATTCCTTCAAATTTCCTGGGTGATGGGAACATCTTTTGTTCTCATGAGGTGACTTCTGGATAGCCTTATGTTGGGTGCTGGTTGGCAGAGGAACCAACTACGCAATTAGAGGGCTGGAACTTTCAGTCTCACCCTCTGACCTCTGGGGATGGGAAAGGGCTGAAGGTTGATGTGATCACCAGTGGTCAATGATGCAATGAATCATGCCTATGTCATCCTCCACAGGGTTTACAGAAACCTCCATAAAAACCCAAAAGGACAAGGTTCAGAGAGCTTTCAGACTGCTGAACACATGGAGGTCCCCAGAGGGTGGTGAACCACATGCCATGCCCTATGCATCTCTTCCATCTGGCTGATCATCTGTATCCTTTGTGATATCCTTTATAATAAATGGATAAACACAAGTTTCCCTGAATTCTGTGAGCTGCTCTAGCAAACAGATCAAACCCAAGACGGGGTGGTCTTGGAATTCACAATTTATAGGTGGTTAGTGAGATGTATAAGTAACAACCTACTACTTGTGATTAGCATCTGAGGTGAGGTATAGTCCTGTTGAGCCGTCAACCTGTGGGATCTGACGCCATCTCCAGGTGGATAATGTCAGAACTGAATTGAATTATAGGACACACAGTAGGGTCTGCTGAAGAACTGCTTCATGTGTGAGGAAAAACTGTGACACATCTGGTGTCAGAAGTGTGTTCAGTGGTGCATGAGAATAGAGATAACTGTTTTTTCTTCAGACAGGCCTAGATTTTGCTGGTGAATTCTATCAAACACTTCATGAAAAATATTACCAACTGCACACAAAATTTGTAGGAAGATGAAGAAATATTTTCCCGCTTATTCTGAAGCCAGCATTACTATATTACCAAAACTAAAGACATCACAAGAAAACTACAGACAAGTATCTTTCATAACCAAAGACACAAAAATCCTTGAAAAATTTTAGCAAATTGAATACAGCAATGTGTAAAAACGACAATACACCAAGACTAAATGAAGTTTATCCTACAAATGAAAGATTGGTTCAACATTCACAATCAATCAATGAGAAAGAAATCAATGTAATTCATCATATTACTAGACTAAAAAAGAAAAGCCATATGATCTTCCCACAATATGCAGAAAAAGCATTTGACAAAATTCAACATCTATTCATGATAAACACTCTCAGGAAACTAGGAACAGAAGAGAACTTCCTCTACCTAAAAAAGGGTATCTATGAAAAACCTACAGCCAACACCATAATGGTAAAAGACTAGACGTTTTCCTCCTAAGACCGGGAACAGGCAAGGCTGTTCCCTCTCACCTCGCCTATTTAATACTGTACCGAAGAATCTAGCCAGCGCAGTAAAGCAAGAAAAAGGAAATGAGACATACAGATTTAAAAGGAAGAAATAAAACTGTCTTTAGTAACAGACGACAAGACTGTCCATGTATGAATGATACTGGCACAAAGTCATAAATCAACAGAATAGACTAGGGAGTACAGAAGGAGACCTACACATATACGTTCAACTGATTTTCGACAAGCATGCCAAGGTAATTCAAAGGAGAAAGCAGAGTCTTTAACAAATGGTTGTGGAACAACTGAACATCCACGTGCAAAAAGTGAACATAAACTCTTTTTTTTTTTTTTGAGAGGGAGTCTTGCTTTGTCTGGAGTGCAGTGACGCAATCTCGGCTCATTGCAACCTCCAGCTCATTAAACCTCCGGGTTAATGCAAATCTTCTGCCTCAGCCTCCCGAGTAGATGGGACTACAGGCGCCCGCCACCACGCCCGGTTAATTTTTGTATTTTTAGTAGAGATGGGTTTTCACCATGTTAGCCAGTATGGTCTCGATCTCCTGACCTCGTGATCTGCCTGCCTCGGCCTGCCAAAGTTTTGGGATTACAGGCGTGAGCCACTGTGCCCGGTAACTCTAATCTTTTATATACACAAAAATTAACTCAAAATTCTGAAATAAAACAAGAGAAAGCTTTTTGACCTTAGACTGGAGAAAGATATCTCAGATGCAATACTGAAAGCACAATCCATAAAAGAAAATGTAGAAAATTAGACTTTACCAAGATTAGAAATTTCTGCTCTGTGAAAGACATTGTAAAGAGAATGGTAAAAGGCAGTAAGGTATCTGCAAATCACATATCTGACAAAGGGCTTCTGTCCAGAAGTTTAAAAAACTCTTATAGTTCAATAAGGTAAACAACCAATTAAAAAACGGCAACAAGCCAGGCGCAGTGGTTCACACCTGTAATCCCAGCATTTTGGGAGGTTGAGGCAGGCGGATCACAAGGTCAGGAGAAAGGAGACCATCCGGATAACACGGTGAAACTCCGTCTCTACTAAAAATACAAAAAATCAGCCAGGTGTGATGGCGGGCGCCTGTAGTCCCAGCTACTTGGGAGGCTGAGGCAAGAGAACGGTGTGAACCTGGGAGGTGGAGCTTGCAGTGAACTGCGATCATGTTACTGCACTCCAGCCTGGGCAAGAGTGAGACTTCATCTCAAAAAAAAAAAAAAAAAAAAAAAAAAAGGCAACAGACTAGGACAGTTCTATAAAGATAAAAGAATGGAAAATAAACACATGAAAAGATATTTATCATTGCCAGTCATTAGTAAACTGCAAATTTAAAACCATAATTTTAGATATTGAGATATCACTACAGACCTACTAGAATGGCTAAAATCAAAAAGACTGATGGCAAGGATGTAGAGCAACTGGAACTGTCATTCACTGCTGGTGGGAAAGCAAACAGTACAATCACATTGGAAAACAGTTACCATGGGACCCAGCCATTCCATTCCTAGGTATTTACTCAAGAAAAAGGAACACATACATTCACACAAAAACCTGTACTAATGTTTATAGTAGCTTTATTTATAGTTACCAAGAACTGGAATTAACCCATATATATGTCTTTTGACCTCTGAGTAGGTAATCAGACTGTGTTAATCCATTTGATGGAATACTAATCAGCATAAAAAGAACAAACAACTGATGCACATAGCACATGTATGAATCACAAATGTGTTACACTGAGTTAAAGATGCAAACTCAAAAGGCTTCATGCTATATGATTCCATTGATATGACATTCTGGAAACACTACAGTGGTTGCCAGGGGCTGGGGGTAAGGGGAGAGGTTAACTACAAAGGAGCAAAAAGGACTATTTTAGGATTGCTGGAAATGTACTATTGATTGTAATGGTGGCTACACAAAGTATGTATTCATAAAAATTTACAGAACTACACTAAAAGGGAAATTTTGTTTGTAAATTAAACTTCAATAAACTTTAATTTGAAACAAAATTTATTTTATTTTATTTATTTTTTAGACGGGGTCTTACTCTGTTGCCCAGCCTAAAGTGCAGTGATGCGATCTCAGCTCACTGCAACCTCTGCCTCCCAGTTCAAGCAATTCTCCTACCTCAGACTCCCAAGTAACTGTGATTACAGGTGTGTGTCACCACACCCAGCTAATTTTTGTATTTTCAGTAGAGACGGGGTTTTGCCATGTTGACCAGGCTGGTCTCAAACTCCTGACCTCAAGTGATCCGCCTGTTTTGGCCTCCCAAAATGCTGGGATTACAGGTGTGAGCCACTGTACCAGGCCAATAATTTTAATTAACCTTCAATTAACCAACAATTTTAACCTTTAACCAATAATTTTAATTTAACCTTAATTTGAGTAAAATTATGATACAGTCATGCAATTGTATATTATGCATTCATTTTAAAAATGAAGTGGATCCATATATGCTGGTAATATAATAATCTCTAACCTATATTCTTAGGAGTAAAAAGGAAGGTACATGATATAGTTTGGATAATTGTCCTCACTCAAATCTCATATAGAAATGTAATCCCAGCACTTTGGGAGGCCGAGACGGGCGGATCACGAGGTCAGGAGATCGAGACCATCCTGGCTAACACGGTGAAACCCCGTCTCTACTAAAAATACAAAAACTAGCCGGGCGAGGTGGCAGGCGCCTGTAGTCCCAGCTACTCGGGAGGCTGAGGCAGGAGAATGGCGTAAACCCAGGAGGCGGAGCTTGCAGTGAGCTGAGATCCGGCCACTGCACTCCAGTCCGGGCGACAGAGCGAGACTCCGCCTCAAAAAAAAAAAAAAAGAAATGTAATCCCCAATGTTGGAGGTGGGGCCTGGTGGGATTGGATCATGGAGGCTGATTTCTCAAGAATGGTTTAGCACCGTTCCTGTGTGATAGTGAGTGAATTCTCACAATATCTGGTTGTTTAAAAGTGTGTGCTCTTGACTTGCTCTTGACATGCCTGCTCTCCATTTGCCTTCTGCCATGATTGTAAGCTTTCTGATGCCTCCCTAGAAGGTAAGCAGATGCCAGCACCATACTTCCTGTAAAGTCTGCAGAACTGTGAGCCAATTAAACCTCTTTCTTTATAATTTAGCCAGTCTCAGATATTTCGTTGTAGCAATGCAAGAATGGCCTAATACATAAAATTGGTACCAGGAGTAAGGTATTGTTAGAAAGATGCCTGAAAACGTGGAAATGACTTCGGAACCAGGTACTGGATAGAGGCTGGAAGAGTTTGGAGGGCTCACAAGAAGACAGGAAGATGAGGGCAAGTTTGGAACTTCTTAGAGACAGGTTAAATGGTTGTAACCAAAATGTTGATAGGGATATGGACAATGAAATCTAGGCCAACAAGGTCTCAGATTGAAATGAGGAACTCACTGGGAAATGCAGCAAAGGTCATAACATGTTATGCCTTAGCAAAGAGCTTGGTTGCACTGTGCCCTTTCCCAAGGGATCTGTGGAAGTTTGAACTTGAGAGTGATGATTGTGTATCTGGCAGAAGAAATTTCTAAGCAGCAAAGCATTCAAGATATGACTGGCTGCTCCTAACAGCTTACACTCAGATACGGGTGCAAGTAAATGACTTAAAGTTGGAATTTATATTGAAAAGGGAAGCAGAGCATAAAAATTGGGAAAATTTGCAGCCAAGTCACAGGGCAAAGAAAGAAAAAGCTTTTTCAGAAGAGGAATTCAAGCAGGCTGTGGAGTAACCATTTGCTAGAGACATTTGCATAACTAAAAAAGAACCAAGTGCTAATATCTAAGATAACAAGGAAAAAGCCTCAAAGGCATTTTAGAGATTTTTGGGGTAGCCCCTTCCATCATAGTTCCTGAGGACCAGGAGACAAAAACGGTTTCATGGGTCAGGCCCAGGGCCTGGCCCCTATGCAACCTCAGGACACTGCTCCCCACATCCTGGCCGCTCCAGCTTTAGCCATGTCTCAAAAAGGGCAAGGTACAGCTCAGGCTGCCACTTTGCAGAATGCAAGCTGCAAGCTTTGACAGCTTCCATGTGGCGTTAAGAGTGCACAGACGGCCGGGCGCGGTGGCTCAAGCCTGTAATCCCAGCACTTTGGGAGGCCGAGACGGGCGGATCACGAGGTCAGGAGATCGAGACCATCCTGGCTAACACGGTGAAACCCCGTCTCTACTAAAAATACAAAAAACTAGCCGGGCGAGGTGGCAGGTGCCTGTAGTCCCAGCTACTCGGGAGACTGAGGCAGGAGAATGGCGTCAACCCGGGAGGCGGAGCTTGCAGTGAGCTGAGATCCGGCCACTGCACTCCAGCCTGGGCGACAGAGCAAGACTGCGTCTCAAAAAAAAAAAAAAAAAAGAGTGCACAGACTGCAAGAATGGAGGATTCTTGGATGCTTCCACCTAGATTTCAGAGGATGTATGGAAAAGCCTGGCTGCCCAAGCAAAAGCCTGCTGCAGGAGTAGAGCCCTCACAGAGAACATCTACTAGGGCAGTGTGGAGGGGAAATGTGGGATTGGAGCCCTCACACAGGGTCCCCACTGAGAAACTGCCTTGTGGAGCTGTGAGAAGGGGGCCACATCCTCTAGTCCCCAGAATGGTAGATCCACCAGCAGTTTACACCCTGCACCTGAAAAAGCCTCAGGCGCTCAATGCCAGCCCATGAGAGCAGCCACAGGGACTGCACCCTGCAAAGCCATGGGGCAGAGCTGCCCAAGATCTTGGGGGCCCACTTCTTGCACCAGTGTGCCCTGAATGTGGGACATGGAGTCAAAGGAGATCATTTTGGAGCTTTAAGATTTAATGATTACTTTGATGGGTTTCAAACTTGCATGGGGTGTATTACCCCTTTCTTGGAATGGCTGATTACCCCTTTTTGGAATGGGAATGTTTACCCAATGCCTATACCCCCATTGTATCTCAGAAGTAAGCAACTTGTTTTGATTTTACAGTCTCATAGGTGAAAGGATTTCCAGATAAGAATTTAGATTTGGGACTTAGGACTTTAGAGTTAATGCTAGAATGAGTTAAGATTTTGCAGGCACCATTGAGAAGGGATGATTGTATGTTAACATGTGAGAAGGACATAAGATTTGTGGGGGCCAGGGACAGAATGATACAGTTTGAATATTTGTCCCTGCCCAAATCTTACATTGCAAAGTAATCCCCTGCCAGGCTCAGTGCTCAAACCTGTAATTCTAGCACTTTGGGAGGCCAAAGTGGGCGGATCGCTTGAGTCCAGGAGTTTGAGACCAGCCTGGGCAACAGGGCAAAACCCCACCTCTACCAGAAATATAAAAATTAGCTAGGTGTGGTTGCATGTGCCTGGAGTCCCAACTACTTGGGAGGCTGAGGTGGGCTAATTGCTTGAGCCCGGAGGTCAAGGCTGCAGCGAGCCAAGATTGCACCAGTGCACTCCAGCCTGGGCAACAGAGCAAGACCCTGTCTCAAAAAAAAAAAGAAAAAAAGGAAGGGAAAACAATGTAATCTCCAGTGGGACCTGGTGGTAGGTGACTGGATCATGGGAGTGGTTTCTCATTAATGACTTAGAACCATCCTCCTGGTTCTGTACTTGTGATAGTGAGTGAATTCTTGTGAGATATGGTTGTTTAAAAGTGTGTAGCACTTCTTCTCTTTCACTCACTTGCTCCTGCTTTTGCCATGTGACGTGCCTGCTCCTCTTTTGCTTTCTGGCATGATTTTAAGTTTCCCGGGGCCCTCCTAGAAATGAAGCAGATGCCAGCACCATACTTCCTGTAAAGCCTAATGAACCATAAGCCAATTAAACCTCTTTTCTTTACACTTTACCCAGTCTCAGATATTTTTTCATAGACATGCAAGAACGGCCTAATACACAGCACAGAATACTAAATACAGTATGTTCCCATTTATGGTAATATTGGCTGTCTCTGGAAGGGGCCTGGAGTGGCAGTATATATCCTTTTGTACTGTTTGAGGGTTTTTTTTGTTTTGTTTTGTTTTCCACATGCCTGTATTACTTTCAATTAGAAAAAGTAAAAGAAACCTATATACTGGTCAAGGAAAACTCACAGGTGTCTGGGCCAAGGGACTGGGTCGTATAGACTTGCAAAAACCTGTGTTAAGAATACAGAACACAAAGCCAGACACAGGGGCACTCAATAAATAGCTGGAGGAAGCAAAATATTTGGAATCAATTCAGAAGGCAGACCCTGGACAAAGAGATCTCTATCTGAGCACCGGATACTCAGTCAGCATAGCCCTTGCTTTACACAAGGAGCTAAGCTGAGCTGCTCACGTTCGAAAAGAAAGGGAGCATAAAAACCAAATATCCTGGAGTTACTTTGGGGCCAGCTGTTTCTCAGCATTCCTTTGCAAGCACATTGTGTGTCTTAACCTCAGCCTTCTAAGGGATGGGAGGCAAGTCCTTCCCCCAGTGAGCAGAGCCCACCCCTAGCACTCCTCTGGTGGTCCAAGTGCCCAGACAATCCTAGGCAGCCTTTCCTCCAGCCCCTCCAAATCAGAAGGAACAAAATGACTCTGATAGTTTCACTGCACTCCAAAGACAATCTCAGCACTTCAGCTCCTTTTCCACACCAAGGCTTCAGAAAAGAAAACCAAAAAGGAGGATGGATCGGTAAGCAAGAGCCCTTAGCAGCATTTGGTAAAAGGAACTCCCTAGGTTATGCACAGATTCTGTCAGGTGCCAAAGAAGCCAGCAGCTCCAGAATGCAAAATGGACAGAGAAGGAAAGTGCTAAAACTCAAGACAGCCTCAGAAATTTCTCTTTGTTCCCTGCTTTACTTGGATATGCCTCCCTGAAGCCAGCTAGTTGGTACCAGCTTCCAGAAAAGTTTGTTTGGCCACTGATACTAGGTCTAGGTGTTTCTGTGCTTGGCAGCCTTCTCTGGCTGCCTCTGGATACCTGGCTTGCATGGGGCAACCATGTAGGTTATCCTTCTGCAGAAACAGGCTGTGCCACAAGGTGCAAGCTCCAGAGACAGGATGGGAGTAAGGCAAAGCAAGGGCATGGAGTAGGACTGGAGTAGGAACCAACTTAAAGGCAGAGTCCTTTCCAGGAACCCATGGTTTCCAGAGCATAGGAGAACATGACTGGCTGTGAGAGGCAGAGTTTCTGGCTCTTGGACCCCAGACCAGGCTGTCTAGGCAGTGAAGGAAATAGAAGCACTTACCGGGGGAAAATGGCCGTCATCAAGGCTGAAGCATAGCCAGGCTTGCAAGCTCCCTCTGAAAAGTTTGCATACTTGGTGGCTAATTCAGCAGGCCTATGGGAAGAGAAAGAAAGTTACAGCTTGCCAGGTACTGAGCACTGAGTGGGTTATGAATTCATAAGGAGCTGTAGGTATTTGAATCTTGAGTGAAGCTTCAGTCCTATAATCAGCACTTCAGGCATTTTTTCACATTAAGGCTTTAAGGGTAAAAACAAAACAAATCCCCAAACCCTAAAGGAATAGATAGATAAATAAGTCAGGCCCCTGGATAGTATCTATAAAAGGAACTTACCTGGATTCTCACAGATTTCTTTTTAAGAGACAGGGTTTCATTGTGTTGCCCAGGCAGGTCTTGAACTCCTGAGTTCAAGCGATCCTCTCGCCTCGGCCTCCCAAAGTGTTGGGATTACAGGCATGGAGCCACCATGCCCAGCTCATACTCATAGATTCTTTGCAGGAAGCCTGATACCAAGGAAATGAGGAGCTCTATCAAGGCTCCAATACCCAGGGGAGTGGTGCTTGGAGTTCACAGGATAGAGATACTCAGGCTTTGATGGTCAGAGCCCCTGGCCTTTCCACCTTCCTTGTATGTTCCTACATGGCCAGCCTCATCTGCTTTTATTCTCTCCATTCATGCTATGATCCATCCAGTGGGAACCATTCCCCAATAGTGGGAACTGTCCCAAACAGTGACCGAATACAGACATGATAAATGTATGTAATTGGGGTTATTGACGTAACCATTAGACTTTTAGTTGAGGATGCTTTCTTAGTCTCTCTGCCTGGAATGTTATTCCTTGTCCTTCTTCATCTGGCCAATAACTACTGGTCCTTCATGATTAAGCTTAAATATCAGCTTCACTGGGAGTGATTCTCTGACCCTCGGATTGGGCTAAGTGCCTCCTCTGTGCTTGTACAGTCACTCCCCCTGTCCCTCACATCATATACTTACCCCTAGCACTTGCTATTCTGTATTGTAATTTTTGGTAGTATGTCTCCCTTGACACACTGTAAACTCCTAAGGTTAGAATCTGATTTAACCCTGCCTACCCTCTCCAGTGCCTTGTGCCTTGCATAAATGGGCACAGAGAAGACCCCTATAACTTTCTTAAGGAACAAAATGACCCTGACAGTCTCACTGCAGACAACACAATCTCAGGAACCCACAAGGCTGAGACTGCTGCATATTTTTCAGAGGACTTGTGTTCTAATCCTGGCTTGTTGCTGTGTGACCACAATCATGCCACCTCACATCTTTGGGTTTCAATGTCCTTATGCGTTCAATTTGGGTCTGGAGTCACTGCCCTGCCACCAAAATCTCTGCACCATTCAGTCCAGAGAAGATCACAACCAAAGAACAGGATAACAGTGAATGGGTTCAGTGGGCTGGAGGCCCTGCATGCTGGGGCACCTGAGTGAGCCCTGGCTGGCTGCCAGTTCTGAGTCCCCACCTCCTCCACCCCCACCCTTGGGCCTGCTGGCAACACTCTGGTGCCCAGCTGCTCTACTGTGATGGGGCCCTGTGGCGAGCCTACCCTCCAGGCTGCCTTCTGCAGGGTCTGGGTGGGTGGGTGTGGGGTGGTGGTACAAGAAATGATGATGCTACTGCCTACTGTCATGTCTGATTCACCATAGACCCCTCGGGCCTAGCCCAGAGCCTTACACAGAGTAACTGCTCACTGTACATAGACAAACTCATCTGATCAACGCACAATTTCTTTTAGAAACCTACCTTTTCAAGCATCCCCCACCAAGGAAATTCAAAGCCTGAAATGCAACCTGAAGGCTGAGTGACAAGCCAAGGAGTTGGGACTTTATGTGGTAGGCAAAAGAAAGCCAAAATTTTAACAAGAGCAAAACAATCTTTTCTTATGTAAACAACTGTATTTTTGAAATGAAATATAAACCTCGGTGCAATTATGGAACTGATTAGAAGCTTTTTGACTAGGCACAGTGACGAAAACGTTCTAGATGTTTTCAATCAGCTCTCTCAACAACTCTGTGAGTTGGTGCTATGAATTAATTTGCACACAAGGCCTAGAAAGATGAAGAGACTAATCCAAGATCATATAATGGTAGACACTGGATTAGAACCCAAAGTCTCTAACACCAGTGCAGGAACTCTTAACAGGGCACTGCCGCCAACACGGTCACAGAGGAAGGCACAGGACAGCACAGGAGTGGTCAACACAGTTGGAGACGGGGTGGAGAAGACAGTCCAGAAAGTCTCACAGACCTGTGGTCCGCGGCAGTGAGGCATTTTGAGTCTCTTCATGTCCTGTCTCCCAATCTCCCACCATCTGCTTGCCTGCCTCGTGCTGTGAGTTCCTGTGGTCTTTCTGAATTCTAGAAGGTTTCATAAACAGCAGAAAGATGGACAGCAGGTGCCCTTCTTAACACAGTGCAGTGCAGAAATAAATGCACAACGGACAAACCTTTGGCCACCTTTTTTCTCTCTAGTTTACCCCCTCAACTTTTGACAAGGTGCTTAAAGAAGAAGGGCTGTGGGACAGTCCAGGAAGCACAGGATCACGTCATCTACAATGGAGAGGGAGCTGGAGCCCAGCAGGCAAGGCAGGAGATACTGCTGCCTCCACAGCAGTGCAAGGCAGTTCAATATCAAGGATGATGGGCTCCAAATGAACCCCTCATTTAGAAAGTGACAGTAACTCCTAAAACATACAACTCTGGGTACAGTGGGTCATGTCAAGTTATTACCAAATTAAAATGCCTTAGAAATGGCCTCCTGACTATCCCAGTGAGAGAAGAATAGGGGGAGTGTTGGGGATTCTGAGTCATCCAGCAGGCTGGGACCTCTAGGGCAGTTAGCGGTCAAAACCACCAAGATTAACGGTCGCCAACTCCCTGGGGCCAGAATAGTTAGTCTCTCTAAGGCACTCACACTCCAAATGCCAGCAGGCCCCCACAGATGTCTGATCAAATCACTCAGCCCTTGTTCTTCTCCTACTCTGCAGCTGGCCTTTCATTTTGGGAGATTTAGCATTAAACCCAGTAAGAGCACCCATTGTCCTGCAAATGTGACTACCAAGCCCCTGGGGTGAAGAGTGTCACCACTGCACTCACAAGAGGAAATCCAGATGGACAGGCTGGAGTCCCAAAGAAGGAACCAGACGCTTCCACTCTCCTGCTTCACTCAGGAGGACCGAGTTTAAGGAATCAGGCCAAGCAATGGGTCATAAATGGGAAAAGCATCAGATCTGGAATCAGAAACTTTCACAGAGGACACTGACAAGCAACTGATGGAAAATCTGATTTTCAGCTTCCCCATGTGCAGTGGAAACCACGTAATTCCAAGAATCGCTCCAAGGGAGCACATTTGGAGGGGATGGCCATCCTCTGGGGCACCACACACGTGCTGTGAGACGTGTGGCTGCCATGACCGCCTGGCTCAGGTTCAGATCCAATCACAGGGAGAGTCAGCACCACATGATATCCAGTGGGAGGGTGCCCTGGCTGACGTGTGTTTGAAGGATCAGCATCTGGGAGGCGAGGAGTATCACTGCAGGAGGCTGAAAGAGCAGGAGAGTGTGATGCTGCGGTGAACCAAGTATCACAGGAAGAACGCAGAGACCAACTGCATCACACACTGTGCAGGTCCAGTAAGGTGTGGCCACAGGACTAACTGCTGGATTTGGCAACAGGGAGGTCACCACCAACCTCAACAATAGCCATTCCACTGGAATGTGGAGGTGAAACTCGTTTCACTGGGTTTAAGAAAAAACAGGAGGAGAGAACTGAAGTCATGAAACACAGACTATTTTTAGGAGTTCTGTTACAAAGGAACAAAGAAATGGGGCAATAGCTGGAGCGGGGAAGCAGGATAAATTGTTTTTTGAGGTTAGGAAATATTTTCCTAAGTTTAGAAGCTGGTTAGAATAAAAGAAAAACTCACGATGCAGTAGAGATAGGACAGTTGTAGGGAGAATGTTTCTTTTTGTTGTCTGTTTGTTTTCTGAGATGGAGTCTCACTCTGTCGCCCAGGCTGGAGTGCGGTGGCGCAATCTCAGCTCACTGCAACCTCTACCTCCCAGGTTCAAGGGATTCTCCTGGCTCAGCCTCCTGAGTAGCTGGGGTTACAGGTGCCTGCCACCACGCCTGGCTAATTTTTGTATTTTTTGTAGAGACAAGGTTTCACCATGTTGAATGTCTTTGAGAAGGCGGAGGGGGAAAGGATCTAGCACAAAAATGGAAGGGCTGGCCTTAGCTCTGCTCCCTTAGCCCACCTTGGCCAGGGATGCCTATTCTCTAAGCACCACTTCCCTTGCGAACTTTCCATGATGCTTCCCTTCCCAGGTAGAATAAACTCATCCCCCTGTGGACCTGAGCTACCTGGGACAGACCTTCATCTTCGCTTGCTCACTTATTCCCCTACTCTCCTACTGCCTTCCCCTTTCTGCCTCTCATTTCTACCTGCAACAAATATTTAGAGACAATGAAGACACTCTGCTTGGATTTTTATCCTGGCTCTTTTTTTTTTTTTTTTTTGAGGCGGAGTCTCGCTCTGTCGCCCAGACTGGAGTGCAGTGGCGCAATCTCGGCTCACTGCAAGCTCCGCCTCCCGGGTTTACGCCATTCTCCTGCCTCAGCCTCCCGAGTAGCTGGGACTACAGGCGCCCGCCACCTCGCCTGGCTAGTTTTTTGTATTTTTAGTAGAGACGGGGTTTCACCATGTTAGCCAGGATGGTCTCGATCTCCTGACCTCGTGATCCGCCCGTCTCGGCCTCCCAAAGTGCTGGGATTACAGGCTTGAGCCACCACG
The DNA here is from genome assembly GCF_009764315.1 of Trachypithecus francoisi. Classification (NCBI taxonomy): domain Eukaryota; kingdom Metazoa; phylum Chordata; class Mammalia; order Primates; family Cercopithecidae; genus Trachypithecus; species Trachypithecus francoisi. The sequence continues at coordinate 80,652,490 of NW_022681457.1, forward strand.
CCCGGCCTATCCTGGCTCTCTTAATAGCTGTGTGATTTGGGGCATGTCTTTTAAATTGTTTTGTGCCCCTAATTTCCACATCTTTAAAACTGGGATTACACTAGTACTTATTTTATAAAATTTTTTGTAACAGTTATGCTAAGAAAGAAGGGCTGGCACTGAGTATGGTGGCTGGCCCCTTGTTGGTGTTCAGTACATGCTAACTAACTGGCCTGGGATTAAGGATACAATGATGACTAGGACATAGTTAAGGCCTAGCATTACACTTCATTACACTGAAGAGTAATTGTCCATTTAAATATCTTTCTCTCATAGAATACGATCATTTAGCATAGCATGTATGGCACAGAGTATACAAGTACCCAATAAAATGCTGGACTGAAATCAGTTGGTTACCTTGCCTTGGAAGGTTAATCAACAGGAAGTGTAAGGGGGAAGTAGGGTGATGGCCAGAGAAACTGGGAAAGGGTCACTGATGGTTATTCCTGAGGACTCTACAGATCAGTGATGGACATAGTGTAACCAACAGTCTAGTTTCTAGAATCATCACAGAGAGGACCGGACTCAGATCAGCCCCTACCATGCCCGCTCCCTCAATTCATGTGCTAATTTAGTTTAAAGCACTCGTTATGAGAAAAGAAGACCATGTATGCAGTACTTAGCACACTGCCTAACAACCCAGCGGCTTAATCAAAGCCAGTGTGACCATGCTAGGGGGACATGCATGCAGATAAGCCTCTCCGCACAGAGCTTGCTCCATCCACAGAGGAGGGAATTCTTCAATTCCATCTTCTGCCTTCCTCATGAGGATGCCTTTCTCCAAGTACTTGAGAGTTGTTTCTGGGATAATGACATGATGAGGGAAATGGCAGAAGCAGCTTTGCCTAGCTTGAGTAATCCTATTCTGTCATTAAATATTTTCACTTTAATTTTTTTTTTTTTTTGAAATAGCCTTTACTGCCATAGATCCTCTCAAGCCCCAAGATGGAAATGCTTCTCCTTAAGGACAACTTCTATCTCCTCTGACTGTCGCCTGTCTGACCTATTACTCCAGGTCTGCTGGGTCTTTTTGCATTGTCACCAGTTTCTTCATCTACCCACATATGGGCTGTGCCAATCCATTCTACCCCTGAGATCACTGACTCTTTGCTCTTTGTGACCTCCAATGTAGACTCGGGTTTCTCTACAGCTTTTGCCCCATGTACAGCCATCTGTGATAAATGCTGAAGCACTGTCAAATGTCTTCTATCACTTTAAGAAAAAAGGGACTGCTTGATCTGAGTCATCTGAAACTTGCATTTCTCAGTTCCGGAGGCCCTGCCTTTCTGCTCTTGCTGCTAGGCACTGCAATACCTTTTCATCAAACCAGGCCACATTCCTATTTGATCAGTGATTCTCAAGCTGACATTACTCCAGGTTACATTTGTCTTCAGGGCCTTGTAATTTACTTCATCTTAGCTGGAGGGATGCTCCCCACTAAGTTCTCCAAGTGCTTCAACAGACAATTCTCACGGAAGCACTCCACCAGAGATCTGCTGTGACTCTCCAATTCAATTTTGCTTCCACACTTCATTTCCTTAAAAATAAAAACACATCCTCTTTCTGGGTGGTAGTGAAAAACACAAGGGAAGTAACATTCACTGAGCACAAACCAGGTACCAGACAGGGGATCTAATGATCTAATTTAGCTTTACAATAATCCTCTAAAAAGTAGTACCTCCCTTACACCCAGGCATGTGGGGCTGAAGGAGTCCAGGAGAAGCCATGGTTGGAAGATGCACTGTTCTGTTTATACTACAAAATGTCAAATGATACATTTAACATGACCAGAAAACATTACCGTTCACATTTTCCCTGCACTCTCTGACACTGGTGTGTGTGGTCATCACCAACAAAGCAGTCCCATCTTTGAGAGAGTCACTGGAAGACAGTACTCTCGGGCCTCAGGAAGGATAGTGCAGCCTCATGAAATGATGTATCCAGCATGAGCTGAACTGTACTGGAGAACTGAAGGAAGAAGATCACCGTTTCCACAAAACAGTTTCCAAAAAGCCATGGCATTGAGTACTAATAATACAGATACTTGTTTTTTGTGGCAGGAGATATGAAACTTTCCAGCAATGATATATTTGACAATAGAAAACGCAAAGAGATGGTTCCTGAACCTGAGTAGAAAAAGGTGGTGGTGTCTGGGTACCCAAAAGAATTTTCATATGCACTGATCGGATAACAAACAAATATATAAGCATCTCTTCTCTACCCATTGTTCTAAATCCTTAGTAATCATTATACCATACATGGACCTATCAACTGGTTTACGCAGGCAGAGGCCTTGCAAAACATATTTGGCCAGGGCCCTGTCTACCTTTGGAGCAGTCCTACTCTAAGGTAAGTATTATTTTCATTTTTGGCAAGAGAAAACTGACTCCAAAACTCTATCCTGTTCTTACCAAAGCCCCAACTTTCTTTGATGTAAAGCGTAATCAGCTTAAGGTAAGAAGACTGGAGTTTAAGTCACTTACTAGGTATGCAACCTCAGGTAAGACACAACTGGTTTCCTTAACTCTTAAAATAGCTATAGTAATGTACATTTTATAGGGCTGATGGAAAAAAAAATTAGCTGGGCGTGGTGGCAGGCGCCTGTAGTCCTAGCTAGTTGGGAGGCTGAGGCAGGAGAATGATGTGAACCTGGGAGGCGGAGCTTGCAGTGAGCTGAGGTCGCGCCACTGCACTCCAGCCTGTGTGACAGAGCGAGACTCCGTCTCAAAAAAAAAAAAAATTACCTTTGGGTATAAGTACAACCACTGTTATACACAACATATGGAGGAGACAGACAATTAAAGTGGTCTCAGGAATTAGGGCGGGTATCTTGAGGAGGTACTGTCAAGAAAAGAGAGAAAGTAGAAGGACATTCTCAACCGAGGGTACAACATGTGCAAGGGTTCAAAGTAGAAAGAGAGCCTGGCACATATCAGAAACTGCAAATACATTAGTATTGACAGAACAAAGCCTGTGAGACCACAGCATGGTCTTGCTGCTAGGACAAGGAGTCTTGACTTGCTGATGGAGGCAACGGGAAGCCACTGAAGGATTTTTATGCAGATGAATGACATGCACTAGTCCAAGAGAGAAATGAGGAGACCTGGTTGAAGGAGTAACAGTGGATACAGACAGGAAGAATATTCGTAAGTTATATTTGGGAAGCAAAATAATAGAGTGGAGGAATGTAACCAACAATTATTCAGCAGTATCAGGAGTTCTGTTTTTGTTTTAATTTACTTTTATTTACATTATTGTTAATCCTTAAACAGTCCTATACGATAGGCATTATTCTTCCCATTTTATGAACAAAGAAATAAAAAAATTCAACTAGGCAGTGGTAGGAGGAAGATTTGAATATAGACCATTCTGATTTCAAAGCCCTCGGATGTTGGTTATAGCTGTTTTCTAAAATATACTTTTTATATTTCCTGATTCCAAAGCCCTTAGTGGTGTTTTTTTGTTTTTGTTTTTGTTTTTTTTTAACAGACATTTCTTTTTAGTGCTGAATAGTAGTCCATTGTCTAGATGTGCCAGCTTGAGGACATCTTGATGCTTCCAGTTATTGGCAATTATGAATAAAGCTGCTATAAATATTCATGTATAGTTTTTGTGTAGACATAAGTTTTCAGTTCCACTGGGTAAACACTTAGGAGGGTGACTGCTAGAACATATGGTCATATTATGCTTCACTTCGTAAGCTGCTGCCAAACTGTGCTCCAAAGTGGCCAAACCATTATGCATTTCCACCAGCAGTGAATGAGAGTTCCTATTGCTCCACATCCTTGTCAGCATTTGAGACTGTCAGGTTTTTGTTTTGTTTTGAGTCCTTCTAATAGGTGTGATAGTATTTCACTGTTGTTTTAATTTGCATTTCCTTAATGACATATAACGCAAGCATCTTATCATATGCTTATTTTCCATCTGCGTATCTTTTTGGACCATCTGGAAAGGGTGTCTTTTTGGTTCTTTTGCCCATTTTTAAAATTGGGTTGGTTGTTTTCTTAATGTTGAGTTTTAAGAGTTCTTTGTATATTCTGAATACAATTCCTTAATCAGGTATGCATTTGCAATTTTTTCCCCAGTTTGTGGCTTGTTTTTTCATTCACTTAACAGTGAATTTCACAGAGTACAAGTTTTAGAGTTTAATAAAATCAACTTATTGATTTTTCTTTCCTGAATTGTGCTTTTGGTTTTGTATCTAAAAACTCATTACCAAACCCAAAGTTACATAAATTTTCTATGTTACCTTCCAGAAGTTTATTATAGTTTCAGGTTTTACATTTAGTCTATTTAGGTTCCATTTTGAGTTAATTTTTGCGAAAGGTACAAGGTGAATGATTAATTTGTACATACAGATATCTAAAATTATTCCAGTATCATTTGTTTAAAAAATTATCCTTTTTCCACTGAATTGCCTTTGCTCCTTTGTCTGAGATCAACAGACAATATTTGTGTGGGTCAATTTACGGGATCTCTATCCTATTCTATTGATCTATTTGTCCATTCTTTTGCCAATACCATGCTATCTTGATTGTATCTTGATAACTTTATTGTAGGTCTGGAGTCAGGTACTGTCAATCCTCCAACTTTCTTCTTCATCGTCAGTAGATTCTGGGTCTTCTGCCTTTTCACATAAACTTTAACATAAGTTTGTTGATATTCATAAAATTACTTGCTGCAATTTTGATTCTGATTACGTCAAATGTATAGATCAAGTAGAGAACTGACATCTTAATAATACTGAGGCTGGGCACATTGGCTCACATCTGTAATCCTAGCACGTTGGGAGGCCAAAGCAGGAAGACTGCTTGATCCCAGGAGTTTGACACCAGCCCCAGCAACATAGCAAGACCCTCACTCTACAAAATAAAAATAAATAAATAATAAATAAATTAGCTGGGTGTGGTAGCGCATGCCTGTAGTCCCAGCTACTTGAGAGGCTGAGGTAGAAGGACCACTTGAGCCTGGGAGGTTAAGGCAGCAGTGAGCCGTGTTTGCACCGCTACACTCCAGTCTGGGCAACCCTGTTTCCAAAAAACCCCAAAATCAAATACTGAGTCCTTCTATCAAAATGTGGAATATCCATTTATCTAGATTTATGTGATGTCTTTCATTAGAGTTTTGTAGTTTTCCTCATTCATATATGAATCTGTGCACAAACACATTCACACATATTTCATCAGATTTATCCCTAAGTATTTCCTTTTTTTGGCACTAATGTAAATAATACCGTGTTTTAAGTTTTAAATTCCAACTGCTTCTTGCTGGTATATAGAAAAGCAATTGCCTTTTGTATGTTAACCTCACAGCCTGAAAACTTGCCTTAACTGCTTATTAGTTCCAGAATGTTTTTGCCAATCTTTGGGATTTTCTACATAGACAATCATGTCATCTGTGAACAGAGTCAGTTTTATTTCTTCCTTCCCAATCTGTATGCCTTTTATTTCCTTTTCTTGTCTTACTGTGTTAGTGAAGACTTTAGTATAATGTTGAACAGGAGTGGTGTAGGGGGGACATACTTGGTTTTTTCTCAATCTTATGGGAAAAAAATCCAGTTTCTCATCATTAAGCAAGATGTTAGCTATAGGTTTTTTGATCAAATTGAAGAAGTTCCCCTCTACTCATAGTCTGCTGATAATTTTTTAAAAAATCATGAATAGATATTGGATTGTATCAAATGGTTTTTTTACATCTATGGATATATGATTTTTCTTCTTTAGCCTGTTGATGTCACAGAATGTGCATTAATTGATTTTTGAAAGCTGAACCAGCCTTGCATACCCGGAATAAATCCCACTTGGCTGCAACATGTAATTCTTTTTATACATTGCTGAATTCAATTCGCTAATAATTTTGTTGAGGATTTCTGGAGCATGTTCATCAGAGATATTGGTCTGTAATTTTCCTTTCTCACAATATCTTTATTTGGGTAATAGGGTAATGTTGGACGCATAGAATGAGAAAGTGTTCTTACTGCTTTGATTTTCTGGAAGACATTGTAGAGAACTGATACCATTTGGTATCATTTTTTCCCTTAAATTTTGATAGAATCCACCAGTGAAACCATCTGAGACTGTTGTTTCTGTTTTGGAAAGTTATTAATTAGTGATTTAATTTCTTTAGTAGATACAGATTTATTCAGATTGTCTATTTCTCCCTGTGTCAGTTTTGGTGGTTTCTGTCTTTTAAGGAATCAGTCCATTTCATCTAAGTTACCAGATTTGTGAGTACAGAGTTGTTCACAATGTTCTTTTATTATCCTTTTTCTTTTGTTTTGAGACAGGGTCTCACTGTCGCCCAGGCTGGAGTGCAGTGGTGTGATTACAGCTCACTGCAGCCTTGACCTCTCAGGCTCAAGTGATACTCCCATCTCAACCTACTAAGTAGCTGGGATTACAGGTACAACCGGCTGATTTTGTGTTTTTGAAGAGACAAGGTCTCCCTACGTTGCCCAGGCTGGTCTTAAGTTCCTGGGCTCAAGCGATCCTCCTGCCTCAGCCTTCCAAAGTGCTAGGACTATAGGGTGAACCACCTCACCCAGTCCATTATTTTTTTAATATCTATGGATTAGTAGTGATGATCCTATGTTCACTTCTCATATTAGTAATTTATATCTTCTCTTTCTCTCTTTTTGGCTAGAGGTTTATCAATTTTATAGATATTTGCAAAGAACCAGCTTTTGTTTTGTTGATTTTCTCTGTTGATTTCTACTCTGTACTTCTACTACAGCCTCCTAAGTACCCTCTCCCTTTCCATTCTTGCCCCTCTCTAATCAAATTACCTTCTTGCGGCCAAAGACATCTTCCTAAGGGTCAAAACTGATTATGTCACTACTCATCTGATTAAAACTCTTCGAGGCATCTTTTGCCCTTGAGATGAAGCCCAAATTTCTCCTTGTTATCTCTAAAGCCCCACATAATTTGGTCTCTGCCCATTCCTCCAGACTTCTCAAGTTCCACCCTCAGGTCTCCTGGAGTTTGGCAGCATAGAAAAGACAAATATTACATCTTTACACATATATTTATTTCAATTATAGATAAGGACAAGATAAATTAGTCAATAGAATGTATAGGAAGTTCTTCAATTGGCTGAGATTTTAAAAGACCATTAAGAAAAACTAGAGAAGAAATTGGTAACCAAAAACTAATATAAAATGGATTTCTGAAAAGTGTCTAGAGATCTATAGCCCATAATGAAAGTTTGAAAAAATTACAGAAACATCCAAACATATTTTTTCATTGTAAGAGTGTAATAAAAACAATATTTTGAATCAAAAGAAAAGAAAGTAGCTGCAATTGCACTACCCTAACATAACTATTATGATATTCGGCAGTAGTTGTTATATTATATTCAGATATGATTATAATGACAAGCCTGAAGTCACTTCATGGTTCTTGACCCTGGCACATTAGAATCGTCTGAAAGAATGTTCAAACATAAACGTACCTGAGCCCCAATTCCTGATCAACTAAATCAGAATCTCTGGGTAGTGAGGTGTGGGGAAAAGAGAGGTCAGCCTGTTACTGTGTCTATATAGAAAGAAGTAGATTTAAGAGACTCCATTTGGTTCTGTATTTGAGATGCTGTTGATCTGTGACCCTACCCCCAACCTTGTCCTTGCAAGAGACATGTGCTGTGGTGACTTAAGGTTAAAAGGATTTTGGGCTGTAGAGAATGTGCTTTGTTAAACAAGTGCCTAAAGCCTGCTTGTGGTTAAAGGTCATCACCATTCTCTTAAATCTCAAGTAAGAGGAAAACATTTGTCTTGTGCCCGTCCCTGGGCAATGGAACATCTCGGTGTAAAACCCATTGTGTGCTTTGTTTACTGAGCAAAGAGAAAACCGCTTTTAGGAATAAGGTGAGATTTGCTGGAGCAATACTGCTAAAAGGTTTATGGAGATATTTGCATATGCATCTCAAGGCACAGCATTTTCCTTGAACTTATTCAGGTCACAAAGATCTTTATCTATATGTCTTACTGCTGATTTACTCCCTTAACTTTTAGATGGTAAAGATAATTATCAATAAATACTAAGGGAACTCAGAGGCCGGTGCCGGTGTGGGTCCTCTGTAAGCTGAGCGCCCGTCCCCTGGGCCCCGCTTTTCTTTCTCTATACTTTGTCTCTGTGTCTTATTTCTTTTCTCAAGTCTCTCGTTCCACCTAACGAGAAACACCCACAGGTGTGGAGGGGCAGGCCACCCCTTCAGTGAGGTCTTAGTTATGAATCATCACACATAGACATACTCCTTTGTACAGACAGATTTATTTCTGGTATCAATTACCTAGGGAAGTGGAGACTTCCTCAGACAGGAAACAGAATCTTTTATTAGGCAGTGGTTCTCAATTTGGCTGCATATTAGACTCACCTGGGCAGCTTTAAAAATCCTAATGCAAAGGCTGTGTCCTCGCTCAATGACTTCAAAATCTCTAGAGGATGGGATGCAGGCATCAGTAATTTTTTAGGCTCTCTAGGTGATTCCAATATGCAGTCAAGGTCAAAAACCACTGTGCAGAGAGAGTCCTCGGTAGGCTGCAAAGTGGGAATTTGGCTCTTTCGGTCTTGATCACATAGCTCAAGATGTCTAAGAGAGTCTTTGAACAGTGGGCTGTGAAAAAGGCTAGATGTCATGAAGCAAGGAAGCTAGCCAAATCCTGCAATGCTGTGCTCTCCTGTTGTGAAGTAAGTATGGCCCTGGCTTGTGCTAGCTATAGAAGAGACAGAATCATTTTGGAAACCAGACTACTCCTTTGGATTTCTTATCCTCTCAAGGTGAATTTCTCTGTTGTCCTCTTTTAATCTTTAGTGAAATATTTTTAGCTTTGCTTAGAGGAGCCAAAAGAAAGTGTCCCCCCACCACACACCCCCCACCTTTCCTCTTTTATTTTTTTTAAGGCATTAAAGAGAAGCTGGCCCTCTGAAGTCAGCATGATGGTGGCAGAAGTTCTTCAAGTGACAGTCTCTCCAGGAGATGGGGAAAGTCAGGGTTAGATAAAGGAAGGGGCCACTTGACAGTCCTCACCACTGCACCCCCCTCCCTAAAAACCTTCTAATAACAATACTTGAAAGATCTGGATTTTGTTATTAAAGGTGGCTCTATTCTCTCTTACTCATACCCTCTTCCTTCTGTCCTCGATTGACTGAACAAATATTTATTGAATATTTACTATGCACATAAACACTATACTAGGCATTGTGAATATATCTGTGAACAGAACATTCCTACTTCTTGCCCTTATAAAGCTTCTGGTATAGTTAAAACGTAGGATCAAACTGTGAATTTGGAAAAACAGAAAGTTCTGTTTTTTTAAAATTTAATTTAATTAATTAATTAATTTATTTTTTGAGACGGAGTCTCGCTCTGTCGCCCAGGCTGGAGTGCAGTGGCCGGATCTCGGCTCACTGCAAGCTCTGTCTCCCGGGTTTCCGCCATTCTCCTGCCTCAGCCTCCTGAGTAGCTGGGACCACAGGTGCCCGCCACCTTGCCCGGCTAGTTTTTTTGTATTTTTTTAGTAGAGACAGGGTTTCACTGTGTTAGCCAGGATGGTCTCGATCTCCTGACCTCATGATCCGCCCACCTCAGTCTCCCAAAGTGCTGGGATTAGAGGCTCGAGCCACCGCGCTCGGCCTAGAAAGCTATGTTGAATAGTGAGCAAAGTAAAAAAGTTTGGAGCCAGGCAGAGAAGGGTTCAAATACTGGCTTGATCACATTTAGTTCTGTGAACACAAGTAAATTACTTATTCCTTCTATAGTCATTTTTACATTTGTTAAAATGCATTTAAATACCGTCTGCTTCATAGAGTTGTCCACCATTTATCCATGCAACAAATATTTATTAATTGATCAACAAGTAATACAGTAGACACTGGTTTTGCTGCTAGAAAATAGTAGGGAACAAAATAGAAAAAACCCTCTAGTAGATGGAGACAGACAATAAACAAGTAAATAAAACATATGCGGCATCTGAGAGTGATAGACACCCAGGAGAAAATGACACAGTAAAGGGGAACAGGGAATGCCAATAGGGGATGGGGCTATGATTTTAAATGGGATAGGCAAGGAAACTTTATTAAGAAGGTAACATTTGAACTACGTTCTAAAAAGGTAAGGGAGTGCACAATCTCTGCAGGTATCTGGGGAAGTGTTCCAGACAAGGGAATGATCAAATGCCAAGAGTCTTGAGGCGGGAACAGACCTGGAGTGTCCAAATCACAGCAAGGAGCCCAGGATAAAACAATAAATCAGGAGACCAACAAGAAACCAAGGTGTAGACCATGTAGGGCCTTGGTGAGCATTGTAAAGATTCTGGCTGTCATTCTGCAAGAAATGGGGAGCCATTGGGGAGTTCTGATCACAGGAGTAATAAGACCTATCTTGTATTTTAATAGGCTCACTTTGGCTTCAGTGTGGCAACAGACCACAGAGAAGCAAGCATAAAATCTGGAAGACTAGTTAGGAGTGCAAAAGTTCGGTGGGAGGTGGTGGTTTGGACAGAGTGATGATATAGAGGTAGTGAGAAGTGGTTGGATCTGAGGGTATTTAAGGTAAAGCTAATAGGGTTTACTGATTATCAGATTTGAGTGTCAAAGAAATGATGCTACAGTATTTGATGTGAAGAATGGAAGGATGTAGTTAGCTGCCATTTCCTAGGGTAGAAAAGATTCTGGAGTTTAGTTCTGGACATGTTAAGTGTGAGATGCCTAATATACATCCGAATGAAGGGGGCAATTGGGTAAATGAGTCTGGAGTGTGGGGAAAGAGAACTGGGCTTGATACAAATGTAGGCGTCATCAGCATATAGATGACATTTAAAGCCATGATACTGGATGAGATTAAGCAAATGTTGTGGGAAAAGGTAACACAGAAAGTACCTAGTGCACCACTGGGCATATAGTAGGTGCTCAATAAATGTTTTCCCCTTGAAGTCCTAGGGAACTTGACAGGCTGTTTTAGAAGTGTTAAACTCACCTCATATTTAGACTGCTCCATGCTTATCCACTATTACAAACGACCTGGTTTCCACAAGGCTCTGGGGATTAAGAGTTGTTTGCTTTCATTTTCATATTTTTGTGTCTTCACATGGAATTCCTTATGAAATTAGACTGAGCATTAAAGTCCCCATGCTCTTGCCCACATAAAACACCTGTAAAACACCACACTGTGGCAGCAGACAGAGCTTTCCCAGAGCACTTGCCCACACCCAGCAGAAACAGATGAAACTTCCATTTAATTAAATCTGCTCCCAGAAGGCCCACATCGGCTCAGGAAACTCACACCTGGACACCAGGATCTGGCTCCTTCAAGAAATCCAGATGGCTCATCTCTCTCCTGGACTAACGGCACATTGCTGGCTCATTGTGTCATATTCCTTATAATGGAGACTGAGATTTCCTTAGGGTTCTTTCTGGAATGCTCTGCCTATCTTCCTTTGACTCTTTGCTCAAATGCCACCTTCTCAATGAGTTTTACCTTGACTGTCCCACTGAAACTTGCACTCTCTTCAACAGCATTCCCTTGTCTTGCTCTATTTTCTTTCACAGCACTTATCACCTTCCAAAATCCTAAAAACTTTATTCATAACATTTTTGTTTACTGATTGTCTTGTTCACTGGTATATCCCCAGAGCACAGAATATTGCCTAATACATATTAATTGCTCAACAAATCTGTTGATTGAATGAGAGAGTATCCACTTTGTTGTTGAGGCAAGAGCCTTTACCCCTGAGCCTTTTCCCAGGGCCCTCAACTTTGAGCCAGACAACAGTAGACTCCTTTCAGAGAGCAGATGTGCCCCTCAGAGGTATCATTAAATCAGGTTGTGGCTGCCTGCCCGTAGCAGCCTGAGTGCCCAACCCCTGGGGAAGACGGGGTCAATTCTCAGGCAACCGCAAGGCTAGTAATGTCACCAGCTCACCAGTCTCACATTCTAGTTATTCCTGTTTCTCTCCAAACCATATTCTCCTCAGTTTTCTTTCCCTCAAGTCACTGTTCTCTGCTTCTTCTTGGTCCAATTTCCTACTTCTCCCCCGGCACAGCCCACACTCTAACTTTCAATTATGTGGCATAAAACTGTGTTCTTTATATCCTCAAACCCTTCAGTGAATGTTCCTTCCATTTTTGCTTTCATAGAAACCTAGGTCTCTTGGGAAAACACCGTTTTTACAGCTCTCTGCAAAGGAGGCTGCACTTTCATCTGTACTCCATGGACCCTGGGATCCATGGTTATCCTCTTTGGAGTCCATTAATGCTTCCAAACCACCAATATGTCATGCTTATTATAAAAAAAGAAACAACCAAAAACTTGTCTGTTGCTCATGCTGTCCAGCAATACTACCCTTTACCCTCCCTTCCTGTTCTCAATTGCTTCCTCCCCATTCACTAAGACCTCAGCTTACAGGATAGCCTTTCCAATCAAGCTTGTAAGGCTATGCCTGTGGCTTAGAAGTTTCCGTTTATTCCAGTTAGAAAACACAGAGCTGGTGCTCAAGAAATATCTGCTAAATCAAAGAGTGAAGAAATGAAATCCGGGGTATGGAGCAGGAGGCAAGCTGAAGTCCAGGTCTCATTTTTCGGCTATATCCCTGCCAGTTTACCAGACACTGATAAGGGCTAACTCTCATCCTTGGTATTACAATTGTCAATGCTTTAACTGAGACTTAGTAGTTAAATAACTCACTCCAGATTAGAGCTAGTAAGATGTGGAACTGGGCCTCAAAACTCCATGTCTGACTCCACAGCTCACATTTTTAACCACCAAAAAGTTCTGCCTAAGCCGGGCGCGGTGGCTCAAGCCTGTAATCCCAGCACTTTGGGAGGCCGAGGCGGGCGGATCACAAGGTCAGGAGATCGAGACCATCCTGGCTAACACGGTGAAACCCCGTCTCTACTAAAAAATACAAAAAACTAGCCGGGCGAGGTGGCGGGCGCCTGTAGTCCCAGCTACTCGGGAGGCTGAGGCAGGAGAATGGTGTGAACCTGGGAGGCGGAGCTTGCAGTGAGCTGAGATCCGGCCAGTGCACTCCAGCTTGGGTGACAGAGCGAGACTCCGTCTCAAAAAAAAAAAAAAAAAAAAAGTTCTGCCTACTTGAACAACAGTTCTTGTAGTAAAAAGACAAGGTTTTGCATGTCGGTATTCTGAATAATGTTCACAGCACTAACAAGTGATTTTGTCATGTAGATACAAGCAGAAAGGAATTCTCAAAGAAAATATAAGCCACTCTATTCCAGAAAGACATAATTAAACAAATACAGTGAAGACAAAAAAAAATCTAAAATGTCTATTTCCAGGCTTTTGGAATATCACTAGATATAAGGTATTTTAAGAGTATTTCTCCCATTCTGTAGGCTGTCTGTGTACTCTGTTGATAGTTTCTTTTGCTGTGCAGAAGCTCTTTAATTTGATTAGGTCTCGTTTGTCAATTTTTGTTCTTGTTGTAGTTGCTTTCGGGGACGTAGCCATAAATTCTTTGCCAAAGTCAACGATGAGAAGGGTATGTCCTAGGTTTTCTGCTAGGATTTCAATAGTGTGAGGTCTTACATTTAAATCTTTAATCCATCTTAATTTTTATATATGGTGAAATGTGGGGATTCAGTTTCATTCTTCTGCATATAGTTAGCCAGTTATCCCAACACCATTTATTGAATAGAGAGTCCATTCCCTATTGCTTATTTTTGTAGACTTTGTTGAAGATCAGAATGGTTGTAGCTGTGTGGCTTTATTTCTGGGTTCTCTATTCTGTTCCATTGGTCTATGTGTCTGTTTCTGTAGCAATATCAAGTTTAGTTACTATATCCTTATAGTAGAGTTTGAAGTCTAGCAATGTGATACCTCCAGCTCTGTTCTTTTTGCTTAGGATTGCTTTGGCTATTCTGGCTTTTTGGTTACATATACATTTTAGAATGGTTTTCTCTACTTCTATGAAAAATGATGTTGATAGATGCAGCTGTAAGTCATTATCCTAAACAAATTAACGCAGAAAAGAAAATGAAATATCACATGTTCTCACTTACAAATGGGAGCTAAATACTGAATACACATGGACATAAAAATAAGAACAGACACTGGGGACTACTAGAGGCGGGAGTGGGGAGTGGGCTGAAAAACTATCTGTTGAATATTATGCTCACTATCTGGGTAATGGGACCATCCACACTCCAAACCTCACCATCACACAATAAACCCATGTAACAAGCCTGCACATTTACCCCAGAATCCATTTTTTTAAAAGGAGTTTTTCTATGCAATAGGGTTCCAAGAATAGAAAACATCTGGAGTGAGGAGATAATTCTCAAGATAGAGATGTGTTGCATTCTCAATTAAGGGTGAGCCAACTACACTTGTGGGCCAAAGCCAACCTTTCACCTGTTTTTTATATGGCCTGTAAGTTAAGAATGTCTTTTACATTTTTAATAGATGGAGCAAAAAATCAAAAAGCATATTTTTCACACATAAAAATTATATAAAATTGCCAGGCGTGGTGGCTCATGCCTGTAATCCCAACACTTTGGGAGGCCAAGGCAGGCGGATCACCCAAGGCCAGGAGCTCAAGACAAGCCTGACCAACATGGAAAAACCCCATCTCTACTAAATATACAAAATTAGCCAGGCTTGATGGCGCATGCCTGTAATCCCAGCTATTCGGGAGGCTGAGGCAGGAGAATCACTTGAACTGGGGAAGCAGAGGTTGCAGTGAGCCGAGATTGCGCCACTGCACTCCAGCCTGGGCAACAAGAATGAAACTCTGTCTCAAAAATATACATATATAATTAAAACTTCAGGGTCCATAAATAAAGTTTTATTGAAATATAGCCATACTCATTAATCTATATACTATCTATGGATGCTTTCAAGTTAAAACAGCAAAGCTGAGTAGTCGTGACAGAAAAAACAATGCCCCAAATTTTAAAATATTTCCCATTTGGCCCTTTGCCAAAAGAGTTTGCCAACCCCTTTTATAAATAATTTCTTCTGTCTTACCTTCCAGTTCACTAACTCTGTCTTCAGTTGTATCTAATCAGCGCTAACCCCTTTTACTGAGTTTTTAATTTTGGTCACTGTATTTTTTAACTCTAGAAGTTCATTGTTTTTTCAAATCTGGTATTTTGCTTTTCATAGTTCCCTATTCTATGCATATAATTCAGTATTGTCTCTTATTTCTTTAAATATAGTATATTTAATTGCTTTATAAATGATGTGTGGTAATTCCAATTTCAGAAATCTTTGTGGATACTCCTCTGTTGCCAGTTGTTTTACATGTTTCTCATAAAACCATGAGAACAAGCTTCAATAGAAGCTTGTTTCCTTGTGTGTTTAGTTATTTTTTACTGTAAGCTGTTTATTTCCTTGAAAAGTTATTTATGAGGAATGCATATGTCTTCCTCTATGGAAAGTCTGCATTTATTTCTGCCAGGTGCTTGGAGGCACTGCCAGTCTGGAATACCTTAAACTGAATTCATGGCTTGAGGTTCCCTAGATCACCTGAGTGATGAGAACTCTGGCAACAAATACCAAGTGTTTTTGTTCTACTGCCATGACCTACTCAGTGCTTTGGTAACTGTTCTTGCAGCCTGCTTTGGGGGTGCAGGTTTATTAATAGTTCTAGTTTATCCTTATGCTGGGTCCTTTGGGGTTCCAGTTAACATGAAAGTAATTAAAAGATGAAAAATATGGAAGATAAGTTAATATAATGAGAAGGTCTAAAATTTAACCAGAATTTCAGAAGAGGAATAGAGAGAGAGTGGGGCAGAGGGAATATTTAAAGAGATAATGGCTGAAATTTTCCCAAAACATATGAAATTCTTATACCCAAGAATCTAAATGAGGCCAGATACTGTGGCTTACACCTGTAATCCTAACACTTCAGGAAGTTAAGGCAGGAGGATCACTTGAGCCCAGGAGTACAAGACCAGCCTGGGCAACACAGCAAGAGCCTGTCTGTACCAAAAAAGGGAAGAAGAAGAAGACGAAGATGAATAAGAAGAAGGAGAAGGAGAAGAAGGAGAAGAAGGAGAAGGAGAAGGAGGAAGAGGAGGAGGAGGAGGAGGAGAAGGGGGGTTGGAGAAGAGGGGAAGAAGAAGGGGGGGAGGAAAAGAGGGGGAAGGAGAAGAGGGGGAAGGAGAAGAGGAGGAAGAAGAGGAAGAGCAAGAAGAGGAGGAGGAAGAAGAGGAAGAAGCAGCAGCAGGGAGGAGAAGAGGGGGAAGAGAAGAGAAGGGAGGAGAAGATGGGGGAGGAGAAGAGGGGGAGGAGAAGAGGGGGGAGGAAAAGAGGGGGAAGGAGAAGAGGGGAAGAAGAGAAAGAGCAAGAAGAGGAGGAGGAAGAAGAGGAAGAAGAAGCAGCAGCTAAAAGAATCCCAATCAAGATAAATAAAAAGAAAGCCTTACATTGGCATACTTATTCATACTTTATAGAATGCTTTCTTTTATTCTTCATAAAGCCATAGGAAGTGAGTGCTATTATCTACATTTTTCATAAAGGAAAATTGGGATTCAGAAAGCTAAAATATAATAATTATCTAAGGTCATGTAATACTATGCAGCAGAGACAGAATTCAAATCCAGTTCCGATTAAAGTTCAGATCCTTTACTATACTTCAGAAATAGAATATAACACAACTAGAGAGGGACTTGGTAAGGGGTGATCTCAACTTTGCTGAGTAACTGCCCCCACCAAAAACAGAATCCTTAACTTGGAAACTTCTCTCTGGAAGTAGGTGGAAATCTTTCTCAGGTATCTGTGAGACAGGAGAGACAGCACTGGACTTCTGAAGACAGCACTGGACTAGAAAAAGCTTTGCAGCGAGAGGCAGGAAAGTAGCTTGTACCTTAAATTGTGAGTTAAATCAAATGAGGCCAAGCCAATTTACTGTGCTAATGACCATGTTAACTCACATAGTTCCAAGAACTGGCCTGATACACAACAGAAAGCTACACAACAGCCTACTCTGCAGGACCCAACTGTCAGGAGAGCAGGGTAGGAATGTCCTCCTCATCCTCCTCCTTTCACTGCTGAAGACAGTTTAAATACTGTAGTATGTCCTAGAGAATATGCCTTTTGTTCATCAGTGTGATTCAACTTGGGAATTACTCTTATCTCTTCCATTCTGGTGGCATTTCACTTGCTTATGGCTTATACTTGATTTGCTTTTTTCCAGAGTACTAAATTAAGAATTTTCTAAGAGTGAAGCCTATGGCTTTCTACCACAATCAAATACCCCATTCCCTAGATGTTAACACGCGGCTGACATCTCTCTACTAGCCTGGTATACAGAACGCACACATTTTCCTTCATAGTTGCCTCCATAATGTGTAAAAGTTAGGAGATTTACAATACCTGAACTCACAGTATGAGGTATCAGAGCCAAGAAGCCAAATGCCAGACTATTCAGTAGGAAAACCAACCAGCCCCTGATTTGATGTCTTGTATGTAGGTGTGGCCATCATCATCAGACACAACTGCGGAAAAGGCCCTTATGCAAGATGGAAAAGGAAAGAGAAATAATTCTGATCCTTTATGATGTCTGCCTGGTAAAGGGCAGGGGACATAGATGCACAAAGATGACTAACAATAGAAAGGAATCACAGTAGGTAGTAAGGTGGTTCTGCAAGGATTTATTGAGCATCAGCCATGTGAGCAGGCTTGTAGGGGCATGAATACACAGAGTGGAGAGAGCTGCAACTCAAGGCATGCTTGTCAAATAGGGACCATCATCCATCCAGCCACCCATCCTTTCATCCATCCATCCATCCATCCATCCATCCATCCATCCAAGTGTTCAGTGTTTAATGGGTACCTGACAAACATACACCAATACTGTCTAGGTGCTAGAGAGACCAAGAAGACCAGTAAGGAAGGATCCTGGAAGGATTAGATACTCAATATTTGACAGTCCTCTATGAATTAATCATTTCAATTAAATTCTTACAAAAACCCGGTGGAATAAGTTTATTGTCATCATCTTATAGATGAAACTGAGGCTCAGAGTGGTTAAGTAGCTTGCCCCAAATCACAAAGAGAATAAACGTCAATCTGGGATTTGAACCAAGTTATCTACTAGGCCTAGCTCTGAGCCTGTGCCCTTAAAAAATTAGTAATTATTATGCAATTACAGTATAGTGCGATAATTGTAACAGAGGTAGAAAATTCAAAGGAAGCACAGAGGAAGAGACAATTTTGTGTGGGGAAGAAGTAGTTTCTTTTAGTTTTCTAAGTGAGCTAGCAAGGAAAGAGAATTTCAGGCACAGGTAACAAGCATACGCAAAGGTAGAGGGAAAAGGAGGGTTCACCTGTGGCAAGAGTGGCAAGCGTTGAAGCTGGAGAGTAAGACAGGGAGTGATCACAGAAAGCTGTGCATGTCAGGTGCCAGAGCATCTCTGAGAGGCCCCTACCTCCTGCTGTGACTCAACTGTCCTCTACCCTGTAGGAGAAGCCTTTCCAGGAGCCTCCTAGTCCTTCCAACTCCTGGCAGTGGCCTCCTCCTATAATAAGTTGCCTGTGCCAGCCAAATCAAAGGCCTTATGTTTGCACCCATCATCCCACCCTCTGTGGTCACTGCAGACTGTAACATGCCCCAAGATTCTACTGACAGCATGAGGACAGAGGTCCCAGGGAGTCCCCCAGTCACCAGAAGAGTGATGAGAGCTGACCCTTCAAAGTGAGACCCAGCTCTCACAGACCTCTCTGCCACAGAGTCAATGTATCTTCTTGTTCTACTCACAGTTTAGAGTCCAGATTCAGGAGGAAGCCCAACCGATCATACTCTGAAAAAGAAAAGCAGAAAATGTCATTAAAGTCAAGTCACTGATACTAGCATATTGCGTCCCCCAGACCTAGACCATGGGGACAGACAACCCTTGGAAAAGAACACAATTCAACTGCTTCAAAGAACACAACTAAATACATAAACCACAAAACACCAGCTGAACACCTGTTTTGTGAAGGACCAAGTTCAATGCCAGGTATTTCCTATGCATTCTAGGGCAGCCAGTCCTATGTTGGTATACAACTGCCTTCCTTCCTGTTTAAATGTGGTAATTGGAACTGAAATTTAGTAAACCATGAAACTGGAACCTGGAAAAGTAAGAGGCTCAGAAGCAATATTTGCGTCCTCTGAGCTCTAAACACAGTATTTGCTGAATCAGCCACCTTAGCCATGGTGTGAGGATGTGGCAGTCAACAAGTCCCCAAATCCATGCCAATTCTCTTCATGGTCATCATAAGGAACCAATAGATCAGATTACATAAAGAATAGCAAGTTTACAATAAAATTTAAAGACAAATTGATGTTTCTAACAAGTGATTAATCAGTATTTTAATTTATTTAAGTTCTTTACATCTTGCCTCATTCTAAAATGAGGTTGAAACAGTTCTATAAAATTGTATGGAGTACAAGATTTTGAAAAGGATAAATCTGGGGGCCAAAGTGGACATAAACTTAGGAAAATGCAGATGGGATAAGGAAAATAGCAAAAGTGAACATCCTAGGGCCGTGTGTGCTTGTTGAAGGAAGATTACAGATCTGTCCTCAAGATTTTCCATAGCTAAAACTAAGTGCAAAGCACTGATTTCATGGTTCAGCAGTATCTAGAAAATAAACCAGGAGAATCACAGCTATTCTTGATACTAAGACTTGAGGGAAATTTCCTGTTTCCTCAAAAACATTTGTATAAGGAAAATGATAGGGAGTGTCACGGGATTATTTCTTATGGCTCTGCTCCATAGTTGCAGTGTGTGTGTGCGCGTGCGCGCGTGTGTGTGTGTTTGTGTGTCTAGCCAAAATAAGGTGGCCTATGAATGCAGTTCTTAGCTGGCCTGGCTCAGTCTGAGGGTAAAACAGAATACCAAAATACTGGATGGAAAAGGCCAGGCAGCAAAGCTTTCGAGGAACCCAGGCTTTAATAAGCAGTGAACAGCAAAAAGGGGGAAGTCACACACGCTGACAAGTACCTCCCAGGAGTCGTTCTGCAAGGCCAATTAAGGCCAGACTCATTGCTTTCAAAATCATCTGAGCTGTGGAGGGAGAATAAATCCTCTTCTTAAACTTGAAGATACCAACTAGGACACACAACTCAACACAAGGCTTACCTCCCAAGAGAATGGCCTTGAGCAAGTGAAAGCCTTTCCTCAAAATAATTCTGGCTTTGCTCTAACGCAGGCAAATGGATCAAAGACTTGCCTTAACATATCAAGAACTTACAAACATTGGTAAGAAAAACAAAAAAAGACTTAAATATAAAATAAAACTAAAAATACAATTTGCAGAGAGTTAGTGTCAACGTTAAGTGCTCTCTCAACAATCCTATCTTATCATTCCATAGAAAGGAAGCCTCATCAACTTGCCAAATACCTGTCACTATTTCCCTGTGTGGTGACAGCCCTGGAGGAAGGCTCGTGCTGTTGCTCCTCAGACCTGAGCTAAGACTCCCTTAGACAATGAATCCATACTTAGGCAGATTCCTTCAAGAGAGGCCAGAGAATGTTTCCCTCATTGTTGCAAATTCAAGTGTCGGGGCCAAGCAAGAGCATAACACAAATGAGGGAAGTGGGAGAATGTAATACTCTTATACAGCAGCTCACACTACTTATTTTAGTTGCATTAAAAAACAAATTCTGTTGGAATGTCTTTTTTTTTTTTCAATTCACTGTTTTTCCGCCCATATATTTTCTGTATAGTAAAAATAATTATATCTGTGGTTCATTATTTGCCAATGGCATCTTAGTTTTGTTTTGTTTTACACACACATGCACACACACACTGCATATTACATTTCTAAGAACTCTGCATTTGTAAAGCAAGTTTGTCCCTTCATGTCTCTCCGGGTCTAACTGTTGTTTTCTCTCTTTCATTAAGAGATAAGAGGGCAGGACACAGTGGCTCACACCTGTAATCCCAGCACTTTGGGAGACCAAGCTGGGAGGGTTGTTTGAGTTCAGGAGTTTGAGATAAGCCTGGGTAGCATAGTGAGCCCTCATCTATTCAAAAAAATTTTTTTAAATTAGCTGAGCATATTGGTGCACACGTGTAGTACCAGCTACTCCAGAGGCTGAGGGAGGAGGATGGCGTGAGCCTGGGAGATCAAGGCTGCAGTCAGCTGTGATCACGCCACTGCACCCTAGCCTGTGCAACACGGTGAAGGATCACTGTACCCCCCACAGCCCTCAGAAAAGAGACATGAGTACCAGAATAATTTAAGAAAAGGTAATTGTGAGCCCACTGATGATAAATGGCAGCTCACCCTTGGCTCTAGCGTCAAAGCCCAGAGGGAACTGAGTCCATCTGGAGAGTGTGCCCTGCTGAAGGGTGGCTCCCACTAGCTCCTGCTAACTATGGCAGGCAGCAACTCAGGCCCCCCATTACCACATCTTCTGATTTTTTTCAAGGCAGGAATCTGGATTTTTAAGGTAAAATTTCTAAGTTTATAAACATCGGCAAATGGATTCAAGAAAAATGTAAAGATTATATGGACTGACAACTCATGAGGGCTGTGGCTGCCCATAGTAGATGCTCAATAAATATCTGTTGACTATTATCAGGATTATTTGGTCACAACAGTCACAAGTCCAAATCAAATTAGTGTAACAGGATGCTAGAAAGAAAATTTTAGCCAGGCCTATAAGGTGATATATTTCAGTGAAGTGCTACACTAAGATGCAGATTTTCAAAGGAAATCTGTTAATACATATCACGTAATTCTAAAGGCCTTCCCTACATCAAATATAAATAGCAATCAGTTGCTAGAGATGAAGGGAGGGAGGATTTGAAAAATGTCTTTGTGGGGAGCTGTGTTATGAACAGGGCAGGAGGGGTACTTGTCTCTCACTCCAGCCTCTGAAGGACACCTAACATGGCCTTAAGGTTTAGAGAACACAGTGGGTTACCTGGGGCCCACCTCCTACCCAACAAGTCTAGAGGACACAAAGGGCAATGGGTGGGCTGCTGCAGGAGAGCACTGCATGGGGACTGGCCTGCACTCCCAGAATCTGTGGCAAAAACTAATGCATGAAGGAGTTGGTGTGGGCTTGTTTCAGGTCCTTTCCAGAAGATCTGCCTAGAGGGTTGACCGGCCCTTAGCCAACAGAAGCAGTGGGTAGATGATGGGATTCCCAGGAGCTACAGAAGTGAGGAGCAAGGCGGAGACATGGGCATTACCCACGCAGGGGTAACCACAGAGAAGAGGCCCCTAAGATGGAAAGGGGTCATCAGAACACTCACAAAAGCACCCCACCAGAGTCAGCTTTAACTACTTGTCAGGTCCAGAGAGTGCAAACACTCTAGGCTTTTTTTTTTTTTTTTTTTTTTTGAGACGGAGTCTCGCTCTGTCGCCCAGGCTGGAGTGCAGTGGCCGGATCTCAGCTCACTGCAAGCTCCGCCTCCCGGATTTACGCCATTCTCCTGCCTCAGCCTCCCGGGTAGCTGGGATTACAGGCGCCCGCCACCTCGCCCGGCTAGTTTTTTTTTGTATTTTTTTAGTAGAGACGGGGTTTCACCGTGTTCGCCAGGATGGTCTCGATCTCCTGACCTTGTGATCCGCCCGTCTCAGCCTCCCAAAGTGCTGGGATTACAGGCTTGAGCCACCGCGCCCGGCCCACTCTAGGTCTTTACTGCTCATTCTCTCTCGCTCCCATAGCAATCCCGGATATGTCAGAGGCATATGGGAGAGGAGGGAAGAGGAGAGACAAGCAGGACATGCCCTTTCCCCACCAAGCACCTGCCAGCACTAAGCCCTATTGCGGGGAAGGGAGCACCTGCAGCTTTTATGAATTGAAAGCTGTGACTGTTACACAAGATGGGACCCTCTAAGTTTGGAAATGGCAACTCACTGCGACTATGGAATTCTTATTACTTCAGATGTATTAAGGACATGAAAACATTTTAAGGGAACAGTGGGAGACAAAATGAAGGTGTCTGTGATGATCCCTCGACATTTCTTGCATGCTCAACATACTGGTTGCACTAACTCAAGTGAACGGGGTGATTTAGTGGTTCACATAACCAAAACGTAGGAAGGGCCAGAGTGCGGAGGGTCTCAGGGGTGACCAAGAGTGACTGGAATAGAGGGAGGCCATCGGGCCTTCCTCTATTGTCTGTACTCTCCCCTGGTGAGCTTTCTTCGTAAGTGAGGCAACGTGGCCACCAGCAAAATGTAGGCAAACATCTTCCGCTTTGCCACTGGCAAGGGATTGCATTAGCCCCTCTGCTCCCAAGGGTGAAACTCCTGGGGAAAGGCTAGGGCTGGTGGAGCGTGCACCAGCACTTCATTCTGTTATAGTCACAGAGACTGAGGAGACGGGGTTTGTGGAAAATGATGACTCCCATGTGATACACATGGTTACAAGGAGCATTACCAGAAGAAATGTGTTGTACTGAACAAATAAAATCCCCTTGCAAACAATAGGAATAATCTTTGAAAAACTAAAGAGCTAGCTAAACCTCAGAGATTAGATTTAGCTGTAAATCTCAGAGCCAGTTACAATGAGCCATGGACCCCATTTCTCTCATCCTCAGTCCTCTGACAAACCCTTCTCACAATGCCCTCTGACTCACGATTCCAACCACCTGGCCCACCCCTCTCTACCTCCTGCCACCACTGAAGCCTGGCAGACCCTACAAGGTTTTTCTTGAGGCTCTCCAGGGGAGGCTGCTTTTCCTCTCCTTTGCCAAGCACCTGTGGGAATGAGAGGGGAGTGCTTATGACATACTTTGCTGCGATTTTCATCATCTTTCCTGTGTTTGGCATCCTTGGAGCTGTTGGATCTGTGGGTTTTAATCACATTTGAAAAAAATTTGGTTCTTATTTCTTCAAATATTTTTCTGCCCTCCTCTTTCTTTTAGGGGCTCCAATAACACATGTTGTTAGGGCTGCTTGAAATCCCATAGCTCACCAGTGGTCTGTTCATTTTTTTTCCCCAGTCATGTTTCACTCTATGTGTCTTTTCTTTTTCTTTTTTATGACAGGGTCTCGCTCTGTGGCCCAGGTTGGAGCACAGTGGTGCAATCCTGGCTCACTGTAACCTCCGCCTCCTGGGTTCAATCGATTCTCCTGCCTCAGTCTCCGGAGTAGCTGGGATTACAGGCACATGCCACCACGCCTGGCTAAGTTTTGTATTTTTAGTAGAGACGTAGTTTCACCATTGGCCAGGCTGGTCTCGAACTCCTGACCTCAAGTGATCCATCCACCTCAGCTTCCCAAAGTGTGGGATTACAGGTGTAAGCCACCACACCCAGCCCTTTTCTTTTTTTAAGAAACAAGGGTCTCAACCTGTAGACCAGCCTGGAGTGTGGTGGCACAATCATAGCTCACTGCAGCTTCCAACCCCTGGGCTCAAGCAATCTTCCTCCCTCAGCCTCCTGAGTAGCTAGAACTACAGACAAGCACGACCACACTTAGCTAATTTTTAAACTTTTGTAGAGACAGGGGTCTCACTATGTTGCCCAGGCTGAACTGCTGGCCTCAAGTTATCCTCCTTCCTTGGCCTCCCAAAGTGCTGGGATTACAGGTTTGAGCCACTGTACCCAGCTCTCACTCTGTTTCGTTTTAGATAGTTTCTACTGCTGTATCTTCTAGTTCACTATTTTTTTTTATTCTATAGTGTCTAATTTGCTGATTATTCATCCAGTAAATTTTTCATCTCAGACACTGTATATTTCATCTCTGGGAGTTCTTTTTTGAATCTTCCATGCCTTTCCTTAATACTCTCATGCTTTCCTCTGCCTTCTTGAATATAGGAATAGGACATAATGCCCCTAATTCTCTCATTTGTGTCATCTCTAAGCCTGCTTCTACTGATTGCTTTTTCCCTCATTATTGGTTGTGTATTCATGCTTTTCTGAATTGCCTTGTAATTTCTGATTGGCTGCCAGGCATGTGAATTTTACCTTGTTGGGGACAGGATACCTATGCATTCCTTAAGTATTTCTGAGATACAATTACGTCATTTGGTCTAAAGCTAATTTTGCACTGTTACTAATTTTGCCCCAGAGATAAGGCAATACCTTCCTGAGTACACTATGTGATATCTCATGCATTATACAGTTTTCCCACAATTCCCAGCCCTGTGTGACCTCTAGGGATTATTCTGGCTGCCCCTTTCCAGTGGTTCTTTCCCCAGATTCTAGTAGTTTTCCCATCCACATGTACTCATCAGCTGAGAAGTCCAAGGGGGACCTGCAACAAATCCCCTGAGCTCTCTCTCTGTGCAGTTCTCTCCTCTCTGACGATCTGTGAATTCTAGTTGCCCTGGCCTCCTCAAATGCTCAACTGTTACCTCACCTTCAGACTCTTGGGTTCTCCTTCCCTGCAACGTGGACTGCAAACTCTCCAGGAAGTTGGCTTGGGCAATTACAGGACTAACCTCATTTGCTTCCCTTCTTTCAGAGATCAGTGCCCTGCGCTACCAATTGTTCAATGTCTGAAAATATTTCCTTTTTTTTTTCTGGTTTTTTTTTCAGTCGTTTCTCCTTTCCTCACTTTTTCTTCATTCAGCCTAGATTTCACCTTGCTCAACACTCAGTTCAGCCTGCCCAATTATCTTTCCATTGTGCCCAAACCAAATCTCTCGTTCCTGTTCGACCTTCTCTCCTGAGCTCCACTTTTTTTTTTTTTTTTTTTTTTTGAGATGGAGTCTCACACTGTTGCCTAGGTTGGAGTGCAGTGGCGCGATCTCAGCTCACTGCAACCACCGCCTCCTGGGTTCAAGTGATTTTCCTGCTTCAGTCTCCCGAGTAGCTGGGATTACAGGCACCCGCCACCACGCCTGGCTAATTTTTTGTATTTTTAGTAGAGACAGGGTTTCACTATGTTGGCCAGGTCAGTCTTGAACTCCTGACCTCATGATCCACCTGCCTTGGTCTCCCAAAATGCTGGCATTACAGGTGTGAGCGGCTGTGCCTGGCTGAGCATCACATGTGTATAGCCAGCTGCCTTCTGGACAGCTCCAGTTCAGAGTCCTACGGGCACTTAAAACCTAAACCACACCCCCCAAGTTCATCTTCACCCTCACACACACGCAGAACCTCTTTCTGGATTTCCCACCTTAACGAACAACACCACTATTGACCCAGCTGCCCAAGCTTGAAACCTGGGAGAATTCCTTCATTCCTGCTTCTCTCTTCTTTCTTCTAATTCATTACTATGTCCTTTTAATTCCATGTTCTAAATGGATCTCAAATCTACTTACTTTTCTCCATTTCTACTCCCTTCAGCCTAGACACCTTTACTTCTCACCTGGATTGCTGTACCAGCCTCCTGTTATAGCCCGGTCTCCCTGTGCCTGTCTAATAGATGCTCTATGCTGTAATCAGAGCTATCTTTCTGTAAGATAAATATGGCCATATCACAATCCTGCTTAAAACCTTTGGTTGGACTCTACTGATCTCAGAACAAATCCCAATCTCTTCATCTACAAGGTCCCTCAAGACCTAGCCTGTAGCTACCATTCCTACTTTTTTTTTTTTTTTTTTTTTTTGATACTGTCTCGCTCTGTTGGCCAGGCTGGAGCGCAGTGGCACGATCTTCACTCATTGCAACCTCTGCCTCCCAGGCTCAAGCAATTCTACCTCAGCCTCCCGAGTAGCTGGGATTTTAGGGGTGTGCCACCACACCTGGCTAATTTTTGTATTTTAGTAGAGATGGGGTTTCACCATGTTGGCCAGTCTGGTCCTGAATTTGTGACCTCAGGTAGTCCACCCACCTCAGCCTCCCAAAGTGCTGGAATTACAGGCGTGAGCCACCGTGCCCAGCCTCCTACTTCATTTCTTGATTCCCAGCATCACCCCTGCTATATTTGATGTTCCTGCCAGGCTGATCTGTTTTATCTTTCTCCAACATAACTTTATCATCTCCAGGCCTTTGAACATGCCTTTCTCTTTATTTAAAATATTTTCCCTAATGGTTGCAGTGGCTGACGCCTGTAATCCCAACACTTTGGGAGGCCAAGGCAGGCAGACTGCTTGAGCCCAGGAGTGTGAGACCAGCCTGGGCTACATGGTGAAACCTGGTCTCTACTAAAAATATAAAATATTAATCGAGCATGGTGATGTGCACCTGTGGTCCCAGCTACTGGGGAGGCTGAAGTGGGAGGATCACCTGAGCTCGGAAATTCGAGGCTACAGTGAGCCATGACTGCACTGCTGTACTCTGGCCTGGGCAATGGAAGTGAGACCCCGTTTCAAAATAAAAAAATTAAATTATATAATTTCCCAATCCCTTTTCACATTGGTCATTTCCTACACATTATTCCTAAATGACCCACAGTTACCTCTAGCTCAAAATGGTGCAAATCAGACTTATCTCTGCCTGTTTCCCAGTCTTCCAGCCTTGACCCTTCTTGTTTTTAAATGATGGCATTATCATGCAGTCCTCCAAGAAAGAAATTTTTGGTGAAACCCTAATGTCTCTCATTTCTACATACAGACCCTGTTCCCCTCCCTATCCCATCACTGCTTTTGCTTGAGTCTTCACTGTTGCTTGGTTCATGCGGCAACCTTTTGATCTGTCTTCTCAACCTCATCTCCTGCCACTCCCTTCTAGGCAGCCTTTATGCCTGAGAGTTAGCTACTGCAGGTGACATTTCTCCTACAATGCCTTCACTCACCTTGCTCATCCTTCAAGATAAAGCCACCACCAAAGTTCAATTTCACAGATGTTTTTATAGTACAACAAGGAATTTTACATCTTTCCCTAAATTTGCAGTCCTGTCTTACACTATTGTCTCCCTTGCTCTGTGCTCTGGTGATTTTGGCCTCTTTCAGTTCCTAGAATAAGCCACCTCTTTATTCGGTTAATTCCTGCTCATTCTTTAGACCCTAGTTCGAAGGCCCTCTTTCAGAAAAGCATTCCTTGCCGGGCACAGTGGCTCAGGCCTGTAATCCCAGCACTTTGGGAAGCCGAGGCAGGCAGATCACAAGGTCAGGAGTTCAAGACCAGCCTGACCAACATGGTGAAACCCTGTCTCTACTAAAAATACAAAAATTAGCCAGGCATGGTGGTGCATTCCTGTAATCCCAGCTACTCAGGAGGCTGAGGCAGGGGAACTGTTTGAACCTGGGAGGTGGAGGTTGCAGTGAGCCAAGATCACACCACTGCACTCCAGCCTGGGCGACAGAGTGAGAGTCCATCAAAAAAGAAAAAAAAAAGAAGAGCATTCCTTGTCCTCCCTGTGTAGACCTCACCCTTCACATGCTCCTGTGCCACAGTGTACTTTCTCCAGTTTGTAATTATACATTTGCCAACAGGTGCCTCTCCTCTGCTAGTCTAGATGTTCCACTAAGGCTCTTCTTTTCCTCACAGTTGCATCACCTAACACTATGCTTAGCATGTGGGAGGAATGTTGAACGAAGGACATCTTCTCTGATCTAACTTGTTAGCCTAAACGCACCTTATCTGTGCTCTCCAGCCCTTCTAGAACTTACTCACGAACCTGCAGTGCACATCTGTTGTTTCTGTCCTTTTAGAAACAAGCCCCTTGGGTTTCCTTCAGGGAACTGCTCTTCTCCCATTGCAGGCAAGTGGTGAGACTGTCGATGGGATTTATGTCCAAAGTGTAGGCACCTGACAAAAGCTAGGTTAGTGGGACAACTTCTTCCTTAAACTCAGCAACACCAGGGAGAAAAATAATGTGCTGAAGAGAGGGACCACTTGTTCCTGCAACCTAGATTCCTGGGGCTGCCCTTCATGTTCTTCCTGAGAGCTGGATGTTTAGATTCTGTGTGTACCCATGTCCTTCTGGTAAATTCCTTTTCAAAAACAGTTATCCCCAGTCAGTTTTTGTTGCTTTCAATTAAACTATCCTAGCTTATATGTATTTGGGTCCTCCTAAGGGGCAGGGCTCACCTCTGCACCTAATATCACGTCTGGCACAGAGCTGGTGTTCCATAAATGTACTGAATGGATGGAGGAGTGGATAGAGTGATCAAATAAGCAAGGCAGCCTAATAAGTAGCCCTGAGACCTGGAGTATTTGTCTTCCTCCAACCCTTGCAGTGAGGGGGCAGTGTTGGTGGTAGCAGTGATGGCAGCAGCAGGGGCTTCTTCCTCTCCCTGTCCTTCTCCCTCGCCCGACATCTTTGACTGCAGTGATTCCCTTGCTCTGGCCCTTCTTGGCTCCCAGCCTATCTGATTACATCACTATCACCTGCCCACAGCGAGCCTCCTCTGGCTCTTCTTAGGCCCAACTGTCTGCCATACTATTTAATGCCCTTCACACCTTCTATTTTCTGGGTTCTGCTTTGGGGTTCTCTTTTAAGAATTCCCAGTTTGCCAAGGTAGTTCCCTCCCATCATGTAAAAAGGCCTGAAATTTAACCCTCTCCACAAAGACTTCCTGAGTCACCTGAGTCACTGGCATTTGCCTGCTCCATCCCAACCAACGTTCTTACCTGACAAGCACTTTACTCTCAGCCCCAGCCTCATAGTCATGTTACTGATTATTAAATCTGTGTGTGGCCCCTCACAGAGTTCCCTGACTAGCAGGAAAATTGAAGCATCATCTTTAGGAAGTGTAAATGAGAAAAGAAAGCAATCAGGAAGGCATAGGCATTATGCTCCAGGAATATAGGAGCAGAGCTTCTCTACTGCTGGCGTAGGGCAAGGTTACAGATCCCAGCGCATCTCCTTTATACAAATGTGTGCTTAGAGTTGCGTGTGAATTTGCCTTATACAGAGGAACCGCTATTTTGAGTGTACCAACACTTCAGGGACAATTCACCTCTGGGATAGTGGCATGAAAGTCTGGGTCTCACCAGCAGCCCAATGATCCCAGATCTGTACTAAGAACAGAAGACTCTAGGAATCCTGGGTCAGTCAGGCACAATATGCACTGGTATTCCAGCTCTCCGAGCACCTGAAGATACTCTCCTCCCCAGGTATCAAAGCAGAAAGCCAGCAGAAATGTTTAGTCTGATGGCTTAGGCTTCCTGCCTTGGTCAGGCTGGAAAGCCCAGGATTACAAAAATCACTGACCAAGGAGCTCGTGTGTCTCTGTCCAGCTCCAGGTGGGGAGTGGGCTGATGCAAATCCCTGCCCTTCCCCTCCTGCACGTGTACCAAGTCAGAGCTGTGAATACACAAAGTGCTTTTTCAGATGTCTTTGAAATTAACCACTAACTCTTACATTGCCGCCTTAAAGGAATAAGTCAGTCTAGACGTCATAGCAAAAGATTCATATAACTTGTTGGATGAACACTGGAACCCTGATGTAAACTCTTACTTAGAAGGTTCAGAAACTGGACATAAACAAAAGGATGCCATGTATTAAAATGTGAATACATGTAATAATGAAACCTTGTTACTTATAAAGCAAAATTAACAGAATTAGAAGAAAAATACACAGTTGGTATACCATCATAAACCACTGAAAAATCAGGCTCACAAAGTGTGAGAATTCAGAAGACGTGAACAGAACAATTACTAAATTTAAACTAACAGACATACAGAGAACCTTACATCCAACAAATGGAGAATGTACATTTTTTTTTTCTTTGAGACGGGATCTTGCTATGCTGCCCAGGCTGGATTCAAACTGCTGGGCCCAAGTGATCCTCCCACCTCAGCCCTATAGGTGCGTACCACTGTGCCTGGCCTCTTTACAAGCCATGTAGGGAGCATTTACAAAAACCGACTAGGCCAAGCATAGTGGCTCATACCTGTAATCCCAGCATTTTGGGAGGCCAAGACAGGCAGATCACAAGGTCAGGAGTTCAAGACCAGCCTGGTCAACACAGTGAAACTCCGTCTCTACTAAAAATACAAAAATTAGCCGGGTGTGGTGGCATGCACCTGTAGTCCCAGCTACTTGGGAGGCTGAGGCAGGAGAATCGTTTGAACCCGGGAGGTGGAGGCTGCAGTGAGCCAAGATCATGCCATTGCACTCCAGCCTGGGCAACAGAGCGAGACTCTGTCTTAAAAACAGAAACAAAACAAAACAAAAACCGACCAATTGTGAGGCCATAACACAGGGTCAGCATCCAACCCTTGTTTAATTTAAAATTTAAGTACTGAGAAGATATCACATGGAATAACATTTTATCACTGGCAACAAAATACTGTCAGTTATTTCCCCTGAAGTGATAATGCTCACTTTCATTACTGAGAAAATGTCTGCCAAATTCCAGAGTCTGAAAAACCACAGTCTGTCAATTGTACTTTCAAGTAAAAATTATGTTCCATGAAAAATGTTGCATGAAAAACTCATGGAGCAGAGTGTTGCCCAAGAGGCTGCTGGTCAGTGGTAGGCAGGCCAGGTGGGGACTCCCAGGGGAGCACAGCTCCAGGTGAAGGGCAACACACCTGTCCTCACATATCGGATAATATCTCTGCTTATGTGCATTGAATGTAGCCTCTTATGATCTCCAACCAACTCCAGGGTGACTGCTCTAAGAATTCATATACATTTTGCAATAGAGTTTCATGCTATTTTGAAATATCTGATACAAAAAAGTGAGATTAGATTTGAAATCCATTTGTTCTAACAGAAGAAATTTCAACCTTACAATTTTGATTAAAGAAGAGCTGTTGGATTTTTAAAATATAATTTCAGCTGCTGTAAACATCGGAATAAGTATACATAGGATTTTACATTTTTGTCAGTTATTTGTGTGAATGAAATTTCTTTTTGATGATAACTGAGTATTTTTTTTAAGAGAGTATCATTAAAAAGCCTTGACAGGAGTTATGTGAAGCCTTCCCAGGCAAAACTCCTGAATAAAAATTTATGAACACTGAAACAAGCTCAAGTTTTTAATTAAAAACTTGGGCCGGGCGTGGTGGCTCAAGCCTGTAATCCCAGCACTTTGGGAGGCTGAGACGGGCGGATCACGAGGTCAGGAGATCGAGACCATCCTGGCTAACACGGTGAAACCCCGTCTCTACTAAAAATACAAAAACTAGCCGGGCGAGGTGGCGGGTGCCTGTAGTCCCAGCTACTCAGGAGGCTGAGGCAGGAGAATGGCGTAAACCCAGGAGGTGGAGCTTGCACTAAGCTGAGATCTGGCCACTGCACTCCAGTCCGGGTGACAGAGCGAGACTCCGCCTCAAAAAAAAAAAAAAAAAAAAAAACTTGAAAACATTTTTATGGTATAGCAATTCAACATTTAATACATTTCTTAATACTTTGTGTTTCATTTGGCTCATCATAGTTCTTTTTTGTTCGTTCGTTTGTTTGTTTGTGACAGGGTCTCACTCTGTCGCCCAGGCTGGAGTGCAGCGGTGCAATCTCAGATCACCCCAGTCTTGACCTCCTGGGCTCAGGTGACCCTCCCATCTCAGCCTCCTGAGTAGTTGGGATGAAAGGCGCAATGCTGCTGGGACTACAGGCGCAATGCCACCACACCTGGCTAATTTTTGCATTTTTTTGTAGAGACAGGGTTTCACCGTGTTGCCCCGGCTAGTCTCAAATTCCTGGACTCAACTGATCCTCCTGCTTTGGCCTTCCAAACTGCTGGGATTACAGGTGTGAGCCACCACACCTGGCCTGTTCATCACAGTTCTGTAATATTTTTTTTTAAATCACAAATGTTTTCACAATGCCCCCTATGTAGACAACTCCAAGTCCTCTCCTGTTTGTCCTAGTATAGCACATAAGTATTACTTCCTACCTACGTTCTGATGTGCAATTGAGAACACCAGGCTGTGCAGTCACATCCTGTTCCAGGACAAAAGAGAGAGCTTCTTGAAGGTTCCTGAAGCCAGATGTCCCACTGTAGCCTCACCTTCAGGCTATTGAGCCCCAGAATGGAATTTCAAGGAATACAGTTGTACATGATGAGCCTAACATGCTACTGGCATTTCCATTTTGAGTGAGCCACTTCCTTTTTTCATTGTAATGAACCACCACAAATTCCAATCAGCAGTCACTGTACCTGGCACGAAGCAGATGCTTATTAAATGACTGCTACTGATGACAACCACAAATATTCCCCATGAACACCAATTTAAGGAGCATTATTGAGGTATATCAAGTTTGGTATTTTATGGGATAAAAACATGAACTTGGTTCTATCAGAAAATTGCAATGCTTCGAATTATAATTCACAAAGTCATATAGGCAAGATAGTCCATGAGGCAAGAAAATTCCATCTACCCAGAGAAGCAGCTCTGCTGCCAAATCTTCTTTAAAGTGGTTTTTGGCTCCAATCTCTGGGCTATGATGAATTGCTAAGTACATACGGAATGGCAGTAAATGGAATGAGGACCTATCCTAGCCAAAACAGCTCTGTCATTTCTTAAGAAATGTCACTGTACAATCTCTAAAAAAAAAAACAGTCATGGGGTATATTAAGCATATGTAATATATGCCATGGCTTGGGTGGAGGAGGAAGTTGGCAATAGTTCCAAATGGGCTGTCAGGCTTGCAGAATGAAGGGACTGAGAGGAATTACTATTTATTGAGCATCTTCCTTTGTTCATGCTGTTCTCAGTACTGTCACCTACACAGCCCCATGAGGCAGGTACTATATTTTACAGATGAGGAAACAGAGGTTTAGAGAGAGGAAATATGTTCAAGATTCCCCAATCATGAAGTAGGCTAGCAGGGATGCCGCTGAACCAACCCAGGGCTGATTCTTTTCTTTACGTTATGCTACAATGTCTCTCAGAAGAAACTAGAAAAGCAGACCCTCACATTAGCAGCACAGTTTTCATGAGAGCAATGATGTACTATTACCTCCCATCTCCTGCCCGGGGGTGATGTCGGAAGGCCCTGGCCATGCCACACATGAATCATGGGAGTCAAAAGAGGCCTGAGAAGGGCTGGCCAAAGTGCAAATAGCTCCCACATCATCTTAAGTCAGGGAAATAAACCACAGCATGGGATCAATTAATCAAAGATAAACTAAAAGGAAAAGCATTTTTCTAAAATAAACACAGAAAAACCTACTGACCTAGACTAAATTAACTAATTCAGTAAATAACTTAGAAGTTTACAAACTAAGATCCAATCTCAAATTGGTGTATGCTGGTGTGGGGGAGGTGAGAGGCCTCGCAGGAAGCTTCTGGTAACAGAGTCCCCTGTGACTATCAGGCCTCCATCTGAGTACAGCACAGCTCTTCTCCAATGTGGCATACTGGGGGCCAAGGGAGCATGACACATCCTTGGCCCCAAGTAAGAGAATCACAGGCTACAGAAGGAGCCCTGGAAGCCTCACCCAGTAGATAGAAGCCCCCTCCCATGGCAGCCAAAGATGTCACTGCACCCATCTATCTCCCTCCTGTCTTGGGAAAACAGCAGACATCTAGGGCTGAGTACTGCAGTGAATTCAATCCTGTTCACAGCATCAACTGTGTCCAGGTCATACCAGGGCATCTTGCACTAAGCTGCAGGAGGATTAGGAGGGACAGCATGTCAAAAGAGCTGCTGGTACAGGAAATGGGAAAAAATAGTCTGCAGTTTGTGTCTTAAACTTCATGGAGCTTACCACCTTGTAGGGTAGGTAAGGCATAAATACTCACTGAAATGGTCTGAATGTTGGGTGTCCCCCACAAATTCATGTGTTTGAACCTGATATCCATTGTGATCGTATTAAGAGGTGGGGCCTTCAGAAGGTAATTAGGTCATGAGGGCTCCACCCCCAGGAATGGGATTGATACTTTTATCAACGAGGGCTGAGGGAGCCTATTCGCCTCTTCTATCTTGCAAGGACACACACAGAAGGTTCCATCTATGAGGAATGGACCCTTTCCAGACACTGAATCTGCTGATGTCTTAATCTTGGACTTCTCAGGCTTCAGAACTGTGAGCAATAAATTTCTGTTGTTTATAAATTACCCAGTCTAAGGTATTTTTGTTATAGCAGCCCAAAGAGACGACGACAATCACCAAGCAATTTTTTTTTTTTTTTTTTTTTTTGAGACGGAGTCTCGCTCTGTCACCCAGGCTGGAGTGCAGTGGCCAGATCTCAGCTCACTGCAAACTCCGCCTCCCGGGTTTACGCCATTCTCCTGCCTCAGCCTCCCGAGTAGCTGGGACTACAGGCGCCCGCCAACTCGCCCGGCTAGTTTTTTGTATTTTTTAGTAGAGACGGGGTTTCACCGTGTTAGCCAGGATGGTCTCGATCTCCCGACCTCGTGATCCGCCCGCCTCGGCCTCCCAAAGTGCTGGGATTACAGGCTTGAGCCACCGCGCCTGGCCACCAAGCAATTATTAAACAAAATAAGAGAGAGCTCCACTCACCAAACAAAAATAACTGAATTTTTTCCCAGTTATAAGAATAATATATGCTCAATACAAAAATCCAAATCCAAAAAACTTATAAAGAATGAAGTAATAACCATTTACCTAGGGTTAACTGCTACAAATATTTTAGTGACTATTTTCCCAGAAATCTTTCTATAAACGCTGTCTATGTATGAATGTACATAAATAATTTTACTTACACTTGGCCTTAATATACATGCTGTTTGTTTCTGTTTTGTTCACTCAACAGTATCCTCAACATCTTCCATGTCAATAAAAGTAAAATTGCATCATCATCTTAAATGACTGCAGTTACTCCAGTGCATGGATATACCATTGACCTCAAGCACTCCTTAATTAGTGAATATTATTGTTCCTAACTTTCTATTCCTTAACACCTATTTATTTAACACCTATTTAGCACCTATTATGTGCCAGGCGCATTCTAAATACCAGTGATACAGTGATGAACAAAACAGACCAAGTCCTTGGCCAAAATGAAGCCTACATTCCAGTGGGGGAGATTGACAGTGTATCAGTAAATAAGCAAATAGTTTGAAAGAAGTAGGTGTGCTAAGAAAAACTGAAGACATACCTTTTTAGAGAAGGACTGGTTAGAGGAGTGGACTACTTTAGATGAAGTGGTCTGGGAAGACCTTCAGGCAGAGATGACAGTGGGACAGAGGACTGAAGACAGCAATGCAAAGCAGGAGGTAAGAACAGTCTAGGAAGTGGCAACAGCAAGCACAAAGACCCTAAGGCGGGAAAGGACTTGACATCTTCAAGGAGCCGTAGGCATGCCAATTTAGCATGAGGGCAGTGGGCTGAGGGCAAATGAACTACAGGGAAATCTGAGAGGTAAGTAGGACCCAGGAAGGAGGGACAAGTTTGGATTTTATTCTAAGTGTACTGTAAGGTCACTGGAGAGGCTTCAGTGGTAACAAGACAGGATCTGATTTATGTTTCTGGAAGATTACTCTGGCTGCAACGTACAGAAGGCAATAAGTGGCACAGACAGGCCAGTCAGGAGATGTTTCTAGTCTAGGGAAGAGAAGATGGTACCTTGGGCAGTGGTGCTAGAAAGAAGCAGCTAGAGAAGAACACATGGTGAAGACAGGAAAGTGGGAGAGGGTAAAGGAAGAGGAACAATTAGGGTGATTCTAGGTTTGCAGCCTGAACTTTCAGTTGGGTAGATGGGGAAGAAAAAGTGGGAGAGGAACTAGTTTCAGCATACAGGTCCTATATATGTTTCATCAGATTTATATATAAGCATTTATACATAAGTATTTGGTTTCGGGAAGCTGCTATAAATGTGTTTTAAATTTTGGTTTTCAACTGTTCATTGCCAGGACATAAAAACATGATGAACTTCTGTGTTTTGACCTCATAACCTGTCATCTTGCTAAACTCAGTTATTAGTTCTAGGAGTGTTTGTGTAGCTTCCTTGGGATTTCTTACGTATGCAATCATGTCATCTAGGAAAAGGGTTAATTTTGTTTCTTCCTGTCCATTCTGTATCCTTTTTATTGCTTTATTCCATTGACTAGAACTTCCAGAAGTGTTTCCTGATTTAGGGGGAGAGCAGTCTTTTACTATAAAGTATGATGTTTGCTGTAGGTTTTTGTAGATGGCTGACATCGGGTTGAAGAAGTTCCTTTCTCTGTTTGCTGCATGTTTTTTATCATAAATAGTTGTTGAATTTTGTCAAATATGTTTTTTTCATCAATTAATAAGACAACGCAGTTTTTTTTTTCTTTAGACAGTTAATACAGTGGATTATATTGCATTTTTTTTATTGTTGAACCAGCCTTCCATTCCCAGGATAAACCACACTTGGTCACCAAATTTGGGATGCTTTAGCCATTGTTTCTTCAAATATTTCTTCTGGAACTCCAAAGACACGAATGGTAAACCTTCTGGTATTGTCCCACAAGTCACTAGGCTCTGTTTAACTTTTAAAATATTTTCTCTGTTGTTCCAATTGGATAGTTTTATTGCTTTATTTGATTCTTCTTTGTATTTTCTTCCTCTTTTTTTTCTTTGCCAAGACATTTATTTTTTAAAATCTCTTCTATTTTTAAATTTTTTTAGAGATAGGGGCTCACTGTCACTTAGGCTGGAGTGCAGAGTGCACCTAGGCTGGTGTGATCATAGCTAACTGCATCCTTGAACTCCTGGGCTCAAGTGATCCTCCTGCCTCAGCCTCCCAAGTAGCTGAGACTACAGGTGCGTGCCACCACACCTGGCTAATGTTTTCCTTTAATTTTGTAGAGAAGAGGTCTCCGCAATGTTGCCCAGACTGGTCTCAAATTCCTAGCCTCAAGCAATCCTGCTGCCTCAGCCTCCCAAAGTGTTGGGATTACAGGCATGGGCCACTGCACCTAACCTTTAATTTTTTGGCTAAGATTTTCTAGTTTTCTATTCATTTCAACAGAATTTGCCTTTACTTTGGGGAGCATTTTTATCATAGCTGTTTAAAAAGTCTTGGTTAGATTATTCAAACATCTGTGTCACCTCAGCACTGGCATTGGTTGATTAACTTTTCCTATGCAAGTTGAAATTTTCCTGGTTCTTCATTTTGGTTCATATCTGGGATATTCTGAATATTGTTATGAGACTCTACATCTTGTTTAAATCCAGTGGAGAATGTTTATATTTTTGTTTTAGCAGACAATCGACCAGGTTGGGTTCAGGCAGCAAATTCCAACTACCCTTCTGTGGATTGTGGTTTCAACATCAGTTCCATTTTCAAAAGCTAGTCAGAAGAGTCCTCTGTGTGTGCATCCAGTCTGGGACTTGGGCAGTGGTCTGTCCCTTAGTTCAGTTCTGAAAGTCTTTGGTATGTTTAGAATCAGATGCACACATGCACAGCTTGGGTTATCCTGAAGTCCATAAATAACTTAAAGGGGTTGCTTTCCTGAGCTCCCTTTCCCTTTGTTTTCTCTTTTGTGCCTCCTGGTTCCTTGGGCCTACCCTTCCTGGGCCTCTGGCCAGAAAGCTGGGGCTTTAGTTACCACATTCTGCCAAGAATTTTCTGAACTGCACTCAAATCTGGGGCCAAGTAGCAGGAAGGCAAAGACAGAAAATAAGCAACCAAAATTGCACCCCATCCTCTTAGGACTACAGCTCCTCTGATCAGAGAGGAAGGTTCCCCTCCCTCAGTTTTAGGTGCTTGAAGGGCCTACTGCTGCCACTGTCCCTACCACCATCACTGTGGGATTGCCTGGGGGCTGGGGCATGAGGGAACAACTCTTGGAAGTTGTCTGAGCCTTGGAAGCCCTTTTCCCACCCCAGAGCTTTAACTAGAGGTCTTCTCCTGAAGCTGTTTGTGCCTTAGTGTCCATTGCTGAGGTTTGGGGTACCTTGAGTCCAAGACATGGGGCACTGAAGGGAAAAGAGGAAATTCACTGCCACTTTAGTAATACATTGAATTCTGGTATTCTTCCCCTATCTGTCTGCTACTATTTATGTCTCAGAGTCCTTAAACTGCTATTAAATGCATTCTGAACAGGCCTTTAGCTGCACTGAGAGATAGGGTGAGTGTGCTCACTCCATCTTAACTGGAACTGGAACCTTTTTTCTTACTTTTAAGTACCTACGCTAACAGACTAACAGAAAGAAAGTCAAATAGGGATTAATTGCAAAGTTATCCTGCTAAAGTTCTAAAACATTCTTGGCAATGTGGTATGCCCAACACTTTGTAAATTCTCTCCAAATAAAATAGTAAAGCGGCCACTGTGAAGACCTCTGCCCAGCTCTTCCCTGGTACCATTCCCTTTTAGGGTTGATGCAAAGCATGAGATAGCAAAACGACTGGCCTCTTGCAAATATTCCATGAGAGCATGCATAAGGCAGAACTAGGTGTGGAAGCTGATAGGTGTTGTCGGGAAAACTATAGGCTAAGTAAACTGAAAACCAGTCATAATTTGAGGCTGACTCTGAATCAACTTGCTCTATCCTCCACTAAGAGGGAGTCAGCGGAAAAATGTCTGAATTCTCATTCTTTGCCAGCCTTCACTGAGAACCATGTACAAACCTGGAGCCTTATTGCCATAGTCCATAGTTATTTGCAGATTAAGCCCAAGATCTTTTTATAACTCCAAGGGAAATGGAGGCTGAGGACCAAAATCCCCTTGAACATTGTTAGCTGTACATTGAGGTTTTATGTACTTTTCTATACATTTGCTATATTTTACATTTTTAATACAATGCCCAGCTAGTGAGTTACTGTAAAATGGACACCTATATAACCCCCTTCAGGTCACTAAAAAGACTATATCAACACGCTAGAAGCCCCCCTGTGCCCATCCCTCAACATACCCCCTTGAACACCACCACCTAGCTATTATAGAATTCAATTCCTTGCTTTTAATACTGAATTATGTATCTAAGCAAATATGGTTTAATTTCATTTGTTTTTGAACTTTATATAAAAGGATAAACACAGTATGTACTGTTTTGTCTGACTTCTTTCACCCAACAATACGTCTTTAAGATTTATCCATGTTGTTGCATCTGGCTATGGTTTGCTCATTTTTACTGTTCCCTATGAATATAATTTGCATATTCATTCTACTGTTATTAGGTATCTGGATTGTTTTTGGTTTTTGACAATTATGAACAATGTTCTTATAAACATTCTTATACACATATCTTGCATATACATGTCCTGTTATGTATAAGCATCCATTTCTGCAGATAATATACCTAGAGGAGGAACTGCTAAGTCACCAGGTATGTGTATATCCAAATTTACCTAGATACTGCCATAGTTTATTCCACAGTGGTTGTACCAAATTATGCCAAAAGAAGTAAAAATCAAAGTTTTCACTGCACCACATCCTTCTCAACATTGGAATTGTCACGCTTTTCAAGTTTTGCCATTTGGTAGATGTGTATTAATTTCTCATTGGGATTCTAATTTGCATTTCGCTGAGTACTAACCCAATCAAACACCTTTTCAGAGGTTTGTTGGCCATTTGGATTTCCTCTTTTGTGAAATGCCTATTCAAGTCTTGCTCATTTCTGTAATGGGTTGCTCCTTTATTCCTATTGATTTCTGTCATTCTTTGTTCTGGAAACAAGCCTTTTGTTTATTTGTGCTGTAAAGATCTTTTTTCACTCTGGATTTCCTTTCACTCTCTCTCTCTCTTCTTCTTTCCTTTTTTTTTTTTTTTTTTTTTCCAGAGACAGGGCCTCACTCTGTCACCTAGGCTGCAGTGCACTGGTGCAATCATAGCTCATTGCAGCCTCTAACTCCTGGGCTCAGGTGATCCTCCTGCTCAGCATCCTGAGTACCTCAGACTACAGGCACACACCACCATGCCCTCACTATTTAAAAAAAAATTTGTAGAGTTGGGGTCTCACTGTGTTACCCAAGCTGGTCACAAATTCCTGGCCTCAAACTGTCCTCCTGCCTCAGCCTCCCAAAGTGCTGAGATTACAGGTGTGAGCCACTATGCCCATCCAGCCTGCCTTTTCACTCTCTTAATAGGGTCTTTTGATTAATAGAAGTTCTTAACCTTTATGTAATAAAATGACCAATCTTTTACTACACAAATAGACACAAGTTTTGGATCAGTTTAAGAACTCTTTCTGTCTGTCCATTCTACCTTAAAGTGACTTCTCCCGCCTCAGCATTTTGGTGGGAAACATACAAGGTATGAGATAGAAAGATGCTAAGGGAGAGAGTATGGGCTCTAGAGTTAGACAGAGACCAATGGCCCAGAACAGGTTACTTCATGTCTTTGAGCATTAGCTT
The DNA here is from genome assembly GCF_009764315.1 of Trachypithecus francoisi. Classification (NCBI taxonomy): domain Eukaryota; kingdom Metazoa; phylum Chordata; class Mammalia; order Primates; family Cercopithecidae; genus Trachypithecus; species Trachypithecus francoisi. Next base: position 80,693,453 of record NW_022681457.1, read on the forward strand.
CTTTATCTATAATAAAGATATCAAAGCTATTGTAAGGAGATCTAGTATCTGATAGCACAGCAGAGTGATTACAGTCAACAAAAATTTATTGTATATTTTGAAATAATTAAAAGTATAACTGAAATATCTGTAACACAAATAAGCTGTAAATGCTTCAGGTAATGGATACCCCCTTTACCCTGATGTGATTATTACTCATATGCCTGTATCAAAACATCTCATGTACCTTATAAATATATACACCCACTATGTACCCATAAACATTAAAAATTAAAAAAATTAAAAATTAAAAGCGATTGTGAGAGATAGCTGAGAGGTGTATAAAGCACTCAGCACAGTGCTGGCACACAGTAAAATAGGCAGGCCCTCAGTAAATAGTGGTGGCTGTGATCATATTCTCTGAATGTCTTTCCTCTTGTCCACTCTACTTCAGCTGCCCGTACCTCATGGCTGTTTTGTGAATCATCAATCTATCATATCAAAGGACAGCAAAATGAATTAACTGCCCTCAACAGGCCAGCAGTCTCCCTGACATTCACGGGCGGTACCTGTGGTACGAGGCCCACCTGACTTTACCCAAAAACACAGAGACACTCTTCCCTCAAAGTCATGTCATTCTGAGGCTCCCATAGGGACCCAATGGTAGCAAGCTGAAGAATCAAAGTAGTCTCTTCCCACTTCCTGTCAACATGTACAGTGGTGTGGAACAGGTAAACTGCCCCAGACATGGGAGAGCCAGGCTCCATTGGGTCTGGGTGAATTTGGGGCAGGTGTGCTGATCTGTGTGTCCTGCACTGTAAACAGGGAAGAGAAGGAGTGTGTCTACCTACATGCATTTTGGCATGAGTGCACAGTACAGTGTGGTACTCCTCTCCTGGAAGAGGTCTGCATTTGAGTATAAGGGGTATGCGTGTAAACGTGCAATGCAGTGTATGTCCTCAGGAAACTGGGATGCTCCCACCAGCCCAGCATTCTAGTGGAGAGGCCTGATGGTTATCTGCTCCAGCATTCCCACAGCTTAGGGTCTTTCAATGCCCTCTGCTCCACCTTCTGAGACAGGATATATGCACAGAAAACAGACATCCTTTTATGAGACTCTTGACAACTCTGAATGAAGAGGGAGCATCTACTGCAACTTCTCTGTGCACACTTTTTTTTTTTTTTGAGGCAGAGTTTTGCTCTTGTTGCCCAGGCTGGAGTGCAATGGCATGATCTCGGCTCACCGCAACCTCCGTCTCCCAGGTTCAAGCGATTCTTCTGCCTCAGCCTCCCTAGTAGTTGGGATTACAGGTATGTGCCACCATGCCCGGCTAATTTTGTATTTTCAGTGAGACAGGGTTTCTCCATGTTGGTCAGCGTGGTCTTGAACTCCCGACCTCAGGTGATCTGCCCACCTCGGCTTCCCAAAGTGCTGGGATTACAGGCATGAGCCACCGTGCCCAGCCAGTTCCTCTCTGCACACTTTTAAAGTAACTGGAAAAGTTCTCTGGATGTGTCCCTCTTCTGCTTCCCTGACCATAAAGTCTCTAGAAAGGCTTCTTGAGACTTCCCCCAATTCTGGGGTATTCCATTGCCCTCCCCAGCAAACCCATAATTGATTAGGCTTCACAATAAATATGGCTAATATTGAAGGCCAAAAAGATGATAGAGGGGGAAGAGTTGGTACCTGAGCCTAGTGCTTGTCCAGCGGAGTCAAAGGAAAGAACCACTGAATCTGCAACACAAGAGGACAAGTTCATTTCTTTCTCCTTCTTATAGTAAAAAAGCAAGCTCCCACTGGCTCTGCCCAAACCCTCCCTCAAAGGAGTCAACTGGAAGGGAACTCAGTTGCACAGCCCAGCCTCCCAGGCCCATGCCCACCCATCCACTGGGCCAGGAGACCCTGCGAGCCCAGTACCCCTTGCCTCCTGCCAGAAGGAGAGACACCTCAGGGCAGGAAGCAGGCCCCAAATTCTTTAGAGGCATGTCTTGCCAGATTAGGGGACAAATTTACTTCTTTTTCCTTCTTCTAGTGAAAATGGAATTAAAACAAAGCAAAATAAAACTTCCTTCCTGAATCTAGTTAAAGGCACTAACATTTCCCCTTTGATCTCTCCCTTTCTTCTACTTATATACTCAATTGTTTATTGTTTCTTCCCCAAAAAAGGCTTAAAGTGGCCTATTGAAATTTACAGTATACACTAGAATTTCAAAATGAAGACGTAAAAGAAAGGAAAAAGACTATATAGTGGGGGAAATGTTAGTGCACAAAATGCATGCCATGAGTACCTATGCAAACACCGTAGGCAGAATCAGGGCCTGAGCCTCCAAACAGCCAAAGAAAAAAGGAAATGAACAGTTACAAGACTCAGTACTCACAGGGCATTCATTCATTCATTCATTCATTCAAATGTCCAATAAATATGCATTGGGCATCTACTATGTGCAAGATACTATACTATGACTGAGATACAGCAGCAAACAGAAAAAGCATGGTCTCTATCCTTATGGATCTTTCTGCTATCAGTCTGGGAGAAAAAAATGTTACCAAAGAACAAACTATTTAACTAGAAACTGATAAAAGAAAAAAAGGAAGTATTATGAAAGTTTATATTAGGAACTGGACTGAGTACAGAAGGCGAGTGGGTGCTGGATAGGGAAGACATCTCTGAAGAAGTGACACCTGACCTCAGAGCTGAAGGATAAGTGAGGGTCAAACCCAACAAGAATGGAATGGGACATTCAAGGCAGAGGGAAGGCCATGTGTGAAGACCTGAGGCAAAATGGAGTCTAGTGCTCCAGAGCAACTGAAAGACCAAAACATAAAAGCAAATACTGTATGGTGATCAGAGAGAACTTTCTCTTGTGAGCCTTAGAAAAAGAGATTCCAGCCAGGTGCAGTGGCTCAAGCCTGTAATCCCAGCACTTTGGGAGGCTGAGGTGGGCGGATCATGAGGTCAAGAGATCAAGACCATCCTGGTCAACATGGTGAAACCAGTCTCTACTAAAAATACAAAAAAAAAAAAAAAAATTAGCTGGGCGTGGTGGCACATGCCTATAGTCCCAGCTACTCGGGAGGCTGAGGCAGGAGAAGCACTTGAACCTGGGAGGCAGAGGTTACAGTGAGCCGAGATCATGCCACTGGACTCCAGCCTGGTGACAGAGCAAGACTCCATGTCAAAAAAAAAAAAAAAAAGAAAGAAAGAAAAAAGAAAAAAAACCAGACACTGTATGCTGTTGAAGATTGTATATTCTACATTTCTATACTAAGTAACTATAAATCTTGTATGGCTGTTTCTTACAACATAAGCCAATGCCAAATGATGGCATAAATTAAACATAGAGCTCCATAAAAACAATTGTAAGGGGCACCAAGATGATGTGAGGCCCAAGATAACCCAGGAGACCCCAGACACAAAAGGGATCAGATTCCAAAGACTTACTCACTCCAAAGGAGTGTCCGCTGGATGCAAATGGCACCAGAGTCTACAGCCACACCCCGCCCAAGCATTATGGTCATTTTCTCTCATTGCACATGAACATTCAACACAATAGTTATCATAACTGTACATAACATCTGTTCCCACTGCTAGGTTGTAAGTTCCATAAAGGCAGACACCACATCTGCTTTATTCACTGCTACATTACCAGCATAACACCTGGCACTCAATATTTGCTGAATAACAATGTATAGAAAAATGAATGAATCACAAATTTTCAGACACTCTTTCATCAATATTTTTTTCTCACATTCATGTGTTTGCTAAGAACTGGGTGGCAGAGAGCTGGAGGATGTGGTTTCTGAGGCAGATACTCTGTACTGCCAGTTAAAGATAGATCCATATGCTTTGAAATCTGCCAAGAAAAAGGTAGGGTTGTCACTTTTTTTCAAAATGTGGAATCACAATCAGGACACTTGGCTGAACAGATAAGTGACCATCCTATCTCATACAATCAATGTCTAACTCATAAATTCTACTTCTTTTTTTTTTTAAATAGAGACAGAGTCTTGCCCTGTCCCCTGGGCTGGAGTGCAGTGGTGCAATCATGGCTCATTGCAGTCTCTAACTCCTGGGCTCAAGTGATCCACTCACATTAGCCTCCCAAACAGCTAGGACTACAGGTGTATGTGACACCCTGCCTGGCTAACTTTTCAATTTTTTTTTTAGAGATGAGGGTCTTGCCATATTGCCCTAGCTGGTTTCAAACTCCTGGCCTCAAGTGATCCTCCTGCTTTGATCTCCCAAAATGTTGGGATTACAGGCACAAGCCATCATGCCTGGCCAATTCTACTTTTTTATCAGCATTTCTCACATTTATCTCCTCTCATTGAGAAGACTGACTCCTCCAAACCCCTGCTTTTGAAAACAGCTTTATTGAGGTATAATTCACACACCATGAAATTTACTCATATATGTATGCAATTCAATAATTTTTAGAAAATTTACAGAGCTCCATAACCATCATCACAATCCAATTTAGAACACTCTCATCACTCCAGAAAGATCCCTCATGTCCATTCAGTCATTCTCTGCCCCCCACCTCCAGCCCCGGGACCCACCAAGTTACTCTGTCTATAGATTTGCTTTTCTGGACATCTGCCTATCATCTTTTGCTGGGACTGCTCTTATTGCCCCCAAAACACACCTCTGCCTCCAGCATAGCCCATTTCCATCCATCCTTTCTACTGATTTCTCCAAAAAGTATAACAGATTGTGTCTCTGCTCTTCAATAAAACCCTTCAGAGGCTTCCTGTGGCCTGTAAGATAAAGTTCAAACTCTGACATTCTATGTCTTTATCATTTGCCTCATTTACCACCTCGAGTTCCAGATACACAAAATTACTCATATTTCCCAAGAGATGTGTGCCTTCATGTGTTCGGACATTGGACATATCATCTTCTCTGCAGGTTTGCATTAAAAAAAAAAAAAAAAAAAAAAAACTCCCACTTTTCCACTGAGACCAACTCAATTGACCCCTTTTTCCTGAAGCTGTCTCTGATCAATTCTGCTCACTTACTTCTTTAGGCCATCACTGTACTTCTATTATGGCATTCATTATACTGCATTATAATCCTTGTTTGCTTTTCTTCTTCTTTCATTCAACTGAAAGTTCCTTGAAGACAAAGATTGTCTATTCATTTTGAGGCTTTGATGCCTAACTAATGACTGACACATACAAAGTGGTCAATACGTTTATTCAACTAAGAAATAAGCTAGGAAGTATTCTTGTTTTCTTTCAAAGGTGATGTTATCTGAGTGATATTTTTCAAGTTAGGGGTAAAATCCATTCTGGGTATTGACTCGCATCAGTTCCAATCAGTCCTGAAGTGTGCTTGTCCTGTGAAGGTTCAGGGGTCCAAACCGGGCCTCACCCTAGGAAAATGAGTGCTCACACACAGAGTATCCGCACAGGAGGAATAAGAAAAGTATCCTAAGAGTTTTCTAGGTGAGAGATCACATTCCCCTGAAGAAGACTGGGAATGGAATTCTGAGGAGCTGACTGCCCAGATGAGCAACAATAAAAACAAGCATCTCAAATTTTTACTGCAGTTGACAAGTATTTTTCCAACTGCAATTTATCTTCTTTGTACTCACAAGCAGTCTGGATATAAAGTCTCTTTTAAACTTTTCAAATTACATGTACAGAAAGAAGGCTAAAAGTTAACTAAAAGACTAAAACTAAGATAAAAGAGACTAAATCTTAACGTGGTTGTCTCTGGGTGGCAGAATTATAGTAATGCTTATTCTCTGCATTTTTGTAAACTTTATATAGCAAACATGTATTACTTGCATCATTTGAGGGGACAAAAAATTCAAAAAAGAACTTCTGAATTCAGCTCTAGGATTTTAACCTCCAACTCACTGGTACCAATGCCAAAAGATGGAACGTTCTTGAATGCCTTCATCATTCACTGCACATGCTGAAACGCTGTTGAGTTTTTCTCTTTAATTACTGAGGTCATCCTTATTGTTCATGATACTTAAATATTCCCCAACAATATCAGTCTAAATGGACTGGGCTTTCCTCGCCCTTCTTTACTTCTCCCTCCTTCTCACAAATATTATCAAGTGGCTATTACGCGCCAGGCCCATGGAGCCAAATTAGAGATAGCCTTTGCCTTCAAGCCCAGGAAGACAGATCACTTTGTAAACACTTAAGATAAAAATAAAGTGATAAGGGGGAGCATCAAACAGGTGACAATCTACTGGAAAGAGTCAAAGTCTTTGCAAATATTATTTCCAATGGTAGTGGAATGCTCCTACAATCATACATTTTTAAACTTCAGAAGAGGCAAGTGAGAGAGTAGATATTTTCAGAGGAAGTTAGTGACATATTCATGCTTTGTGTAAGTTTTTAAATGAAATCTGCTGTGAGCATTAAAGGTTTGATGAATTTTGTTTTGATGAATTTTGCTTTGACTTCAGAAACAGTTTGGCCATTCATTATTTGTGATTTATTCTAAAGGATGTAAGATTATTTTAGTTATAAACCACTTTGACAGCTAACGGGAAAACTTAGTATTCAACAAACTGAGAAGTTTGCTTTGCAAGAAACAGAGCAAGAATATCCCGACTTCTCCCTCTCAGGCTAGCAAATATGTCATTTTTACTTCAGTCATCCCAGGCTCCAGCTGTTCCTGGCTCCCAGGCCAGAGGCAGCCATGTGGCATGCCATACAAGTGACCAAACAGAATTCCAGACCGAAATACAGCACAGCCTTGCTGCACATGACTTTGTTCAATGAGGAAACCTAGAATTTACTGGCAAGCTTTTATTATAGTCAGATGTTTCCTGTGTCTGGTTTCTGAAGTGGAATAAAAGGAATCTAAAGGGAGTATGAAGAAGAATGGGGCTCAGTCTTTCTGGCTGTTGGACAAATTTCCAGAGCACAAATTATGCAGCGAATGAGCTACCTTTTAGGGTATACTTATCTTCAGCCAACTACCATGTGTAAGCCTGAGAGATGTAAAAATGGACTAAAAGAAAATTGTTCCCTCAAGTAGCTCGCAACCTAACAGGTAAAATAAAAATACATATAAAGCTAAACACAAGACACAGCCACGGAAAAAACAGTAACAAGGGAGATTTCACTGTTTATCAATTTAACAGATGTTTACTGAGAAACTACTACACACTAGGTTTAAAAATACAGTGGTGAGTAACATAAAAATGTTCTTATTCTCAAGGAATTTTTGTTTTAGTCAGGGAGATACAAAACAACCAAACAAATGAAATGAACAAAATAACTGAACAGTGATAAGTGGTCCGAAGAATATGAAAGCATGTAACAGAGACCAAGGGTAGAGGTACAGGCAGTGTTAGTTAGACAGGGTGTTTCAGGAAGGCTTCTCTGAGGAGGTGGCACCCAGGCTGAGACCTGGAGACAGAAGCCAGCTAAGAAAAGATCAAGAGAAAGAGTTCCAGGCAGAAAGAAAAGCAAGTGCAACAGCCCTGCTACATCTAAAGAAGAGGTCAGAAGGTCAGTGTTGCTGGAGCACAGAGCACAGAAAACAGGAGGTGGGAAAACGAGGCCAGAGAGGAAGACAGGAGCTGCATCTGCAGGAGGGTGTACAGGCTGCAGAAAGATGTCTGTGTTCTATTTCATTAGCAATGAGAAGCCCTGCTTAAAACCCCAGGAGTAACAGGGTTGGATTTATATTTTTAAATATAAACTTTGGCCACTATGTGGGAACTAAATTGATTATTCTGGCAACAGAGTAAAAGGTAGATTAGGGGAGAGAGACTGAAGACAGGGAGATCAATAAGGAAGAGACTCATGCAACTCTCTGGGTGAGAAGTGATGGTGGCCTGAACTGGGTCGATGGTAATGGGAATAGAGAAAAAAGGAGAAAAGCCAAAAAAAAAAAAAAAGCAGCTTAAAAGGGAAAACTTCAGGATGTAGTGACTGATGGGACATGAGTGAGACAGGAAGGGAAGAGGATGATATCCAGCTTGGGCTTGGGCAAATGGATGCTGACTGTTGCTTGACGGAAAGTAGGCTGCATCCAAACCACTTTCCTCCCCTCTGGCCACTGACAACTGGTCCATGGGCTCAAGGGAAGGTAATCCACAGATGTATCATCCACCTATGAGGCAGATAGGGTCTGTCTTTCGGGGATTTAAATTGGGAAGTACAGAGAGTTGGGGGATTTGGTAGGAGACACAAGCAGACAAAGAAGTGCAGAGGCTTGGATGCTGTAGGCTGCGTTAGATGCTGGGCCCTAGGGCCCACATTAGTGGCAGAGCATCAGAGCCAAGAGTCACAACCCTGCTGTTGAGGGCAGCAAGACAACTTTAGATTCAGAATGTTCTCCCTGTTCCAGTCTCTGTGACAACCAGCTATCCCATAGATTATCTTTCCACAAGGCCTTGGGGTTTGATTTTTCTGCAGTTTCCAGAAGGCCTTGCCTATAGTTGATACACTTCATGTCTCTTGCTATATTGGAGCTGTCTGCAGTCTGAGTGGGCTCACCTCACCTTCCAGGCCTCATGCTTCAACACCCTGGGGCCTCTGCCTTCTAGATGGCTGCATGAGGTGAACCTGCCACCAGGCTGGATCTGAGCCAAACATGTCTCATCCACAGAGTCTGAAGCTCAGAAGCAGAGGCTCCACTTGAACCATGGCTCTCAACTTTGTTCTCCAACCTAGCTTTACGAAAGAGCACTTAACTTTGGAGGTTCAGCAGTCTGTTAACAGAACTGGTACCTCAATGTTCATGTCGCCACCTGTTTCTTGTTTTTTAGTCTCTCCACTGTTTAGATCCTGGAGGGATCTAACCCCTAGTCTTAGCCCCTCAATTTCTTCCCTTCCAACCCCAATCCCAAATAAAACCTGAGGAAATGAGATTCCTGCAGACACACAGAGAAAAGAAAAGTCTGAGGAGAAAAAATATCATCATTAATTTAGGAGGATGTGATAATATGGACAAGAAAACAGTGAAATAATCAGAGACACGAGCAGCAGGACAGAGAAAGCCAAAGGAGATGAGAATTGATCACAAGGAGTATCCCAATGTAGAAAAGAGGCGGAAGAAGCTGATGGCTGAAAATATAGCAGAGTTATTCACTGGGGGCGGGGGCATCTGTAACTTCAGTGGGAATAATTTCTGTACCGCAATCTGATGCAAAGACTCAGCTGTGACTGGAAGCTGTTAATGCAGTAGACTTATGTCAAGAAATTTCTCCTTAGATTTCATTAATTTAACTTACCAAATATATAAAGAGTTCTTGCTAAGCTCAAGAGACTGTTAGGAAAAGATCAGATATGATCTCTGACATCAAAGAGCTTTTGAACTATCAGAGAGATAATAGAGAGATCCAAATAACGTTATCACATGTCTCTAGAGAAGTTGCTATGGGAGTTTATTTTTACTTATTTATTTATTTATTTTGAGATGGGGTCTCGCTCTGTTGCCCAGGTTGAAGTACAGTGGTGCAATCTTGGCTCACTGCAACCTCTGCCTCCCAGGTTCAAGCGATTCTCCTGCCTCAGCCTCCCAAGTAGTTGGGACTACAGGCATGTGAAACCACGCCTGGCTAATTTTTGTATTTTTAGTAGAGATGGGGTTTCACCACGTTGGCCAGGCTGGTCTTGAACTCCTGACCTCAAATGATCTACCCGCCTTGGCCTCCCAAAGTGCTGGGATTACAGACATGAGCCACTGTGCCTGGCCTGTAGGAGTTTAGATCCAAGGAGAATTTTTGGCTGGGAGAAACTGGGAAGATATGGAAGAGACAGTACTTAAGCTGCTATGAGATGACCTTATAGGACAGGCTGTACTAGTAGTGTGGGAACAGCTATGGAAAGGCACTGAAGCATGGAAAGTAAGGGGTGTGTGGTTTCAGGAAGGTAAAATCATATCTAACTGATTTAGTAGGGTTTCTTTCAGGAGGTAAAAATGCATGTGACTGAAAGGGAACCAGTCAATACAATCTATTTAGACTTTCATAAAAAGGCTTTGACACATCAAAGACTATTTTTAAAAAGTGAGTCACCATGAAATTGAGGAAGAAACTGCTATGTCATGCCAATAGACAAAAGGCACCTGGCTGCGGATCAGGGGCAGGACACCACCTAGGGCAACAGTGCTCACAGGGAGATCAGGAAGTCTGGGAGTAGCTAGAATTCTACCAGCTGCTGCCCTCTAAGGGGAGGGACGGGTGAAAAGGTGGCAGTTCTTACAAACCCCTGTGTGTACGACTCAAGCAGGTGGAATGAAAATGGAACTAGGCATGTGCTGCTGAAACTGAGAGTAAGATGGTAGGGATAAGGTTTGGAGCTCAGGGGCATGGGAAAAGTTTTAGTACAGCTGCTCTAGAAACAGGAAAGGAAGCTGATAAAGGAAATGGAAAAGGCAATATTGCCAAGTACTGAATAAGGCACAGTCTGAAACTGGGAGAGGAGTGTGGTTTGCCTTTCTATCGAGTCTCAAATGAAAGACAGCCCAATCAGAGACAGATGGGCAGACCTGGTCAGAGCTTGGTATCAGTGGGACATTTTCAGGAGGACAAGGGGGTAAAGGCATGGAGGCTGCTACTGAAAGAAGCTAGCCTGGGTGAATAGGAATGGAAGGGAAGTCAGCCAGGGCTGAGCACTGGAAGAACAGGGAGAGCAGAAAGCCAGCAACCCAGAAGAGGTCGAGGGCAGGGACCTGCTGGTGGCATGGACCTGTGCAGCACAGCAGACAAGGTATGCGTTTGAACCAGGCCACCATGGTGCTAATCCGGGCTCCGCTGTTTTTTCCACTACGTAACTTTGGGCAAACTACTTAATCTAGCTGAGCGTTAATTTCCTCATCTGTAAAAAGAGTAATACAAAGATCAAAATCTCTTATCTGAGCCCCCTCAAACTAGATAGTATTAGAATCCCAAAGTGTTCAGATTTTAGGAAAGCAGTATACTGCACAAACCATGTATTATTTAACATCCCCCTATGAGGTTTGGGGCAGCATCCTGTAATTAAATGTTAATATTTCTTCTGTGAAATGAATTTTTATGCTAGAAGGAACTATAAATACATTCACACCATTTCAGGTCAGATTTTACTGCCAAATGAATTCTGACACACCTTTAAAAAAAATGTTTAAAGATGTTTCAAGTTCATATTTGCCATACTGGTGGACCATTAATAGAACCCACCTCATAAGGCCATGTCACGAGGATTAGATGACCAAATTAACATAAAGCAGTGAACACAGTGCCTGGCATGTAGTTACGTCCTCAATACATGCTGCTCTTAGTGTTTTTCTCATCAGCATCATCACTGTTGATGACAGTGTGGCTGAAGTAAAAGGGGGACTGGTAAGTGGGGAGGAATATAGAGAGGGAGAAACACAGTGAAAATAAGGCAGAAAAGCAGACCAGATGCAGTTTTGAATACCAAGTTAGGAGTTTGGATTTTATTGAGTAGAATTAGACAGAGTAGAGAAAAAGACTATAAATTTTTCAGAAAATCAATGATATCAACAGATTTTTGCTTCAGAAAAACCATTCTAGTGGCAGTGTGAAAGACAGAGTGTAAGGAGGCTAAGACCTAGCAGGAGAGCTTTGTGGTAAGCCAGGTGACAGATGATGAGGGTCTCACATGAGGCCGTGGGGGGTGGGATGAAATTCAAAGGGAGAATGGATAGGATTGGGAAACTGATCGGGTGTGGGATGGTGAGGACTAAGAGAAAATAGTATCACAGAATACAAGGGAGTAGAAATATTCCAGAAATAGATGGGCAGTAATAATGTTAAATGTAGCAAAAGAAAGGAGAAGATAAGGTGTGAAAAGCATTCTCTGGGTTTGGCAATTAGGATGCTACTGGCAATCTCAGGAAGAGCAGGCTCAGTTGACTCCGTGAGAATGGAAGCCACACATTATCAAATGTCATAGAGCAGCCAGTAAAATACAGACTGAAAAAATAGGGGTTGAATTTACTAACAAGGAGGTTTTCAATGACTTCTGACATTCATTGCAGTTTGACTTAATGAAGTATTATGGGTAACCTGCAAACCGCAGTGGTTTGGTATAGGGATGGGAGAGTAAGGAATAGATTGTCCACTAGATTGATTTCCTCTATGAAATGGGAGGTGATCACTGGCTGTGGGCATTGGGAGGGAAGGAACTAGTCTTCCAGTTTGAAATAGGAGATTTCAGTCGGGGCTGAACAACTTTCTCTGTAAGTGGACAGCAAATATGTTAGGTGTTGTGGGCCACAGTCTGTCACATATCCGTCTGTTTTTTTGTTTTGTTTTGCTCAGCAACCCTTTAAAAATGTAAAAATGTTTTTGTTTGTTTGTTTTCTTTTCTTTTTTGAGACAGCCTTGCTCTGCCACTCAGGCTGGAGTGCAGCATCGTGATCTCAGCTCACTGCAACCTCTGCCTCCTGGGTTCAAGTGATTCTCGTGCCTCAGCCTCCCTAGTAGCTGGGACTGCAGGCGTGTGCCACCATGCCCGGCTAATTTTTTGTGTTTTTAGTAGAGTGTGGGTTTCACTATGTTGCCCAGGCTGGTTTCAAATTCCTGGACTCAAATGATCTGCCTGCTGCCCAAAGTCTCCTAAAATGCTGGGATTACAGGCATGAGCCACTGCACCTGGCTTAAAAATATAAAAATCATTTTTAAGTCAGACCACACAAAAACAAGCTGTTGGCTAGATCTGGCACAGGAACCACAGTTTGCTGACCAGATTTAGATTACTCCCCTTTCAAATCTCCCCAAGTGACAGAAAAGACTGCATGTTCATTGTAAAGCAGAAGCACCCAGGACAAAGACAGAAGAGACACAAAACTGGAAACCAAGTAGACAAGTGGAAGTCAGCAAACTCAAGAAAGCTGAATCCTGTGCTGGTAGTGGGAAAAGTTGAACTGAAAGTGAACTATATCACAGAACTCCCCAAAGACTCAATCACTGGCAGCATCAGGTACCACTAGAAGAGGGAATGAAGATGATACTGAAACAAGATTCCCGGTTTCTAAATATGAGCAGGCAGCCAAGATCGTGAGGCATTAGAGGAAAGTATTTTACATAAAGACAGGAGACCAAAACAAATGAAACCTAAATGCAACATGGAAAAACTGAAGAGACTCAGGGGGATAAAAACTCAGAAAAAAAAATCATTAAACTCCTCAGAGAGTAGACACTTTATTCAGGAAACAGGTAGAGGATATCATAAAAAATATATTTGGTGAACAAAAAGAAAAAAGTAACCCTGGAAAATGAAACACATAATAGCAGAAATAAAAAGAACTAGAAAAGGAACTGGAAAAGTTAAGGAAATTTCTCACAATATAGAACAAAAAGATAGAGATGAAAAATGATTAAGAAAATATTTTTAAAAGATTAAAGGACAAGCCCAGAAAACATGACTTCTGAATATGGGAGTCCTAGAAAGAAAGAATAAGGGGAAAAAATGAAAAGACGAAAATGCTGAAAAGAATAACTCAATAAAGTTGTCCCCGAACTAAAGGTTTTGAGTGTTTTGTGCTTAAAAGGGTCCTCTGAGTGTCCAGCACAGTATGAATATAGCTCTCCATCAAGTTATATTATCATGAAATTTCAAATTTCTAGAGAGAACAACAAACAGATTTTATATAAATAATTAAACATCAGAACAGCATTAAGACTCCTCAAGCGGAACACCAAAAGCCTAGAATACAATGGGGACAGTATCCTCAAAATACTGAGGGAAAATGATTTCCAACCTAGAATTCCATACGCAGCCAGACTATCAATTAAGTGTGAAATCAGAATAAAGACATTTTCAGGTATGTTCTCAGAAAGTTACCTCTCATGTATCCTTTCTCAGGAAATTAGTACAAGATGTGTTCCATTAAATGAAGAAGTAAAAAAATATGGGGCCCAGGAAATGAGATATACCACAAGAGGATGGTGACAGGGACTTCAAGACCACAGATGTTTGGCTACACAGAGAGCAAACCACCCAAGGAGAGCATGTCAGAGGCTCCCAAAGAGAGTCTTCAAGAAAATGAAGCTGACAGACAATCTAACATGTCTGAATATATGGAGAAAAATTTATACAACTGGGGAAGAGTTTAGGGTTGAATTAGTGACAAATACATAGAAAACTAAGGAAAGCAAAAAGCAAGACTTTTACTGACTTCAGGAAAAACAAAACATGCAGTGAAAAACCAGTAATCATGGTATCTATGAATAGTGTTTCTATGGTCATGGTATATAGACTGAATATTGCTCTAACTATATTAGGAGAATTGGAGGATAGATTGCATGGCTATGGTACAGGAGTGGTGAGTGTGACAGAGTATTAAATATTCATCTTCCATTGAGGAAAGTCAGTAGGTAATACTTACAACAGAAAAATCAAGAACTGGCAGCATACACTTGTTATTAGAGATTCAGCGGTTAAAAACCAAACAAATTAGCTAAAAGTTAAAAATGAATGCCTCTCAGAGGTAGGAAGTCAACTAGTGGTGATAATAAGGAAGCACTTTTTTTGTTGTTGGGAACAAGCCCTGTAAACTATGCATATGTATAATTTCAATATGAACAAACACTAAAGTAACTTGCACAAGATTACTCAGCCTATAGGAATAGGACTGGGGCTTCAAATCTAGTTGATCTGGTTCCTTAATTATTACAGCATATCGTATACCTACCAATAGGGCCAATGAAGAGTCTGTTAGAAGTCTAGCTGGGCGCAGTGGCTCACACCTGTAATCCCAGCACTTTGGGAGGCGAAGGTGGGTGGATCACCTGAGGTCAGGAGTTCGAGACTAGCCTGGCCAACATGGTGAAACCCCATCTCTACCAAAAATACAAAAATTAGCCAGGCCTGGTGGTAGTCCCCTGTAATCCCAGCTACTTAGGAGGTTGAGGCAGGAGAATCACTTGAATTAGGAGATGGAGGTTGCAGTAAGCTGAGATCATGCCATTGCACTCCAGCCTGGTTGCCAAGAGCAAAACTCCATCTCAAAAAAAAAAAAGAAATCTAGATGCCTCACATTTGATCATATCCTACTGAATATCTTACTAAATACTCATATTATTTTGTAATTGTTTTATTTATCTAAATGTAATTGAAAAGAATTAATCTAGAATAAAAGATAAGTTTTAAAAACCCCCAAAAGTGTGGACCTTGTTTGGACCCAGATCCAAAGTGCTATGAAAAGGCTTATTTTTCCCATCAGCTTTTATTTTAAGTTCTGGGGTACATCTGCAGGATGTGCAGGTTTGTTAAATAGGTAAACATGTGCCATGGTGACTTGCTGCACAGACCAACGCATCACCTAGGTATTAAGCCCAGTATCCATTAGCTATTCTTCCTGATGCTCTTCTTCCCCCCACCCACCCCCGGCAGGCCCCAGTATGTGTTGTTCCTCACGATGTGTCCATGTGTTCTCATGGTTCAGCTCCCACTTACAAATGAGAACATGTGGCTTTTGGTTTTCTGTTCCTGCATTAGCTTTCTGAGGATAATGGCTTCCAGCTCCAACCATGTCCCTGCAAAGGACATTATCTCATTCCTTTTTACGGCTGCATAGTATTCCAAGGTGTATATGTACCACATTTTCTTTATCCAGTCTATCATTGATGGGCATCTGGGTTGATTCTACATCTTTGCTATAGTGAACAGTGTTGCAATGAACATATGAATGCATGTATCTCTATAATAGAATGATTTATATTTTTTAGGTATATACCTAGTAATGGGATTGCTGGGTCAAACAGTATTTCTGCTTCCAGATCTTTAAGGAATTGCCACACTGTCTTCCACAATGGTTGAACTAATTTCTCCCATTCTGTAGGTTATCTGTTCACTCTGATGATAGTTTATTTTGCTGTGCAAAAGCTCTTTAATTAGATCCCATCTGTCAATTTTTACTTTTGTTGCAATTGCTTTTGGCATTTTCATCACGAAATCTTTGCCTGTGCCTATGTTCTGAATGGTATTGCCTAGATTTTCTTCTAGCATTTTTATAGTTTTGGGTTTTGCATTTAAGTCTTTAATCCATCTTGAGTTAATTTTTGTATAATGTGTAAGGAAGGGGTCCAGTTTCAATTTTCTGCATATGGCTAGCCAGTTCTCCCAGCACCATTCCCCATTGCTTGTTTTGTCAGGTTTGTCGAAGATCAGATGGTTGTAGGTGTGTGGTCTTATTTCTGAGTTCTTTATTGTGTTCCATTGGTCTATGTGTCTGTTTTTGTACCAGTACCATGCTGTTTTGGTTACTGTAGCCTTGAAGTATAGTTTGAAGTTGGGTAGTATGATGCCTACAGCTTTGTTCTTTTTGCTTAGGATTGTCTTGGCTATACGAGCTCAAAAAGGCATTTTTAATAATTGGAGTTATCTGAATATGGAATGTGTATTGGAAGACATTAAGGAATTATTGTTAATGTGAGGTAATAACACATTGGCTTTTTTAAAAAAGATCTTACGACTTAGACATGCATAATTAAGTATTCATGGGTAAAATGACATGATGTCTGGGATTTGCTTTAAAAATCCAAATAATAAATAAGATATGAATCTCTCTGACAGCAGGACCTGTATAATATGCATGTGCCAGAAATGCTTAGACATGATGAGACTCTGAAGTCATTAGCCATATGACATTCCTCCTTTCACCTGGGAAAAGGTGAACTTGATACACTGTCCTTAAAAGAGCATGGTCCCATACCATTCTCAAGAGATTACTTAGTTAAGCGAGAGAAGGGGCAAAAATGAAAGGTGCTCAACAAAGTCTTTATACTTTCTCACGAGAAATTTTGTATGCCTAGCAATTTATAACATTTCCATTAAAAAAGAGAGGACATAGCTTTCAGTGCCCCAACTGAGAAATATGAAGTTGTAATGGGTTGTCATCACTGTTGATCATTATACATATTAAGAATGGAGGGCACAGGGAGGAAGGGAACCCTCACGTACTGCTGGTGGGAATGTAAAATGATGTAGAAGATTTGGAAAGCAGTCTGGCAGTTCCTCAATAAGTTAAGAATAGAGTTACCATGTGACTCAGCAATTCCACTGCCAGATATACACCCAAGAGAAATGAAAACAGTATGTCTACACAAAAAACTTGTACACAAATGTTCAGTATTACTGATAATAAGAGTTTAACGTGAAAGTAACCTAAATATCCATCAACTGATGAATGGATAAATAAAATGTGGTGTTATCCTATAAAGGAATATTATTTGGCCATAATAAGAAATGAGATAAATGTTATAATACGGACAAACCTTGAAACATTATCCTAAGTGCAAAAACCTATATAGCCAGTCACAAAAGACTACATATTATATGATTCTATTTATATGGAATGTCCAGGATACGCAAATCTATGGTGACAGAAAGTAGATCAGTGGTTGCCCTAGGGCTATGGGTGACTGAGGGAAAATGAGGCCTGATGGTAAATGGCTGAGGATTTCTTTTTGGGGTAATGAAAATGTTTAAAATGAATTGTGGTGATGTTTTTAATTGTGGTGATGTTAGCACGACTCTGTGGATATACTAAAAACCACTGAATTTTGAACTTTAAGTAGGTAAATCGGATGGTGTGTAAACCATATTTCAAGAAAACTATTACCTACAAGAAAGGAAGAAAAAGGAATAGAAGGCAGGTCACCGCACCTCCAGGGAAACACTGACCACACTGTGGTCAATGGAGACAGACCATGGACAAATCTCCTTCACTTGCCTCTTGTAAGATAGGGGGATCTTTACTGCTTAGGTTAAGGAAGGAAGATCAGTGAAAGTCATAATTATTTACTACTTAATATTATATTGAGGAGAAAATAAAAAGGATTTAAAAAAAAAGTTCTGGTTTGTGTCCTTGATATTCTGAATCTTTTATTTGGTAACTATGCTGAACAAGGGTATGGACAAGAAGAAGGGAACTTCTCTAATCTTTGAATTAGAATTCTTGTATAACTACACTTTTGTGTCCCTCAAGCAGAAGCTGTAAACTGGAGGCTCACAGATGTATTAGGTTTAGCCCACAAAGTGTTTGCAAATGTCTGAATTTGTTAACATTTATAAGTCAGGAGATTTCACATAAAAATTCAGATTTCCGGCTGAGCGCGCTGGCTCACACCTGTAATCTCAGCACTTTGGGAGGCTGAAGCAGGTGTTCACCTGAGGTCAGGAGTTCAAGACCAGCCTGGCCAACATGGCGAAACCCCATCTCTACTAAAAATACAAACATTAGCCAGGCGTTGTGGTGGGCTGAGGCAGGAGAATCGCTTGAATCTGGGAGGCAGAGGTTGCAGTGAGCTGAGATCATACCATTCCACTCCAGCCTGGATAACAAGAGAGAGACTCAGTCTCAAAAAAAAAAAAAAAAAAAAAAATCAGACTTCCAGCTTCTCTTGAAAAATAGGGAGGTTCTGGCAATCAGGAAGAGCTTCTTTTATTCAGCGAGGGTAACAAATTACCTTCATAAATTGATATCCAAGGTACTCATGGATTAAGTTAGCTGGTTCCCACTCTTACACTAGGAAAGAGAATGTGCCAGAATCAGGGAGTCGGGGACTGGAAGTAACTAGGGGCTGAGGATGGAGGTGTGGGGTAAGCATCGTCAGAGCTAGACTCTGAGACAGCATCTCAGACTGGCATCTTTCTGGTATTCTCACGCTCCCTGCATTTACTTACCACAGATAGAACTGAAGGTTTACCTGTGTTTAATGTTGGTTTCCCTGTCTAGATTGAAAACTTGAGGTGACACGTAATGTCTTTTCCATAATCCTTTTCACTTGGCACAGTACCTGACACACAGCAGACACTCAATATGTATTTGCTGAGTGAGAAATTAATGAATGAACGAACAATGCTATAAAACAGGATCTGGAAACAGGTCATCTTTAAGAAACAAAAATCCTACCACTCACTTTTCCAAATGAAAGGATGACCAAATTCTACATAGAACTACAACAGACTTTTACAATTCTGTATTTTAGGACATCTACAGCCCTGGAGATGCTTGGCTCCACCTTCCACAGAGGTGAGTCATCTATTTCTTCATATGCGGCTTGCCCACACTTGGCCTTGAGTCCTCTCATCCTTTTGCTGGGCCCCTATCCTAAAAACTCCAGACCACGATCAGCAGGGCAAAGGTCCTGAAGATCCCAGAGAGTAGAGATCCCTCAGTGATCCACCCAACACCTTAACAGGCAGCAAAGTGGCAGCCTTCCAGAAACAAATCATTGCAAAACTTTCCACACAGCAATAAGACAGAAAATAATTCATTTTTAAATTAAAATATAAGATATATAGTTCCATGTGCTCAGTGAAACAAGAGTAACAATAGCAAAAGATAAAACCAAGTTAGAACTGGAATCCAAAACTACTACTAACAGGGAGTTATTATATATAAGAATAACAAGGAGTCAATATTGTCATTATAGTCTATATTAAAATGTACCCAACTGCTCCTACAAGTGTCTTGTGTATCTTTTTCTTGTATATCTGTGTTGGAATAAATTTTACTCATTGCATTTGGCTATTCTGTCTCTTTTGCCTCTTATAATCAGAAACAGCCCACCCTCTCCATTTTCGTTTTCTCATGTGACTGCCTTCTTTTGAAGAGTTCAGGACAGCTGGCTTGTAGCGTGTCCTGTATATTGAATCCATCTGATTTTTTTAATGATCAAATTCAGGTTAAACACCTTGGTACAGACACTATGTAGGTGATATGTATTTCTTACTGCAGCACATCAGAAGGCACATGACAGACTGTCGCACTACTGGTGATGTTAAATTGGATCATTTGGTTAAGGTGTTGAACCACAGAACAGTTTTGCCCTTGTGATTAGTAATTTAATTATTAAATAATTAATGTAAGAATTAAGTCCATTGTCTTAGTGTGATAATGGTACCATGGCTATGAAGGAGAAAAACTTTGTTTTTTCAGGAGGAGCAAACTAAAATACTTGAGGAAATATCAAAAACTCTATACCTTACTTTCAAATTGTACAGAAAAATGTCTATTATCTATCTACCTACCTGTCTATCATCTATCTACCTATTCATCTACAAAGATAGGACAATGTGGCAAATGTTAAAATGAAAACTGGGGAATCTAGTTCACAGGATCTTGATGCTCATCAGCTAAAAGGAAACAAACAAATAAATAAAAAGGATTAACAATGGGTCAGAGCTGGAAGCCCTGGGACCAGAGCATGTATTAAGCTCAGTAAGACAACACTAAGATGCCAAGGAAGGCTTGATTTAGTATCCTTTCAGTCTTTAGAAAACAATAACAAAAAATCACAGATAGGATGTCAATCAGGAGCCAAAATCACGCCCGCTGGAGTGAGGTGGGATGTGGCTCCCAAGATCCAGCTATCTCAGAAGGCATTAATTAACTAAAGTTACAACACTCAATACCCCTCATATCTTCCTTTCTCACTTCCACTTTCTCACTTATCAGAGCATTCAAAACCAACTAGGAAATTCATTAATATAGTAATTTTTCAAAAAAAATTGGAGAATTGGCCTGGTGCGGCAGCTCACACCTGTAATCCCAGCACTTTGGGAGGCCGAGGCGGGTGGATCACGAAGTCAAGAGATCAGGACCATCCTGGCCAACACAGTGAAACCTCATCTCTACTAAAAATACAAAAAAATCAGCTGGGCATGGTGGTGCACACTGTAATCTCAGCTACTCCGGAGGCTGAGGCAGGAGAATTGCTTGAACCTGGGAGGTGGAGGTTGCAGTGAGCCGAGATCAGCCATTGCACTCCAACCTGGTGACAGAGTGAGACTCTTTTGTAAAGTAAAGTAAAGTACAGTAAAGTAAAGTAAATAAAGTCAGCATCTGCCAAGGAAAAGTATTTCCTCATTTTATTAAACAACTCTACTGAATAAAAATTTTAAAATCTTCTCTGAAAAAAATCACTGCAAGGGATACCGGGCCATGGGATCGCTTGAGCCAGGAGTTTGAGGCTGCAGTGAGCTATGATCACATCACTGCACTCCAGCCTGGATGACAGAGTAAGAACCTGTCTCAAAAACAAAAACAAACCAAAAAATCACTGCAATAGGAAAGGGCACCAAAAGGAAAGCTACCAAGAGTGTAGCTGGAGAGAATAAGACGTAAGCAATGAGCTCATGAAGGAAGGCTGAGTCTGTCACAAGTGCTCTAGATTCCAGGAAATCTGCCCATCATGACAAAAAGCAAATATACATATAGGATTAAAAAAAGGACCACTGGCCGGACGCAGTGGCTCATGCCTGTAATCCCGGCACTTTGGGAGGCTGAGGTGGGCGGATCACCTGAGGTCAGGAGTTCGAGACCAGCCTGACCAACATGGAGAAACCCCGTCTCTACTAAAAATCAAAATTAGCCAGGCGTGGTGGCACATGCCTGTAATCCCAGCTACTCGGGAGGCTGATGCAGGAGAATCGCTTGAACCCAGGAGGCGGAGGTTGCGGTGAGTAGAGATTGCGCCATTGCACTCCAGCCTGGGCAACAAGAGTGAGACTCCATCTCAAAAAAAAAAAAGAAGAAAGAAAAAAGAAAAAAAAGGACCACCTCTGCTGGATATGCTCAGTTTCACGTCAGCTGACTTCTCATATTCCCCCTTATTTTTTCTTTAAACGTCCATGCTCCTGAAAGAGAGAAAAACGATGACTCAACATCCAGGAGCACATACCTTTGAAACAGGCCATCTTCTGTAAAAAAACAGAGGGAGGTGTTCATCTGTCTAAGAAAGTTGTTTTCTTCAAATTAACACTATAAGCATCACAACTATAACGATCATGAACTGGATAGTACAGATACTACACACACACACACACACATACACACACACACCTTTATTAAAACATTACAATCTGAGTTCTGGACTAAATTTTAGGTCATGGGTCAAAAGTGGTTTCCAAAAGAAGTCACCCAACAGTCTCACTTACTTAAATATAATAATTTCCAAGAATCACTTTTATAGTACCTGGAAAATAAATCTCTAATTCATGTTTTCTAAGCCAGCCATTCTATTTATAACAGATATATTCAGATACTCAATTTGAATATAAAATACATTCAGTTTTCATTTATATGTCAATAAGCATGTTTATTGCCCAAAGGGAAAGAGCCATGACAAAGTAGAGGATGAAAATGTCCATGAGAAGGGGATAATTGATGAAGGACAAAAGAATTCCACGGGAAATGGTAACTACAGATTGAAGAGTGAAGATCTGATTAAGGAAGGTAAGGTGTGCAAAGCACTTAAACTCAATCGATGATAGCTATCTTTGTTACTTTGGAAGATAAAGCTGTAAAGACAGAGATCAGAATATGAAGGGCCTTATATGCCATGAGAGGACATTTCTAGATGATCTGACAGAGATCAGGGCTCAGAGCTTTCTTCTGGCTCAGAGATCAAACTTCACCAGACATAATATCCTGGGTACTTGGCAAAGTACTTGGCATGCAGCAGGAATTCAGAAATGTTTGCTAAACTGAATAATTTCTTCTCTCTTCCAAGCAATAAGACGCAAGGCAAGATTTTATTAGAAGCTTTGTTTCTAGAGTTAACAGTCAATCAACAACTATCCAAGTCTCATGTGCATTTGTAGTACTCTCAGCTACTTGGGGAGGCTGAGGCTGGAGGAATGCTTGAGCCCAGGAGTTCAAGACTAATCTGGGCAACATAGTGAGACTCCATTTCAAAAAAAAGAAAAAAACAACAACCGTCCAAGCAATTTTCATGCCTAGTCTTGCCTCCAGGACAGCTTGCTTCTTTTTCTCCTTTAAATGTAGTCTTTGAAATGTCCTATCTTTTTATCATCCCGTTTTTGTCAACAGTCCTACCTCGGCAAGTCATGATGAGATTGAACCTTCCCTCCCTCCTATGTTAATGCTTTTAAAATCTGTTCTGTTTCTGTTCGTTAGTTTACACACACAGCTTAAAGCTTGAGGTCTGTCCACTGGTCTTCTCCCTTCTATTCCTTCCCTTACTCTTTCCCCTCTCCTCCCCTCCCCTCTCTTCTCCTCACTTCTCTCTCTCTCCTCTCTCTCTCTCTCTCTCTCTCTCTCTCTCTCTCTCTCTCGTAGTTACTCTTACAAAGACTTTTACTAGAAAATGTTCTGCTTGATTCCCTGAACCATGCTTCCCAGGACCCCAACATAGTTTCATTTCAAAAATCTTTTGAATTATGTGCTTTCAAGTAACAGTTTAAATTATTTACTCCATTTAAACTCAAGTTATAGTTTAAATTATTTATTCCCTGGGATGAAAGATTAAAGTTTCAGTCCTGGCCGGGCATGGTGGCTCACGCCTGTAATCCCAGCACTTTGGGAGGCCGAGGAGGGCGGATCACAAGGTCAGGAGATCGAGACTATCCTGGCTAACACAGTGAAACCCCATCTCTACTAAAAATACAAAAAATTAGCCAGGTGTGGTGGCGGGCGCCTGTAGTCCCAGCTACTCGGGAGGCTGAGGCAGGAGAATGGCGTGGACCCGAGAGGCGGAGCTTGCAGTGAGCTGAGATGGTGCCACTGCACTCCAGCCTGGGTGACAGAGCGAGATTCTGTCTCAAAAAAAATAAAAAGTTTCAGTCCCATATCAATTGAGCTAATCAGTGTAATTTTGTACTTGCTTCTTTATCTGTAAAATTAGAAAAAGACCATTTGCCAGACTTTATTCTACTTCAAAGACCTGCTATATGAATAAAAATGAGAAAGAAAAAATAAAAACAGAAGTACTATATAAAATACACCTTTTTATACCTAAATACAAGCTTGAACTAGTATTTTACAATGGGAATGATTTTATGCAAATACATAGTATATTACCTTTTTCTTATGTAGTTTCTCTAACGATTAATTACATGAGTTCTCAAGAGAGCAAAGGGAATATATGAATGAAATAAGCTAAAACACTTGAATCATCTAGTCCAGCACCTTCACGGGGTAGGAACTGAATAAATGTTAGGCCCCTTTCCTTTGCTTTTCTACCTTCCCTATTACTAGATAATATATTTAGTCAATATCTGTTGAAAAAAAGAAACGAACACAGGAACCCAAGGCATGACAAGGCTTCTTCTCAAATGTCTCCCAAGCCCACGCCCTCCCCTCCCCATCCTAACTATTACTTCTTCGGTTTAGATTTTCATCATGGGTTTTTCTTGCCTCAGTGCACCAGGCTAGGCATTCAGCTCAATATGAGAAAAAAAGTGGTTTGGGAATGTTCTTGTCTTATTCCTGATCTTGAAGGGAAAACTTTCAAAATTTCACCCTTAAAATATTTGCTTGAGTTTTACCAAGAGATACCCTTTTTCAGATGAAAGCTCCCTGCTAGTCCTAGTCTGCTAAGCATTTCCAGCATCAACACATGCTGAATTGTATTAAATGCTTTTTCTGTATCCACTGAAATGTTTTTCTTTGTAATCTATTAAACCCTGTTTAAACTATGAATGTGATTAATTACATTGATGGATTTCTCTAACGTTAAATCAACCATGTGTATTAGGATAAGCCCAACTACTAGATGGTGATATATTATCTTTTTTATATATTGTGGAATTTGCCAAATTTCTGTTCAGGATTTTTACATTTATATTTTTAGGTAGCTTGGCCTTTAATCTTCCTTTCTTGAGTTTGTCTTTCTTCAGTTTTGGTATCAAGGTTATGCTAGTCTCAAAACAATGAGTAATGAGTGTCCCTCTTTTTCAGTTCTCTGGAACTGTTTGTAACTGGAATTAATTATTCTTTTCAATATGCTGAAGAAATCTCCAGTGAATCCCTCTGGGTTTGAAGTTCTCTGGGGAGAAAGATTTTGGATTATTGATTCCACTGGTTTAAAAAGTTTATAGGATTCTAAGGTTTTCCATGACGTCTTGAGTTTTAGTCGGATATTATTCTAGAAATGGATCTATTTTCACAAAATTCTCAGGACTTTTGGCATAAAATTGTTCACAATAGCCTCTTTTTATCTTTTTCTAGTCTATAGCTCCTATAGTGTGGTCTCTTTTCCTGTTTTGTTCACTGGCACTTGTGCTTCAATATCTTTCTTCCCAGACCTCCTCCATAATCAGTCTTGCCAGAAGTCTGTCAGTTTTAATTTTGAAAACTTTATTTTTTATTTTTAGAGATGGGGTCTTGCTCTGTTGCCCAGACTGGAATGCAGTAGTGCGATCATAGCTGACTGCAGCCTTGAACACCTGGGCTCAAGTGAGTCTCCTGTTTCACCTGGAGTAGCTAGGACTGCAGGCATATACCACCACACCCAGCTGATTTTTTAAAATTTTTGGTAGAGACAGGCTCTTGCTGTGTTGTCCAGGCTGATCTCAAACTCCTGGCCTCAAGTGATCCTCAAATACTGGCCTTTCAAAGTGCTGGGATTAAAGGCGTGAGCCACTGTGCCCAGCATGTCAATTTTATTAATCTTTTTTTTTAAAAACTTGCTCCTCAGAAAAGTATATTAATCTTTCGAAAGAACAAATTTTTGACTTTGTTGATCCTTTGTATTTTTTTTTCTTTTTCATCAAACTATTATTTTCTGTTTTCCTTCTTTGGGTTTAATGTGCTGTACCTTTTCTAACTTCTTGAAATTGATGTTTAGATTACTAGTTTTTTTCAACCTTTGGTTATTTTTCTAACATGCATTAAAGTCTACAAACTTCTCTCTATGCTTATAGGTTATAGTAGTATAATGTAAGTTTTAACAAGTTTTGGTATTTTCTTTTTTTAAATTATACTTTAAGTTCTGGGATACATGTGCAGAACGTGCAGGTTTGTTACATAGGTATACACATGCCATGGTGGTTTGCTGCACCCATCAACCCGTCATCTACATTAGGTATTTCTCCTAATGCTATCCTTCCCCTAGCTCCCCACCCAAGTTTTGATATTTTCAGTATCATTCAATTCAAAATATGTTCTACTTCCCATGATTTTTTCTTTGACCCAATGATTATTTATAAATTCATTTCTTAATATTCTAGTTATCTTTTTGCTATTCCTTTCTAGCTTAATTTCACTGTGGTCAGAGGATTGATTCTGCATGTGATCAATCCTCTGAAACTTGTTGAGACTTGCTTTATGTATGGTCTGTGGCTTCCCCTTCATTTACCTGATGAAGTCTAAACTGTTCACTGTTCACTCTGACATATAAAGAAGGCCGTTTGTGACCTGACTCATTACCTGCCTGCCCAGGGAGTACCATCCCCCAGAGACTCTATATGCCAGCCACGTCCATCTTCCCCTGGTTTTCACTCATGTCATGCCTTGTACTCTTGTGTCTCTATCCATAATATTTCCTCTGCCTTTGTGCTCCTCCTAGCCCTCCCTACTCAGCTCAAATGTTACCTCCACCACAGGCCTTTCCAAGCATCTGTCCATCCCTGAAACCCCTCAAGTGGTGAAGTGCTGTGGCTGTTGGTATCTTTATCTCTTTTCTTTCTCTCTCAATCTAGCCTCCACACAGCTGCCAAAGTGAGCCTTCTAAAATGCAAATCCGACCACATTTCTCTCTGGCTTAAAACCCTTTTCATTGGCTGCTTCCGCCTACCTCAGAATCCAAACTCTGCATTCCATACAAGACTCTTCCAGCCCTTTTCCAGGCCCCTCCACTTTATTCATGCTACTATCACTGCCTAGAATCCACTTCTCATCTTATTCATTCATCTTTCAAGTCCAGGCTTGAGAGTCACTTCCTCTTATTTTGCTGAGGGAATAAAGGAACACAACCTCCCATTTTAAATTCTAGGTGCTCAACAGAAATTTCAGAAGAAACCTCTGTGTTCTGTTAATTTTCCTTCACACAAAAGTCCAGAACACTACTTTTCCACCAGGTCTTTCCATTAAGGGTAGAAGTCTTTAATGGCCCTGCTGCATTGAATCTAAACTCCACACCTCACCTTAGGGCCTTCTATCATCTGACTCTGCCCTGCTCTGCAATCCTTGGTCTCACTACTCCCCGCCCCCCACTATTCATCACAAGTCGCTCTCAGCTCTCACTGAAGCTTGCAAAATATTTCTAGTGTTCTGTCTGCTAGAGCACTTCCCCAGGTCCCCAAATGTCCTACCCCACCCGCCAAGTCTCTGCTTCAGTGCCCATCTCTTCCTCAAAGCTTTGCTTGACATCACTTCTTATTTATTTATTTACTTTTTTTTTTTTTTTACATCGCCACTTTTTTATTGTCTCTGAAACACTTCATCTCATTGTCTTGTCCTTGATTACTTTCTGTGAGTCTCAGCTTTCAGTCTTTAAAATTCCCAGGCCCAGGTGCCTCTCTCTTCCTAAATGCCCCACACTGCCTGGAATAAAGCTGAGTAAGTAACAAGCTGTCAGTCAGCAGTAATCCTCACAGACTGACAGAAGAAGTCATTGATATCCCTCCCTTGGCCTCTCTTCCTCCGACTTAAGGGCTACTTGGGTGGTATTCATATGAATCCGGTCAAGGAGCTGTCAGGGCTATTTGAATGACTATTTCCTTGTAATTTCCTCCACTGGATTGTTTATTCCAGCTCTCAGAGGATAAACAGGAACATGGAGAACGGTGCTGGTCTCAGTGAAGAGACTGGTCTCCTCAAGCTTCTTTCTTCATGCACAGAGAAGCTCATGTTCTTCCCTGCAGCACACATCTATCTCCATGTTACCACGTGAAAGACATCATCCTGGTATGG
Organism: Trachypithecus francoisi; assembly: GCF_009764315.1. Taxonomy (NCBI): domain Eukaryota; kingdom Metazoa; phylum Chordata; class Mammalia; order Primates; family Cercopithecidae; genus Trachypithecus; species Trachypithecus francoisi. The sequence goes on from NW_022681457.1 coordinate 80,721,028, forward strand.
CTGAGGGAAAGAGGAGCTTGTTTTTACAGCTGCATGGCAGGGTCAGAGGCTTCTCAATTTTCTATACCACTAAAAAAAAAAAAAAAAAGAAAAAGCACACACGCACACATACACACACACACAAAATTGTTTTACCTTTTTTTGCCTTTCCAGAGCAAGGAATCTTTAAATTCTCAGCTCTGTATTCCTCCTTCTATTCCTTCTTTCTGATAAAGTTTAGCTTTCCTCAGCCTTTTAAAATGTCCCCAGATAAGTAAAACTATGATATTATGATGGTGGCAATTTAGGTATTTCAAGTGTGAGGAACCTAAAACAGTTTTAGAAGTGTCTTTGATTCACCAATAGTGATGAAATGGAGCCACCACACAGCTATGAGCAACGTCACAGTGTAGCTGTGAGGGCTACGTGGCCTGCCTGTTCTCCTGGACACAGGACTGCTCCTCTTAGTTAGGTGGGACCACGCTACTGAGTACTGATCTGTGGAACATGAGCTGCAGGGAAGCACATGAGCTTCTCTGTGCTTAAAGAGAGAAGCTTGAAGAGAGACGTCTCTTCACTGAGACCTGCACAGTTCTCCATGTTCCTGTCTGTTTCTCCTCTGGGAGTTGGATTAGAGAATCCAGGCCCCAGGGCCTGAGGGAGTCACTAGATGAAGTCTGTGGCCCTAAATGAATTAGGTAGAATAGAATCCCTCCCCACCAATTTAGAACTGCACTAGATTGTGACAGGAGAGAAATAACCTTTATTGTGTTAAACCACTGAAATTTGGAGGAGTTGGTTACACTAGAGTTCACCCTGACACTAAAATGATAAATGATAAATGAAATTATTTTAATTTTTATTCTTAAAGTTAAAAATAACAATTATTTTTAAGTATTGCTTCGAAGCAATTCTGTCTAAAGCTATCTTCTATTACTCTACTAGCCCTTTCAGGGGAACCCTTTGGGCACTATGGTGGAAGCTGTAGAGGCCACTCAGTAAATGAAGGGCTTATTCTCCAGCTGCTGGGATCCTGAAGGACAGAAAGGCCTCAGCTGTCAGCCCTCTTCAGGGAATACATCCGCTGAAGAGTGCTGCCTGGCCCAGGGCCATGCCCCTTCCTGGGGCAGCCCTCCTCCAATGACGGGTCAGGAGGAGCTGTAAAGGCACAGCTCTCTCACTCCATGGCTTAGAAAACATGGATTATCTGAGCCCTAGTCCCCATGGGGTGGGCTAAGGCCTTTTACTGAGACTGAATCGCGGCCCGATTTTTCCCTGTATACAATCTCCACATCTTTCCCTTCTCTTCCCTTCTTCCTCATTTCCTTTCTTTTCCTTCCAGGAGTATTGATTCCATAACCACTTCCTAATAAGCCTTTCACACCCTCATCTTTATCTCGGAGTTTGCTTCCCCTGGATCTCAGCCTGAGACAGGTACTATATCCTGATGCAACATCGTGTTGCCCAACTCTTCCTCATTATATGGCCCAAATACTATATTTTCCAATACAAAATACACAAAATCACAGTGGGACGGAACCTTTAAAATTGAGACTCTGCAAAAATTCAGAATGTACTATACTATTAAAAGACTCTTTTTAAGAAAGTAAGAAATACCACAGACATTTTGAGGGCCCCTCTGAGAAAAGGAGCTCTGAAATTGTCTTAAAGAAAATATTACCTCCTTGCTTATAACCAAACAAATTATTACATACATAAAACAGCCACATAACAAAAGTTATTAAGGATCTATTAATATTATTCATCTGTGCTGGTACCTTGTACTATACTAATTATAGCAGTTACTTTGTGAGTGTTCACAACACAGTGCTAAGAGATCTACACACACTGTCTCATTGAATAAATGAGAGTTAAGAAATGACCCGAAGTCACAGAGGCAGGACTCCACGTTAGGTGGTGTGGATTCCAAAGCCTCAACTTTTATGCTCCATTATGTTGTAATGCCTCTATTGTCTTGCATATTCAAGCTCTGAGAGAGGTTAAGCACTGTAAGGAGTAGAGTTCACTAATTTGCAGGGGAGCCAGGAGCATAAGGCAGATATAGAGGATTCCAAAATACACACTCTCTCCTCTCACCCCTCCATTGCCTCCTCTGATGGTTTAGACACTGGCCTGCCTTCAGGTGCCCACGGTCCAGTAAGTGAGTTTAAGAACTACTCCACGCAGGATTTTGCCAGAAGTGATTCCAGTGCTAATCTGTCCTGTGGCAATCAAAAGGTTTTTCTGCCCTCTTGTGGCTCAGGGTGACTGCTACATTGAAAAACTGAAACACCATATAAAGGCACTTGGCAGCCAGGCACAAAACAGCAGAAGGCAATGCTGATTGGCTTGAAATGGAGCCGATTTAATAATCTAAAAATTTGATCTGCCACTCCTCCATGCCAACTGTTGCTCATAATAAGAAAGTCAGAAAGAATAACAGAATACTAGAGCTCAGAGAAAAACAAACCCAAGAACCCAGTATCTTGTAATTGTAAGGAATATGAAAACCAGCTACATCCATTTACAACAATGATGAAAGTTTAAAACATTATAAGCCCCAAACAAAACTCCCCATCCTTGTTTTTTACCCCTAACAGTATATTTTAGAATCTTTTCGTATCAGTGTATACAGAGCCTCCTCATCTTCAGGTGCAGAGTACTCACGGGATGGGGGAACCATGATTTAATTAACTTGTTCCCTACTGGTAAACACTCTGATTGCTTCCAAATTTTTGCTATTAAAAACAATGCTGCAAATAAACAAACAGAAAGTGCTGCAGTGGGTAACCCTGTGCAAAGATCATTTTGCAAGTGTGCAAGAATCCCAATAGGAGAATTCCTAGAAGTGGAAATGCTGGATCCAAGGGCACATACATGCCTTTGCACAACTTCTTGAAACTTTTTCTTCCATTGGCTTTCCTTCCTATCTGTCTGGCTGCTCCTTCTCAGGCTTCTTCCCATTGTGTCCTTTGCCTGCTTACCCCTTGGTTGTCATTTCCCCAGGACTTGGTTTTTGGTCCCCTTTCATCCTATCTCCTCTCCCCAGCAGTCTCACCCACTCTTGTCTTCCAGCTATCAGTTTTCTTCCCAGAAAGAAACCAAAGTTATTATTTCTGGGTTTTACGCTTCCAGTTATTTTATGCATATGTATGCAAACCTATATATAATATATATGCTTATGTATGTATAAATATGAACATACACACAACTTCCCTGTCCCCTTGTTATAAATGGTAGCATTTATATCCTCAATGGACGCAGTTTTAAGGGGATGCTGCCAAGCAACAACCTTCACAGGAGATAAAACTGTGGCCCCCAATGCTTTTCAACCTATAGTTGAATTCTTTGTCAGCCAACTGGAGTGAACTCAAAGGGGAAAATTAAAAGTATTGTCTCCCACTCTGGACTACCCGCCAAGCAGCCATGCATTAATTTAAGGGCTAGAGGGAAGGATAGAGCACAAAGGTCAGTAAGTAAAACATCAGAAACTAAATAAGATCCTTGGCAGATACGGTTACAGACCTGTGTAAAGGTTTTGTTTGTTTGACTTTTTTGTTTTTTGGGTTTTTTTTAAATGAGACAGGGTCTTGCTCTGTTGCTAAGGCTGGAGTATAGTGGCTCACTGGAGCCTCAATCTCCTGGGCTCAAGCGATCCTCCCGCCTTAGCCTCCCGAGTGGCTGGGACTATAGGCACATGCCACCACATCTGGCTGATTTTTCATTTTTATTTTCGGTAGAGACAAGCTCTCACTATGTTCCCCAGTCTGGTCTCAAATTTTTGGGCTCAAGTGAACCTCCTGCCTTGGCCTCCCAAAGTGCTGGGATTGCAGGTGTGAGCCACCAAGCCCAGTCTGACTTTTTTTTTTATGAAAGTTTTTAACCACAGTAGAGAGAATAGTATAATGAACCCCATCCTACAGATTCAACAATTCAAATGTTTTGCTTCTGGCTTCCTTTCTTCCTTTGTTTTTTCCTTCCCTCCCTTGCCCCCTTTTCTTTCTTCTTCTCTCTTTTTTGGCTGTATTATTATAAAACAAGTCCCTCATACCATGTCATTTCACCCCTAAATACGCCCTTCTGGACATTATAAAACACAAAGACATTTCCTTACACGACCACAATATCATTAACACAAAGTAGATTTCTTAATTTCATCAAATGCTCAAGCTACATTCATATTTCCACAATTATCTAAAAAAAAAAATCTTTTTACAGTTAGCTCTTTAAATTTTGAAGGAAATGTATAGCCAAATAAACTCCAAGCCTAGCCTGCAATGGCTTGTGACTATTAAATCTTACAAGAATTCCCAAGCTCCCAAAACCCCCATCAACAGGAAATGAACTGCTGAAGCTGTCCAGCTCCCAGAAGGGACATTCTTCCACTGCTCAGCCTGGTGTGGCCTTGGCAGAAAACGGTTAAGGAAGAATCACTCTATTTCCCTTAGATATCATCCTCCTATCCCCTCCAACCACTAATCTACTTTCTGCCTCTATAGGTTTGCCTATTTTGGACATATCAGTGAAACCATTAAATATGTGGCCTTTGTGGCCTGCTTCTTTCTCTCAGCATAATGTTTTCAAGGCTCATCCATACTGTAGCATTATTAGTACCTCATTCCTCTTTATTGCTGAACAGTCGGTTGTTTGGATATACCACATTTTATTTTTATTTTTATTTTTTTATTTTATTTTATTTATTTATTTATTTATTTGAGACGGAGTCTCGCTCTGTCGCCCAGGCCAGAGTGCAGCGATGTGATCTCGGCTCACTGCAAGCTCTGCCTCCTGGGTTCAGGCCATTCTCCTGCCTCAGGCTCCCAAGTAGCTGGGACTACAGGCGCCCACCACCACGCCCGGCTAATTTTTTGTAGTTTGTTTAGTAGAGACAGGGTTTCACCATGTTAGCCAGTCTCGATCTCCTGACCTTGTGATCCACCCGCCTCGGCCTCCCAAAGTACTGGGATTACAGACATGAGCCACCGCGCCCGGCCCCACATTTTATTTATCCATTCTTCAGCTGGTGTGCAATAGAGTTGTTTCTACTTTTTGGCTATAAGAAATAATAGTGCTACCAACATTTTTTTTTTTTTTTGAGACGGAGTCTTGCTGTGTCACCCAGGCTGGAATGCAGTGGTGTGATCTCGGGTCACTGCAACCTCCACCTCCCAAGTTCAAGCGATTCTCCTGCCTCAGCCTCCCAAGTAGCTGGGATTACAGGTGCCCACCACCACACCTGGCAAATTTTTGTATATTTAGTAGAGACAGGGTTTCACCATGTTGGCTAGGCTGGTTTCGAACTCCTGACTTCAGGTGATGTACCTGCCTCAGCCTCCCAAAGTGCTGGGATTACAGGCATGAGCCATTGTGCCCAGCTCAACATTTGTGTGTAAGTTTTAATGTGGACATATGTTTTCACCTCTCTTGAGTTCCTATCCATCTAGGAAGGTACTGATTATTCTTCTACAGCAAGAAGTAACCACAAGAACTGTTTTAAACCCATCTGAATTGACCATTGGCTGTTTCACACCAGTATACAAGGTTTTGAAAGCCAGCCAGTTAACAGCAGCTTCACTTCAATGACTATGCTTCTGAAAGTTATCTAAAAATCAACAACAGTCTAACTCAGTCTAATTATGAATCCACAGACAAAGATTAGCCAATACCTAAACACTCTTACTTCTGACGGCCACCAATCCCTGATCTTCACTGAAGACTCTAAAAAACAGTGGTTCTAAAACACTTGGCTTCAGGACTCTTTACACTCTTAAAAGTTAGTTAGTTAGTTATTGACAGAGTCTTGCACTGTCACCGGGCTAGACTACAGTGGCATGCTCTCAGCTCAGTGAAACCTCTGCCTCCTGGGTTCAAGCGATTCTTGTGCCTCAGCCTCCCAAATAGCTGGGACTACAGGTATATACTACCACGCCCAGCTAATTTTTGCATTTTTAGTAGAGATGAGGTTTCAGGACACTCTTAAAACTTATTGAGGACACCAAAGAGTGTTAGTGTGTGGGGGTTAAGAATTATGTTAGTATTTATTACATTAGAAATTAAAACTAAGACACTTAAAAGTATGTACTAGCTCATTTAAAATTCACAATAATAAACTCACTAAATACTGTAACTAGATAATTTCATGAAAAAATACGTCTAAAACAAAAAAAAATAGTAGGAAAAGGGTGGCATTGCTTTAGAATTTTGCAAATATCTTTAATTTCCAGCTTCATAAGAGAAAACTGGGTTCTCATTTGTTTCTGCATTCAATCTGTTGTAAAACAGTTTTGAACGAAATATACAAAAAAAAAAAAAACAGACCTCTTACAAAAATAGCTAGAAAAGGAATGGAGGGGTATTATAATAATCTTTTCAAATGATTGTGGATATTCCTCCTTGACATTATACCAAAACTCAAAACTGGTAGTTTCTTAAAGGTTGGTTGCAACATGGAATCTGAAGCTGTATCAGTGACCATTTTTATACTCTTTTACATTAAAATCCATTGGCCTATCTTACACTTTGAATGGATCTTTTATCCAAGCATGATTCTGTAACATGCTAACAGTAGTCATTGCGCATTATGGGTTCATCGAGTTATACACATCTTCCAATGATTTCACATTCATTATAAAATATCAAAAAATCTCATTTGTTAATATCTCTACTGATCTTATCAGAAAAGTGTTTAAATATTGAGATGTCAGGCTTATGGCAGCAGATTAAGTTTTTCAGAATTCTAGTCTTCTCTTGAAAGCCAGAGTTCTCTCACTGCAAAAAAATACTGCCAATGGTTTCCCTTGAAGTGACAGGCTTACTTCATTCATCTTTGAGAAAAGGACTGTCAAAACCCAGTCTAAATAACCATACTTTGTCTATCATTTCTTTCAAGTAAAAATAGTACCCCAAAAGAGCAGCTAGTTCAGCCTATAGTTCAAACAATCCACACACACCATGAGGGCTTTTCCCTGGGGCAACAATAAGCTTCAGTGTGCAGTGGTGGTGTTTTATGCATATTTCCCATTTCATCACCACTTTTTTTTTTGAGATGGGGTCTCACTATGTTGCTCAGGCTGGCCTCAAGTGATCCTTCTGTCTCAACCTCCTGAATAGACATTTGTTTTTCAGTGAAACGACGCATATCCAAAAATTGAGATTTCATGAAATTAAATGTTTCGTCAATAACATTTTAAAGTAAAATTGGCTTCATTTTATTTCCCACCATGTGTGGCAGTGAGAAATATAATGACAACTATAATAGAGTTTAATGCTACTGATTTGACTTGTACTAAGGGGCAAGCAGCTTTACCTGCCATGACTTTGTAGCATCACTGCAGATGCCAACACAGTGCAACAGGCAACCAAAATAGACTTGACCAAACTTTAAGAACCACTCTAGGCCGGGCGCGGTGGCTCAAGCCTGTAATCCCAACACTTTGGGAGGCCGAGACGGGCGGATCACGAGGTCAGGAGATCGAGACCATCCTGGCTAACACGGTGAAACCCCGTCTCTACTAAAATATACAAAAAACTAGCCGGGGGAGGTGGCGGGCGCCTGTAGTCCCAGCTACTCGGGAGGCTGAGGCAGGAGAATGGCGTGAACCCGGGAGGCGGAGCTTGCAGTGAGCTGAGATCCGGCCACTGCAGTCCAGCCCCGGCAACAGAGTGAGACTCCGTCTCAAAAGAAAAAAAAAAAAAAAAAAAAACCACTCTACAAAAGACAATAGTTCTCTGCTTTGCTTAGAGAGACTCAGTCTTATAAGCACAGCTCTTCTAGCTTAAACTACCAATATGCTCAGGTTTCTGTTTCAGATATTAAGTGTTGGCCTCTTCCCCCAACATTAGTTTTTTGTTTGTTTGTTTGTTTGAGATGGAGTCTCGCTCTGTCACCCAGGCTGGAGTGCAGTGGCCTAATCTCAGCTCACCGCAACCTCCGCCTCCTAGGTTCAAGCGATTCTCCCGCCTCAGCCTCCCGAATAGCTGGGATTACAGGCACACGCCACCACGCCCAGCTAATTTTTGTACTTTTAGTAAAGATGGGGTTTCACCATGCTGACCAGGATGGTCTCATCTTCTGACCTCGTGATCCACCCGCCTCAGCCTCCCAAAGTGCTGGGATTACAGGCGTGAGCCACCAGGCCCAGCCTAGTTTTTCTTTTATTGAGTTTCATGCCTTCTTTTTTTCATCACTATATATCTCCTTTTGTGTGTGTGTGTGTGTGTTTTGTTGTTTGTTTGTTTTTGTTTTTGTTTTTGTTTTTTTGAGACGGAGTCTCGCTCTGTCGCCCAGGCTGGAGTGCAGTGGCCGGATCTCAGCTCACTGCAAGCTCCGCCTCCTGGGTTTACGCCATTCTCCTGCCTCAGCCTCCCGAGTAGCTGGGACTACAGGCGCCCGCCATCTCGCCCGGCTAATTTTTTGTATATTTTAGTAGAGACGGGGTTTCACCGTGTTAGCCAGGATGGTCTCGATCTCCTGACCTCGTGATCCGCCCGTCTCGGCCTCCCAAAGTGCTGGGATTACAGGCTTGAGCCACCGCGCCCGCGGTTTTTGTTTTTTTTGAGACGGAGTCTCGCTCCGTCGCCCAGGCTGGAGTGCAGTGGCCGGATCTCAGCTCATTGCAACCTCCGCCTCCCAGGTTTACGCCATTCTCCTGCCTCAGCCTCCCGAGTAGCTGGGACTACAGGCGCCCGCCACCTCGCCTGGCTAGTTTTTTGTATTTTTTAGTAGAGACGGGGTTTCACCGGGTTAGCCAGGATGGTCTGGATCTCCTGACCTCGTGATCCGCCCGTCTCGGCTTCCCAAAGTGCTAGGATTACAGGCTTGAGCCACCGCGCCCGGCCTGTTGTTTGTTTTTTTAAGAGACGGTCTAGCTCTGTTGCCCAGGCTGCGGTGCAGTGGTATGATCATAACTCACTGCAATCTTGAATTCCTAGGCTCAATTGATTCTCTCACCTCAGCCTCCTCCTGAGTAGCTAGGACTACAAGCACATGCCACCACGCCTGCCTAATTTTTTAATTATTTATCATTATTATTTAGTAGAGACAGAGTCTTGCTATGTTGCCCAGGCTGGTCTTGAACTCCTAGCCTCAAATGATCCTCTTGCCTGAGCCTCCCAAAGTGCTGGAATTACAGGTGTGAACTATCATGCCTGACCTTTTCTAGTCAGTTGTTAAGTTACGCACTTTACATACTCTTTCTATTCTTGTTGTGGCTGACCTAGAAATCTTTAGCAAACATAATTAACTGAAAAAAGTCTAAGTTTATCAACATACTTAACTGACCGAACAAAGGATACAAGAAAAATACTTTAATTCTTAATGCTGTCTCTCAATTTTAATTTTATTATAAAGATGAGGTGCAGTGGCCAATGCCTGTAATCCCAACACTTTGGGAGGCAAGGAAGGAGAATCACTTGAGGTCAGGAGTTCAAGACTAGCCTGGGCAATATAGCAAGACCCTGTCTCTATAAAAAACTTTCAAAACATTAGCCAGGTGTAGTGGCACACTCCTGTAGTCCTAGCTACCTGGCAGACTGAGGTGGGAGGATTGCCTCAGCCCAGGACTCTGACGTTGCAGTGAGCTATAATTGCACCACTGCACTTCAGCCTGGGTGGCAGAGCAAGGCCCTAACTCAAAACAATTTTTAAAAAATTACTAACTGGTAGTATAGTTCCATTCTTCTGTTTTTATAATGCCAAATATTGACTGGATGATACTGCCTTTTTTTGGGGGGGGGGGGCGGTGGTATACAGCCAGTGGAGTATAGTATAGGAGTAGTATCTTATTGTGGTTTTAATTTGCATTTCATACTAATTTGACACTGAGAATCTTTTCAGGTGCTTACTTGCCATCTGTATGTCTACTTTGGTGAAGTGTCTATTCATATCTTTGTCTATTTTTAACTGGCTCTTTGTCTACTTATTACTGAATAGTAAAGTATAAGACCTTTGTCTTGTATTGACTTTGTTTTGACTTTATATTGACTTAGTAAAGTACAACAGTAAAGTACAAAACCTTTGTTGTGTATGTTTCACAACATTTTCTCCCAGTCTGTGGCTTGCCTTTAAATATTTATAACAGTGCTGTTAAAAGAGCAAAAGTTTTTACTTTTGATAAAGTTCAATGTATTTTTTTATGCTTTTCTGCCCTATTTCTAAGAAATCTTTACCAAACTCAACATCACTAACATTTCTCTCCTATATTTTGTTCTATGTGTTTTTTAGTCTTAGCTCTTCCATTTAGGTGTATGATCCATTTCAAGCTAATTTTGTACATGGTGAGAGATAAGAATCAGTGTTCTTTTGTTTGTTTTTGTGCAACCACTTATTGAAAAGACTATACTTTCTCCTTTGAATTGCCTGGGCACTTTTGTGAAAAATCAATTGGCCATATATGTGTGGGTCTATTTCTGGACTCTGTTTTCTGTCTCATTGATCTGTACATCTATCTTTATACCAGTACCACTCTATCTTGATTGCTGCTGGCTTTATGATACGTTTTGAAAGCAGGTAATGTAAACTCTCCAACTTTGTTCTTTTTCAAAATGGTTAGACTATTCTTGAATCTCTGTATTTCTATATAAGTTTCAAAATCAGTTTTAAATTTCTACCAAAGCAAAAATTTTTTAAAGACAAAAAAACCCAAGCCTTCTGCGATTCTGATTAAGAGAATGTGCTGAATTTTAAAACACATTGGGGGCCAGGTGCGGTAGTTCATGCCTGTAATCCGAGCACTTTTGAAAGGCTGAGGCAGGCGGGTTACTTGAGGTCAGGAGTTTGAGATCAGCCTAGCCAACATGGTGAAACCCCATCTCTACTAAAAATACAAAAGTTAGCTAGGCGTCATGGTGGGTGCCTGTAGTTCCGGGTTCTCGCGGGGGCTGAGGCAGGAGAATCACTTGAACCGGGAGGCAGAGGTTGCAGTGAGCCAAGATCACGCCACTGCACTTCAGCCTGGGTGACAGAGTCAGACCCTGTCTCAAAAAATAAAATAAAATAAAACACACTGGGGAGATTCAGTAACATTAATAGGTCTTCTGACCCATGAACATGGTATGTCGATTTCAGTATTCTTTCATTTCCCACAGTAATCTTTTGTGGGTTTTAGTGAACATCTTGGCCATTCTGTTCCCTAGAGGGCCTTCCTCCTTGTGCTTAGATGGGCCATCCTCCTAATATCATGGAATGTATAGGTATACAGAAACAATTATCCAGCCATATTAAGTGAGTTGCAATGAACCCTATGGAAATAATATAAATCAAGTCTTCACTTTTATTCTCCCTCTTCACTATGTCTCTCCTCCTGCAAAGGCAATCATTCTATTTTGTTTAATGAGTGTGTGTGTGTGTGTGTGTGTATACAATACATATATAGTTTATGTTCTGTTAATACATTTATGTTTTATATCATGTACTTTTTCTTATCAACTTTATAAAGGAATAATTTACATATAATAAACTGCATCAATTTAAAGTACAGGACTTGAAGTTTTGAAAGTTATACACATACATAAAATCACAATCAAGGTAAAGGACATTTCCACTGATCCCAAAAAAATTTTTTGGGTCCTTTTGCAATCCATCCCTCCCTTCACTCTTAACCCTAGATAAACACTGATCTAAGTTACTAATTTAGTTTCCATTTCACACACATGGTGCCATACAATACATACTTTTTTAAATGTCTGATTTCTTTTGTTCAGCATGAGTTTGATATTTATCTATTATGTCATATGTATCAAGTTTGTTTCTTTTATTTTTCCTTTCCTTTTCTTTTCTTCTTCTTCTTCTTTTTTTTTTTTTTTTTTTTTTGAGACTGGTTCTCACTCTGTCCACCAGGCTAGAGTACAATAGTGTGATTATAACCCACTAAAGCCTCAAAATCCTGGGCTCAAGTAATCCTCCCGTATCAGTCTCCTGAGTAGCTAGGACAACAGGCATATACCACCATGCCTGGCTAATTTTTTTAGTTTTTGTAGAGATGGGAGTCTCACTATGTTGCCCAGGCTGGTCTCGAACTCCTAGAAGTGATCCTCCCAACTTGGCCCCCCAAAGCACTAGGAGCCAATGAGCCTGGCCAATATTTTTAATTTTGGTAAAGTTTATCAATTTTTAATTTTATGGTTCATGCTTCTTGTATCCTAAAAAAACCGTTGTATCTTTCTAATTTATGTAAGTGAAACTGTGTTTCTGTTTCCTTTTTGACTCCAACTATGTTTTCTAAATCTCATTCATGTTGTTTTTGTATATTTAGTCTGTTATTTCTAACAACTGCATATCATTTGATGATAGAAATACCCTACTTTTTGCCTATTGAACCCCCACCCCAGGATGGAAATACATTCATCCTCCAACTCACTGGGTTCACAAGTAATGCATGTTTCTGGTAAGTTCTGTGGAATATAAATAAAAGATTTGCTGAGCTAAAGCATATGTATATACTTAAGTTATTAATTATTGCTACAGTGCTCTCCAGAATGGCTGTACCAATGTACTTTTCTACCAGTAAAGGATGTAAGTTACAATAGTCTCACATTCTAGCCAACACGTGACATTATCTAGCTTTCTAATTTCTTATCAGTCTAAGAGAACAAAATATCTTTTTTAAATCTGAATATTTTCATAGCCCATGAGTTTGACTATCTCTTCATATGCTTAGCATTATGGGTTTCTTATTCTGTAAACTGCCTGTTCTAATTCTTTGCCCATTTTCTACTGGGGTTGTTCTTTTTCTTCTTGATTTGCAGGAATTCCCTGTATATTCTTTGTGAATTTTAAATATTGAAAATGTTTTCTCCCAGTAAATTATCTGTGTATTAACCATGTCTATGATGTCCTTAATAGCATAAAATCCTTAAATTAGATTTAAACAAGTTCATCAACTTTTTGCCTACAATTTTTGCTTTTAAGGTTTTGTTTAGTCCTTCCCTTAGACACCTAAATCACAAATATAATCTTTTATTATGTTTTTTTTTGAGACAGGGTTTTGCTCTATCACCTAGGCTGGAGTGCAGCCTCGACCTCACAGACTCAAGCAATTCTTCCACCTCAGCCTCCCAAGTAGCGGGTACTACAGGAATGCACCACTATATTCAGCTAATTTTGTAATTTTGTGTAGAGATGGGATCTCACTTTGTTGCCCAGGCTGGTCTCAAAGTCCAAGCCACCCTCCTGCCTCATCTTCCCAAAGTGCTGCTGCACCCAGCCACAGAGATAATCTTTTGTGAATACACCACTACATTCAGCTAATTTTGTAATTTTGCGTAGAGATGGGATCTCACTATGTTGCCCAGGCTGGTCTCAAAGTCCAAGCCATCCTCCTGCCTCATCTTCCCAAAGTGCTGCTGCACCCAGCCACAGAGACAATCTTTTGTTTTCTTCTGTTACTTTCTAATTTTACCAGTCTCATTTAAATCTTTAGTCTGCCTGAATTTTACACTTGTACTTGGAGTTAGGCTTGGACTCAGTTTTGTTCAGCTTCATCCAGCGAGCCCGTATGCCCTTTCTCCTTCAACTTGTGTGCCACCTTTAAATGCTATTAAATTCCTATTATACATGATGCCAGCGTGGTGGCTCATGCCTGTAATCCCAGCACTTTGGGAGGCTGAGATGGGTGGACTGCTTGAGGTCAGGAGTTAAGAGACAGCCTGGCTAACATGGTGAAACCTCGTATCTACTAAAATACAAAAATTAGCCAGACAGGGTGCTTGGTGCCTGTAATCCCAGCTACTCGGGAGGCTGAGGCAAGAGAATTGCTTGAACCCAGGTGGCAGAGGATGCAGTGAGCCGGGATTATGCCACTGCACCACTCCAGCCTGGGTGACAAGAAGATTCCGTCTCAAAAAGCAAACAAACACAACTCCTATTATACATGAGTTTTGCCTCTGAGTTATTTTTTAAATTGGTTACTTTTTCTGTCTTAGCATGACACTACTATTTTTAATTGTATGGCTCTAAGGATATCTTAATATCTGAGAGAGCAAGACCCTCTCCTTTTCACAGTGAGAAATAAAGGTAGCCCATAATTTTGGTGTATACATGTCCAGATTTATCTAATGAACTGAGGTTCTATGAAGGTGGCTGGACTGGAGAGAGAGAAGGAGACAGTAAGTTACCGGAAAGTAGACCAAGGCAGGGGCAGGGTCTGGGCGGGAGGGGGTACAGCCCGTCCAGGTACAGCAGGAGGGTGTGCCTGAGCATCCTTCAACCCAGCTGCAGCCCTCCTAACCCAGGGCACTTATGAATCCTGAGAAGGCTATGATATAAAGAACTGGGATTCCAGAGGCCCAGCTAGGGAAATCCCTTCAGAAAGAGCAGCTCATTAGAAGCTGGAGGAACTTTCATCAGGTCAAAGAGGGAGAAAGCCACTGACAAAGGTCAGCAGTCTAGAATAGATTACAGTAACATGAAGTTTAGAACATGACATCAGCAAGGATGGAAAAAGTAGTAGAGAGCAGCAGGGAGGGAACTGAGACCTATCTGCATTCCTCCCACCATCACATACCCTCTCAGAACAAGTGGTGATTCTCAAAGTATGGTCCGCGGTCTACTGATGGGTTCTTACAATTGGCCTATAAACTGACCCAAAAATGCAAGTCCTTTCTTTGTGACACATGGAATCTACAAACTTTCACTTTTATTTACAATTAGGCCTTACTTAGTTATTAGAAACCCACAAAATAAATTACTGCGTTACAAAAATGTGCTATAGGCAAAACCAAAAATAGCACTTTACTGGAGTGTACTCTGAGCCCTATATCAGCATTTCATTAAGCAGTATGCACACCAGGCAATATTCAACTGTACTGCACAACAGCTCTCACTCATGCCCACGCGTGTACAGGGTCCCTACAGTTCTCTGGAATATACCCTGTTATCAGTGTGCCATCAGTGCTGCCTTGAATTGGACATGGTGTGCCATTGTGTTACTGCTTTTAAATTATAAATTTGAGTTAACTTAGCCATTAGTTCAGTTTCTGTAAATTGTTTAGTTATTACCTTTACAATGAGTACTGATGCATATTTACATCAATAAGATTTCTGACTTAAACTTACAATTACAGGGTCTCAAGGCATAATGAGTTACTGTTCAAATATGAATAATCTTTTAAAGATTTATACATAATCCTCTAAAATTTGTTTGTAGAGAGACAGTCCACCCCATCATCCAGTTCTTTCTCTACTGAAAAGTGAAATTAGACGAAAAGTAGAACAAGAGGTTTTTTGCCTTAAAGTTTGCTATAGTCAAATAAACTTGTTGGCTAGATGTGGCAGCTCATGCCAGCACTTTGGGAGTCTGAGGTGGGAGGATCGTGTGAGCCCAGGAGTTCAAGATGAGCCTGGGCAAACATGGTGAGACCCCATTCCTACAAAAATACAAAAATTAGCCAGGCATGGTGGTGTGCACCTGTAGTCCCAACCACATGGGAGGATGAGATGGGAGGCTTACTTGAGCCCAGGAGGTAGAGGTTGCAGTGAGCCATGATTGTGCCATTGCACTCTAGCCTGGGACACAGAGCGAGACCATGTCTGAAACAAACAAAAAATTGTAAGGGAATAAGTGAGGAGGAAGAGCCAAGGAAAAAATATTTAGTCTATGAAACAGGTGGGTGAATCAGGGGCTTCAGATATCAAGTATTGTTATTCAGATCACAAACTTTGAAGATAAGAAACCCTTAGTTAAAGCTCTGTCTCTGTTAGTGACCAACCCACTTAAAATTGTTTTCCCAGCTGCAAAAAGGAAAAAAGTAGCCCCCACTTTATCAGTGTGATCTCAAAAAAGGCATTAACTTGTTGAGACTCATTAGCCTTACCTGTAAAATGTGGAAATACTATCAAACATACCTAGTAGATTAAATAACATGATGCATGCAAAGCGCTTTAGAAAAATGTGAGCTCCAAACACATAGTTAAATGTTCAAAAAATTTAGGCCAGGCGCAGTGGCTCACACCTGTAATCCCAGCACTTAAGGAGGCCAAGGCAGGTGAATTGCCTGAGGTCAGGAGTTTCAGACCAGCCTGACCAACATGGTGAAACCCCCTCTCTACTAAAAAGACAAAATTATTCGGGCGTGGTAGCAGGTGCCTGTAATCCCAGCTACTCAGGAAGCTGAGACAGGAGAATTGCTTGAACCTGGAGGTGGAGGTTGCAGTGAGCTGAGATTGCATCACTGCACTCCAGCCTGGGTGATGAGAAACTCTGCCTCAAAAAACAACAACAACAACAACAAAATGTAACCGATCATAACCTCATAAGGTTGCTAGATTATAACAACCATGAGAGTAGGACAGGCCTATATTCATCTTTCTATCCCAAAGACCTTACACAGAATATGCCAGGAATACTCTAACTGCCAATAAATGTTTATTGCCATTGATTTTGAGCTTCCTACAAATAAAGTGTGGGATTGACCTATGTGTATACATATGCATTTGAGTGTGTCTCTGTGTGTATGTAAGTGAAAAAGATCATTCTTATATACTTTCCATCTTCATGTAGGAGTACATGAAGATCTACCTCAGCCAATTCAATGGCTGCAGAGTATCCGCCAAATGGACACGCCATTATTTATTTAATCAATCTTTTATTGTTTCCATTTTTTTCTTATAAACAATGCAATGTGCACACCTGTACATATATCTGTGCATGCTTGTTCTGTATTTCTTTTTTTTTTTTTTTTTTTTGAGACGGAGTCTCGCTCTATCGCCCAGGCTGGAGTGCAGTGGCCGGATCTCAGCTCACTGCAAGCTCTGCCTCCTGGGTTTACGCCATTCTCCTGCCTCAGCCTCCCGAGTAGCTGGGACTACAGGCGCCCGCCACCTCACCCGGCTAGTTTTTTGTATTTTTTAGTAGAGACGGGGTTTCACCGTATTAGCCAGGATGGTCTTGATCTCCTGACCTCGTGATCCACCCGTCTCTGCCTCCCAAAGTGCTGGGATTACAGGCTTGAGCCACCGCACCTGGTCTCTATATTTCTTTAGGAAGTAAAACTGATGCATCAAAAGGTATGTATATTTATACTTTTGAATACACACTATTATATTGCCTTCCAGGAACCCACTTATATTATATAAGAATAACGGCTTACTTACGCATGTTCAGGGCATTATCACTCTAAACTCTATGCCAACAGGAAAGGTACCATCGATATGGAAGAATAAAATAACAATTATGTACCATCACTCTTTTATACTTTGTGTTTCTTTAAAAAACAGAATGTTTTTGTAAATGAACACTAACCACTTATAAATTTCCTTCTGTGAAATTAAGATGTTCATGCATTTTATCAACTTTTCTATTTAAGTGTTGGTTTTTCCAAACAATTTATATAAGCTCTTTATATACATTAAGAATATCATCTCTCTGTCATATATACCAAAAATATTTTTCCAAGCTTGTTATTCATCTTAACTTTGCTTAGAATTTCTAGAGAATTTTTTAAAACAGAAGTTTTAATGAAAGATAGCTTTTTTTTTTTTTCTTGAGACAAAGTCTCACTCACTCTGTCAGCCAGGCTGGAGTGCAGAGGCATGAACACAGCTCAGGCATGAACAAGGCTCACTGAGCCTGCTAAGTAGCTGGGACTACAGGCGCATACCACCACACCGGGCGATTTTTTTTTTTTTTTTTTTTTTTACTTGTGGTAGAGACAGGGTCTTGCAATGTTGCCCAGGCTGGCCTCGAACTCCTGCGCTCAAGAGATGCTCCTACCTTGGCCTCTGAAAGTACTGGGATTACAGGCATGAGCCACTGTGCTGGGCCAAAAGATAACATTTTTCATTCTTTTATGGTTTGGTATCAAGCTAATAAAATCCCTTTCTCAATCCCAATATCCCAATATCATATTCTTTATTGTTTTCTAGTATTTTAATTTAGTTCTTTACAATTAAATCTCTAATCTAGCTGAAATTTATTTTTGTCTAAGGTGTATATTTGTTTTACTTACCTATTGATGGAAATTTAGATTGTTTCCAGTACCTCGCTATTGTTAATAAAGCTGCCACCAACATTTGTTTACAACTTTTTTTGTAGGCAAAGGTGTTTTTTTTTTTTTTTTTTGAGACGGAGTCTTGCTCTGCCGCCCAGGGTGGAGTGCAGTGGCCGGCTCTCAGCTCACTGCAAGCTCCGCCTCCCGGGTTCACGCCATTCTCCTGTCTCAGCCTCCCGAGTAGCTGGGACTACAGGCGCCCGCCTCGTCGCCCGGCTAGTTTTTTTTTGTATTTTTTAGTAGAGACGGGGTTTCACCATATTAGCCAGAGATGGTCTCGATCTCCTGACCTCGTGATCCGCCCGTCTCGGCCTCCCAAAGTGCTGGGATTACAGGCTTGAGCCACCGCGCCCGGCCAAGGTTTTCATTTATCTTGGGAAGTATGAGGTGCTGAGTCATGTACTGAATATATGCTTAATTTTTAAAAAATTGCCAAACTGTTTTCCACAGTGGTTGCACCATTTTACATTCCATTTGACAACACAAGAGAGTTGCTAAGTTGAAGAATGCCAATCTTTAAATTTCAGCAATTCTAATCGGTGTGAAGTGGCATTTCACTGAAGTTTTAATTAGCTTTTCCTGATTGAATGATGATGAATCTTTTGAGATGTCTCCTAACCCAACCTGTGTGCTATAACAAAATATCTGAGGCTAGGTAACTTATTAAAAAAAAAAAAAAAAGAAATTTGGCCGGGCGCGGTGGCTCACGGCTGTAATCCCAGTACTTTGGGAGGCCGAGGCGGGCGGATCACGAGGTCGGGAGATGGAGGCCATCATGGCTAACACAGTGAAACCCTGTCTCTACTAAAAAAAATACAAAAAATTAGCCGGGCGTGGTGGCGGGTGCCTGCAGTCCCAGCTACTCGGGAGGCTGACGCAGGAGAATGGCGTGAACCCGGGAGGCGGAGGTTGCAGTGAGCCGAGATTGCACCACTGCACTCCAGCCTGGGCGACAGAATGAGACACCGTCTCAAAAAAAAAAAAAAAGAAATTTATTTTCTCACAGTTCTGGAGGTTCTGAAGTCAAAGATCAAAACATTAGCAGGCTTGGTGTCTGGAAAAGCCCCAGTATTCTCTTCCAAGAGGGCACCTTAAAACGCTGCATCCACAGGAGGGAAAAACAGTGTGTCCTCATATGGCAGAAGGCAGAAGGGGCAAAAAGGGACCCAACTCTCTCTGTCAAGCCCTTGTTATAATGGCATTCATTCATTTATGAGGACAGAGCACTCGTGACCCAATCACTTCGCCAAGGGCCCCATCTCCCAACACTGTTGCACTGGGGATTGAGTTTCTAACAGATGAATTTTTGGAAGGGACAAGAACATTCAAATCATAGCAAGGTGCTTATTGGTCATTTGTATTTTTTTGTATGAAATATCTGTTCAAGTCCTTTGTCAGTTTCTTTTTGTTGTTGTTCATTTTTCTGTTTAAGATGGGGTGTCACTGTGTTGTCCAGGCTGGTCTTGAACTCCTTGGTCTCCCAAAAGTACTTTGTCAACTCCTTAACCAGGTTGTTTGCCTTCTTTTTCAGTTGTAAGAGTTCCTTATATCTTCTGGATCCAAGTCCTTTGCCCAATGTATCTTGCCAATATTTTTCCCAGTGTGTGGCTTGCTTTGTATTTTCTTGACGGAACAATTTGAAGAGCAGAAAGAATCTCAATGGATACAATTGATAAGTATTTCTTTTATGGTTAATGCTTTTTGTGCTACCACAACAGCATGAAGATTTTCTCCTTTTCTATAAATTTTATGCTTCGGTCTATGATCCACTTAAAATTGATTTTTTGTATATGGTGTGAAATAGGAATTGTGGTTCCTTATTTTTCTATATAGATATTTAGTTATTTCAACATAGTATATTGAAAAGACTCCCTATACCACTGAATTATGTTATTACTTTTATCAAAATTCAATTGACTACATATGCATGGTCTATTTCTGGACTCTATTCTGTCTATTGATCTTTCACTAATACTGTATTGTCCTGATTACCATAGTTAAGACTTGAAGTGAGGTAGTGTAAGTTCTCTAACTACTACTTTCCAAAGTCTAGATTCTTTGTGTTTTCATACAAATTTTAGAATCAGCTATTGATTTTTTTTTTAAGCCTGCTAAAATCTTAATTAGGATTACATTGAATCTATAGATCAATCTTGAAAAACTGAGGATCTTCACTTGAGGCCAGGAGTTCAAGACCAGCCTGGGCAACAACTCAAAACCTCATCTCTACAAAAATAAAACATAAAAATTAAAAACAGGTCTGGCAAGGTGGCTCATACCTGTAATCTCAACACTTTGGGAGGCCAAGGTGGGAGGACTGTTTGACAACAGGAGTTCAAGACCAGCCTAGGCAACAATGTAAAATGCTATCTTTATAAAAAAATTTTTTTAAAAATTAGCTAGGCATGCCTGTAGTCTGATACTTAGGAGGCTGAGGCAGGAAGATCACTTAAGCTGGGGAGTTTGAAGCTGCAGTAAGCTGTGATCCCGCCACTGTACTCCAGCCTGGATGACACAGCCAGACTCTGTCTCAAAAAAATAAAATAAAATAAAATAAAGTAAAGTAAAATAAAATAAAATAAAATAAAAAATGGGGGCTGTTTTAACAATATTAAGTCTTCCAATACATAGGCATCCATAAATCCTTATTTAGATGTCTTTATTTAATCTCGTATTTAGATCTTTAATTCCTCTCAGCAATATCTTTATAGTTTTCAGTGTAGAGGTTCTGCATATGTTTAGATTTATTTCTAAGTATCTCACTTTTTTTGATGCTATTACAAATAATGTTGTTTAATCTTATTTTCTATTTGTGCACTTCCAGTATATAGAAACACAATTTTTATATATTGTGTGATATTGTTATATAATAAGAAGTACATATTTGGTTTCTGCTCTTGGTTCCTGAGACAGGGCTCCTAAATCCCTTGGGATTTCCTGGGTGGTAGGAGCATTTCTGTTCTAATGAGGTAACTCTTAGTGGGTTCCTGACAGCCTCTCACAATGAGGGCCGGTTACCAGGGGAACCAACAATGTGTTTGGAGGGCTGAAAGTTGAGTTTATCACCAATGACCAATGATTTAGTCAATCATGCATACATAACGAATCCTCCATAAAAATCCCTGAGCTGGCTGAGCATGGTAGCTCCCACCTGTAATCCCAACACTTTGGGAGACCGAGGTAGGCAGATCACCTGAGGTCAGGAGTTCGAGACTAGCCTGGCCAACATGGTGAAACCCCGTCTCTACTAAAAATACAAAACTTAGCCAGACGTGGTGGTGGGCGCCTGTAATCCCGGTTACTCGGGAGGCTGAGGCTTGAACCTGGGAGGCGGAGGTTGCAGTGAGCCAAGATGGTGCCATTGCAGGTTGGAGATAATACTCCAACCTGGGCAACAGAGCGAGACCCCGTCTCAAAAAAAAAAAAAAAAAAAAAACCCTAAGCCATGGGGTCTGCAGAGTTTCCAGACTGCTGAACACATGGAGGTGCTGGAGAGTAGCATGCCTGGAGACAGCATTGAAGCCCTGGGCCCGTTTCCCTATCCTTCACCCTAGGTATCTCTGCCTCTGGCTGCTTTGTTTGTTTGAGATGGAGTCTCACTCTGTCACCCGGACTGGAGTGCGGTGGCACAATCTCAGCTCACTGCAATCTCTGCTTCCTGGGTTCAAGCGATTCTCTTGCCTCAGCCTCCCGAGTAGCTGGGATTATAGGCACCCGCCACCACATCTGGCAGGCTAATTTTTGTATTTTTAGTAGAGACGGGGTTTCACCATGCTGGCCAGGCTGGTCTCAAACTTCTGACCTGGTGATCCGCCCTCCTTGGCCTCCCAAAGTGCTGGGATTACAGACATGAGCCACTGCACCTGGCCTCATTTTTTTTTTTTTTTTTAAGTTTTTATTGTGGTAAGATATATGCAACATAAAACTTACCACTTTAGGTTGGGCACAGCGGCGGGCGGATTTTGAGAAGCTATCAGAAGAAATAAATAAAATGTTTAGCATACTAAACATCCGAAAAAAGTTAGTCAGGCATGGTAGCACACGCCTGTAGTCCCAGCTACTTGGAAGGCTGAGGCAAGAGAATCGCTTGAACCCAGGAAGCAGAGGTTGCAGTGAGCCGAGATCGCGACACTGCACTCCAACCTGGGCAACAGAGTGAGACTTGTCTCAAAAAAGAAAAAAAAAAAAAATTAGGCCAGACACAGTGGTTCACGCCTGTAATCCCAGCACTATGGGAAGCTGAAGCAGGCGGTTCACAAGGTCAGGAGATCGAGACCATCCTGGCTAACATGGTGAAAATCCGTTTCTACTAAAAATACAAAAAATTACCCAGGTGTGGTGGCGGGCGCCTGTAGTCCCAGCTACTCAGGAGGCTGAGGCAGGAGAATGGCATGAACCCGGGAGGTGGAGCTTGCAGTGAGCCGAGATTACACCACTGCACTCTGGCCTGGGGTACAGAGCGAGATTCCGTCTCAAAAAACAATAACAACAACAACAAAATTTACCATTTTAACTTTACATATCTGTGGCATCAAGCAAATTCACACTGTTGTACATCCATTACCACTATGCAGCTCTAGAACTCTTTTCATCTTACAAAACTGAAACTCTGAACCCATTGAACTCTCCGCTCCCCTCTGTTCCAGCCTCTGGCAACCACGTTTTACTTTCTGTCTCTGTGAATTGACTACTCTAGGAACCTCAGATAAGTGGAATCTTACAGTATTTGTCCTTTTGTTACTGGCTTATTCATTTAACATGATACCTTCAAGGTCCATCCATGCTGCAGCATGTGTCAAAATTTCCTTCCTTCTTTGGGACTGACTAAATATTTTTTAGTGTTCCATTTTATTTCTTCTGATAGCTTCTCAAATATAGTCATGCATCACTTAATGACAGGGATAGATTCTAAGAACTGCGCTGTTATGCAATTTCCTTGTTGTGCAAATATCATAGAGTGTATTTACACAAACCTAGATAAAATAGCCCACTGCACACATAGGTTACATGGTATAGCCTATTGCTCTAGGCTATACACCTATACAGCATGTGATTGTACTGAAATACTGTAGGCAACTGTAACACAATGGTATACGTGTATCAAAACATATTTAGGTCAGGCTCAGTGGTTGATGCCTATAATGCCATCACTTTGGGAGGCCGAGGCAGGTAGATCATTTGAGGTCAGAAGTTCAAGACCAGCCTGGCCAACATGGCGAAACCCCCGTCTCTACTAAAAATAGAAAAATTAGCTGGGTGTGGTGGCATGCGCCTGTAGTCCCAGCTACTCGGGAGGCTGAGGCACAAGAAATGCTTGAATCCGGAAGGTGGGAGGCTGCAGTGAGCCAAGACTGTGCCATTGCACTCTGGCCTGGGCTACAGAGCAAGATTCTGTCTCAATCAATCAGTCAATAAAACATCTAAACACAGAAAAGCTACAGTAAAAATATGATATAATCTTATGGAACCACTTTTGTATATGTGGTCTGTCATTGACCAAAACACTGTTATGCAGTGTATGACTGTCTCTTTTTGTTGTGTTATTTAAGTAGTTGTTCGAGAGCTAACAATACTCATCCTTAACTTATCAGAGTCTATTTAGAGTCAATATAATACCTCTTTAAATCTGACATTTCATACTTATTACTTTACCCTTTCCTCTTCTCACTTTATATAAGACATTCTTATTTCCCACTTACTTCCTTTTTCACAAATGTAATAACCTTGTACAGTAAAATTACATTTACACATCCCCCATCCCTTATGCAAGTGTTGACACATCTTTTACCTCCACATATGTCCAAAATCTCACTTTACTAGGTTATTATGTTTGCTTTAAACAATTAGTTGTCTTTTAAGCAAGTTATGAGAAGAAGGAAACAGAGTCATATTTGCCCACCATTTACCATTTCCAGTGGTCATCTTTCCTGTATATCCCAGTTGGCCAGGCTGATTTCAAACTCCTGACCTTAAGTCAGGCCTCCCAAAGTGTTGGGATTACACGCATGAGCCACGGCACGCACATCCAGCCTATTTTTCTTTCTTTCTTTCTTTTTTTTTTTCAAAACACCTTTCACTCTGTCACCCAGACTGGAATGCAGTGGCACGATCTTGGCTCACTGCAACCTCCGTTTCCCGAGTTCAAGAGATTCTCACGCCTCAGCCTCCCACGTAGCTGGAATTACAGGTGCGTGCCACCACACCCAGCTAATTTTTGTATTATTAGTAGAGATGGGGTTTCATGGTCTCAAACTCCTGACCTTAAGTGATTCCGCCCGCCTCAGCCTCCCAAAGTGCTGGGATTACAGGTGTAAACCACCACGTCAGGCCTTTTCTTTATTTTTTAAACGAGAAGTTTATTTAAAGAAGACGATGCCACCAGGTATGGTGGCTCACACATTAATCCCAGCACTTTAGGAGTCTGAGGCGGGCAGGATCACCCGAGGTCAGGAGTTCGAGACCAGACTGACCAACATGGTGACACTCTGTCTCTACAAAAATACAACAATTAGCTAGGCATGATGGCGGGTGCCTGTAATCCCAGCTACTCGGGAGGCTGAGGCAGGAGAATCACTTGAACCCAGGAGGCGGAGGTTGTAGTGAGCTAAGATCATGCCACTGTACTCCAGCCTGGGCGAGAGAGCAAGACTCTGTCTAAAAAAAAAAAAAAAAAAAGAAGATGCTTGCTTTGAAGGAAAAACTAGGATTCATTTTTAAGAGTAATTATCCCTCCTTAAAGACAGACTGCTCTCTATATGAAACATCTACATACAACAAATTGTAAAACTGTCCTTGGTTTTATGATGATAAATAAAAAACATTAAAATTCTTCAATCAAACAAGGTATGCAAGGATTTTTCATGTTGGCTTTCTTGTTCAAATAGTGAGAGGAAAATAACTTACTGGAATATAAAGATAAGCATGCCACTAATGGAGAAAGAGTATTTTCACAGAACCAGCATCTTTCCCCATCCCATATCCATTTGATGGTAATCAAAACATACCATTGGCCATTTTGGTTTTTTTAAAGTACAATATGCATGTGCACATACACCACTTACTCTACATGCAATATAGGAATGAGGAGGGAAACAAAAGAATAGAGAAAACTATACTGTAGTAGTCAGGATGTGGCGGAACCAAATTGCAGTTTTCTAACTGAGAATGTACTGTTGCTCTGTAAGAATGGAGTTCTGGAATAAAGTAGCAGGTTCCTTTGTAGTAGACACCTGACTGCTGCTGGAACATGGCAATGGTACTTTCTTTTTTTTTTTTTTTTTTTTTTTGAGACGGAGTCTCACCCTGTTGCCCAGGCTGGAGTGCAACGGCGTGATCTCGGCTCACTGCAACCTCTGCCTCCCGGGTTCAAGCGATTCTCCTGCCTCAGCCTCCTGAGTAGCTGGGATTACAGGGCGCGCGCCTCCACGTTCAGCGAATTTTTGTATTTTTAGCAGAGATGGGGTTTCACCATGTTGGCCAGTCTGGTCTCGAACTCCTGACCTCGTGATCCACCTGCCTCGGCCTCCCAAAGTGCTGGGATTACAGCTGTGAGCCACCGCGCCTGGCAGCAATGGTACTTTCATCCTCCACTTCCAGGTGTGCAGGTGTGCCTGTTTCATGCATTGGCCGCCTGTCAAATGGAAATCTGATCTGCCTCACTGACAGACCCTCTCATTCACAATACGCTTTCATTAGTTGACTAAATGGTGTATGCCTCTTAAACTGTACCACAGAACCATCCTGCTCCACCACCTTCAAATTCATATGATCGTTGTTCTTAGTGTTGACACCTCCCTTGGCATTTCATGGGCCACAGGGAGCACCAGAGGTATCCTCAGTTGCTGCTTCACTAAAGAGGAACCAGGCCCACACCAAATGAACTCATGAGCAGCACCAGCAGCAGCCTCTCCTTATTTTTAGATTTCAGAAGTCTAACTATGATGTACCTAGGTTTTTTTCCCCCAATATTTATCTTTCTTGGGGTTGACTACACTTTTGGATCTGTAAGTCAATGTTTTTCATCAAACTTAGGAAGTTTTCAGCCATTATTTAATGTTTTTTCCTTCAGATAAGTAGGTATGGGAAATTAATTTTCAAAAAATAAAATGGTAATTTTTTTCCCGCCCAATTGTCTTTTTTTTTTCTTGAGACGGAGTCTTGCTCTGTCACCAGGCTGGAGTGCAGTGGCGTGATCTCGGCTCACTGCAAGCTCCACCTCCCGGGTTCAAGCGATTCTCCTGCCTCAGCCTTACAAGCAGCTGGGACTATAGGTGTGTGCCACCAGGCCCAGCTAAGTTTTGTATTTTTAGTAGAGACGGGGTTTCACCATGTTGGCCAGGATGGTCTTGATCTCCTGACCTCGTGATTCACCTGCCTCAGCCTCTCAAAAGTGTTGGGATTACAGGCATGAGCCACCATGCCCGGCCCAATTAGACTATCTGATATTGTCTCACAGGTCCCTGAGGCTCTGTTCACTTTTCTTCAATATTTTTCTTTCTGTGGTTCAGACTGGATAATTTCCACTGTGTTCTCTTCAAGCTCACTGGCTTCTTCCATTATATCCTATCTGCTGTTAAGTGAAACTTCCATTTCAGTTACTATACTTTTCAGGTCTAGAATTTGCATTTGGTTCTTTTTTATAGATTCCATTTCTCTGCTGAGACACTCATTGTTCACTACTGTATTTTCCTTTAATTCTTTAAATATATTCATAATAGTTACTTTGTCTGCTAAATGCAACACTGAGGCCATCTTATCTATAGATTTTTCTTCTTGAATATGGATATTCTCCTGTTTCTTTTTTTGAACATTAGCCACTGTGGATATTACATATAAAAACTACAAATACCGTTATCTTCCCACAAAGAGTGTCAATTTGTGTTTTAGCAGATAGTTCAATGACTACCTGATCGCCCTGAACTTGTGTGGTTTTGATTTTAGGCATCGTGAGTGTGGATCTGAGGAAAGCCCATGGCATTTTTGACCTCTCTTAACTTGACAGGACCCAAACTTCGAAATCTGTCTTGCTGGGGGTTGGCTTTAGGCCTTGTTAGAGCGGGTCTGCAGTAGATCTTACCACACCTGGCTAATTTTTTGTATTTTTAGTAGAGACGGGGTTTTACCGTGTTAGCCAGGATGGTCTCGATCTCCTGACCTCGCGATCCGCCCATCTCGGCCTCCCAAAGTGCTGGGATTACAGGCTTGAGCCACCGCGCCCGGCCTAACAATGTGTACTTTATAATTTGAATGCATGTATTATAATTTGTCTGGTTATAATCTTTTATAAATATGGGGAAGAACACAAAGGGAGTTGTAATAATTGATAAACACAGTAGCATAAATTTAATTTTTAAAAAATTTTTGAGACAGGGTCTCACTTTGTCACACAGGCTGGAGTACAGTGGCATGATCACAGCTCACTGCAGCCTTGACCTCCTGGGCTCAAACAATCCTCCCACCTCAGCCTCTCGAGTCGCTGGGACCACAGACATGTACCACCACACTCAGCTAATTTTTTTATTTTTCTGTGGAGACAGGGTCTCCCTATGTTGCCTAGGCTGGTCTTGAACTCCTGGGCTCAATGAATCCTTCCACTTCAGCCTCCAAAAGTGCTGAGATTATAGGCATGAGCCACCTCACTCAGTCATGAATTTTTAAAGGCCTCACAGCCCAGGAAACTAATCCTATGAAAGATCTACTTTATTAATTAGAAATGAATTTCCTTCCTCTTTCTTTCTTTCTTTCTTTTTCTTTCTTCCTTCCTTCCTTCCTTCCTCCCTCCCTCCCTCCTTCCCTTCCCTCCCCTCCCCTCCCCTCCCCTCCTCTCCCCTTCCTTCCTTCCCTTCCCTTCCCTTCCCTTCCTTCCTTCTTTCCTCCCTCCCTCTTTCTTTCTCTCTTTCTCTCCCTCCCTCCCTCTTCCTTCCTCTCTCTCTCTCTTTCTTTCTTGAGACAGGGTTTCATGCTGTTGCCCAGGTTGGAGTACAGTGGCACAATCACAGCTCACTGCAACCTCAAAATCCTGGGCCTAAGTGATCCTCCTACCTCAGCCTCCCAAGTAGCTATCCCACATGCTGTATATGTGTGCACCACCATGCTTGAATAATATCTTTTAATTTTTTTTATAGAGACAAGGCCTCACGATGTTACCCAGGCTGGTCTCAAACTCCTGGCCTCAAGCAATCCCCCAGACTCAAGCAATCCTCCCTCCTCAGTCTCTCAAAGTGCTGGAATTCCAGATATCAACCACCATACCCAGCAGAAATACGTAAAATTTTAAATTAATAAAAATATGCAAGGCTTCCATAAAATGGACCATTGTGAAAGGAGGGCTATTGTAAAGAGGCAACTACCCGACTCCTATACAAGGCACTGACCTAAATAAAGCATCAGAACAAAGAAAAATAAGTCTTTTTTTTTTTTTTTTTGAGACTGAGTCTTGCTCTGTGGCCCAAGCTGGAGTGCAGTGGTACGATCTTAGCTCATCGCAACCTCTGCTTCCCAAGTTCAAGCATTTCCCCTGGCTCAGGCTCCCAAGTAGCTGGGACTACAGGCACCCGCCACCATGCCTGGCTAATTTTTTGTATTTTTAGTAGAGACGGGGTTTCACCGTGTTAGCCAGGATGGTCTCGATCTCCCGACCTCGTGATCTGCCCACCTCGGCCTCTCAAAGTGCTGGGATTACAGGTGTGTGCCACTGTGTCCGGCTGAGAAATAAGTCTTTTATCTTCACTTTGGAGATGAAGAAACAAGCACACCCAACTCTTTCTAACTCCAGATACTGGTGATTTGTTCATTAATTAAAATATATATTAAAAATATATGTATACATACATATGTTAATCATACTACATGTATAATAATTCTACAGTAATTTTTAAAGCAGGTTGATAACTATTCTCATACTTGAAGCTTTTCACATTAAGCATTTGACCCAAGTCTTGGCAACCTGACCAAGCCCTAGGTCACATGTGTCTCTAAACTACCCAAGGCAAAGCAGTTTGTAGTCCTCTACAATACACCTTGGAATTAATGAAAACATAAATTTTCTATCTGGAAGGAATTCTATGCTCCAACACAGCATTTGACACAGATTGTTCTTTTAGAGCTCAATATATAAAAATAGTTGTTTTGTTTTGTTCTCATATTATAGGCTAAGAGTATGAAGGCCTATGTTCATCTTATATCCAGTTTACCCAGAACAGTACATGGACCATAATAAGAACATATTGCTTATTGAATGAATAATTTAATAATAAAAAAACTCTAGCCTCAGGCCAAGCGCAGTGGCTCATGCCTGTAATCCCAGCACTTTGGGAGGCTGAGGTAAGAAGACCACTTGAGCTCAGGAGTTTGAGACCAGCCTGGGCAACATGGAGAAACCCCATCTCTACAAAACAATTTTGAAAAATTAGTTGGGCGTGGTGGTGCACACCTGTAGTCCCAGCTACTTGGGAGGCTAAGGTGGAAGGGTGGCATAAGCCCAGGAGGTTGAAGCTGCGGTGAGCCGAAATCACACCATAAAACTCTAGCCTGGGTGACAGAGTGAGACCCTGTGTCAAAAACAAAAACCAAAAACCAACTCTAGCCTCTTCCCCCCACCATGAAGAAATTCCAATAGGTTATCTGAGCAACTTATTAATATTCTAAAAATTAAGGAAAAGTAATGTTAAAGACATTTATTTTTCTAACTTGGGATTGTCCTCAACCTCCTCAGATGAAAGGCATACAAACTCTTGATTACACAGCCTCTCTGAAGCTGCAGTTCCTATATCTGTAAAATGAGGAAAATAATAACCAATAAAAACTATAAGGATCAAATGAGATTCTGAATATAAAGACCCTGCTATCTTATGGATATACAGTAGATACTCAATAAATTACTATTTCATCTTATCATCATCAGTATTATTAAAACACAGCCTAAATTTCACAACATAACAGTCTTCGGGGTTGTGACGCTCCTTCAGCTTGACTCTAAGTAAAGGACTCCTCTCTGGCCGGGCACAGTGGCTCAGGCCTGGAATCCCACCACTTTGGGAAGCCAAGGTGGGCAGACCACTTGAGCCCAGGAGTTTGAGACCAGCCTGGGCAACATGACTAAACCCCATCTCTACAAAAGATACAAAAATTAGCCAGGAATGGTGGTGTGAGTCTGTGGTCCCAGCTACTTCGGGCAGTTGAGGTAGGAGGATCACTTGAGCCTGGCAGGTCGAGGTTACAGTGAGCTATGACTGCACCACTGCACTCTGACCTGGGCAACAGAGTGAGACCTCATCTCAAAAAAAAAAAAAATGGAGGACCCATCTGACTTAGTAAGCCATGCAGGGTGGGTCCTATTACTCTGTTCTCTGATATTACAGCACAGAAAACAGTATGCTATGCCGAGATGGTCTAAATAACCTATTCAAAGTCAAACATCTAAAAGGCTTAGGAGTCAGAATAGAAAAGCTATAAATACTGGTCAGCTAACAACTAATGGAAAGGACAGCAGACAGCAGATAACTAGCAATTAACTTCTGAATCCTACAGCCCAAGTGAGTAGCACCTTGTCACCTTCAAACCTAATAAGCCTCTCTGTCTTCTTTCGATAACTTTCTTTCCCTCCTTTTCTTTTCTTTCTTTTTTTTTTTTTTTTTGAGACGGAGTCTTGCTCTGTCGCCCAGGCTGGAGTGCAGCGGCCGGATCTCAGCTCACTGCAAGCTCCGCCTCCCGGGTTTACGCCATTCTCCTGCCTCAGCCTCCCGAGTAGCTGGGACTAAAGGCGCCCGCCACCTTGCCCGGCTAGTTTTTTGTATTTTTTTAGTAGAGACGGGGTTTCATCGTATTAGCCAGGATGGTCTCGATCTCCTGACCTCGTGATCCACCTGTCTCGGCCTCCCAAAGTGCTGGGATTACAGGCTTGAGCCACTGTGCCCGGCCTTCCCTCCTTTTCTTTTCACACCCTCTTCTTGATACTCTCTACTATTACTTCTCTTTTTTTTTTTTTTTTTTTTTTTTTTGAGGCGGAGTCTCGCTCTGTCGCCCGGACTGGAGTGCAGTGGCCGGATCTCAGCTCACTGCAAGCTCCGCCTCCCGGGTTTACGCCATTCTCCTGCCTCAGCCTCCCGGGTTGCTGGGACTACAGGCGCCCGCCGCCTCGCCCGGCTAGTTTTTGTATTTTTAGTAGAGACGGGGTTTCACCGTGTTCGCCAGGATGGTCTCGATCTCCTGACCTCGTGATCCGCCCGTCTCAGCCTCCCAAAGTGCTGGGATTACAGGCTTGAGCCACCGCGCCCGGCCCAATACTCTCTACTATTACTTCTCTAAGCTCCTTTCCCTCTTTCTTTTTACCAAGTAGAATATTAAGTCTTGTCTTCAGTGTTTATTATATTTTTCAATAAAATAATAAACATAGGTTTTAAAGACAGGAAATCAGAATTGAATTCCAGTTCCAACAATATAACCTTGGTAAATTAAAGTGTTTCAGTATGCTCAACTGGAAAATGGGGTAATAATGGCATCTTCACAAAACTGTAGTTAAGAATTACATTAAATGAAATTACATTTGTAAATTGTCTAGCCTAATGCCTGACACACAATGAGTCTTCCATAAAGTAAATTCCGTTCCCTACTGATCTAAGAAAATCTTATCTGATCCTTGGTTATGTCTTCTACAGGTCAGTAGCTCTTAGCAGAAAAGGAGACCGTTGTTCTTCACACACATTTCCATCTATATTATTGATACAGATGGATCCACCACTACCAATACAGACAATGAATGCCTCTAAATACAGAATTCTGCATTTCACTGATATAAACACTCCTTATCCTGGGTAGTCTCCTTGGTTTTAAAAATAAGTCAGTGCAGAGAAATTTAAGTAAACTTTTGAAACACAAGTAATTAGTGATAATTATAAGCTAAGCATTTAAAAGGTACTTAAACATCCTATATAAAACAATAAATGAAGGATATAACACTATATTTTAAAAACTGGCTTGAAACTGCCTCAGTAGTTTGAGCCATGGGAGAAATAAATGAGCTACTTCACTGTAACAGTTCCCATGTTAGGGTCTTAAAACAACAGCAGGCCAATTGCCTGTTGCTTCTTCCAACTCACTGCAGCTCACTTTCACCTCGTACCTAGAGACTGACTCTCTTCTCAAGTCAGTTCTATGCTGATATCTGGTAGATGTCAATAAAAATAAAACTAATTTTAAGAGAAGACATATCACTGTAGGTCAAAACAGGCCACTGTTCTGATTTTATATTATCTCCCACACGAAGCTCAGATAACAGTCAGACAAAATAACCAAAAAGAAAACCACTATGGTCACTGTGTGATATTTCAAGCTACAGCCAAGAAAACAATGTT
The DNA here is from genome assembly GCF_009764315.1 of Trachypithecus francoisi. Taxonomy (NCBI): domain Eukaryota; kingdom Metazoa; phylum Chordata; class Mammalia; order Primates; family Cercopithecidae; genus Trachypithecus; species Trachypithecus francoisi. Next base: position 80,753,343 of record NW_022681457.1, read on the forward strand.
CAAAGGCTGGTGCCGATCAATGTAAGCCCTTCAACTGCAAGCCTAGAACCAAAACACAGGCCACATCAGGTAAACAGAAACCAAATCAGTGGGATTCAGGCTATGTGGAAAGCACTATGTAACACATGAGACAAAGTGCACAAAGAGAAGAAAAAAATTAAGAGTTACTGGGTAGGGAAAATAAGCCATTATTGTAGCCAGGTGCAAGTTCAATAGCAGCAAGGGCTACAAAGATTCAGTAGACAAAGTTTCTTTAGGGAAAATAAAACAGAGACAATATTATGTTGAAAATTCAACATAAAGATGAATTTTTTTTTTTTTTTTTTTTTGAGATGGAGTCTTGCTCTGTCGCCCAGGCTGAAGTACAGTGGCCGGATCTTGGCTCACTGCAAGCTCCGCCTCCCGGGTTTATGCCATTCTCCTGCCTCAGCCTCCCGAGTAGCTGGGACTACAGGCACCCACCACCTCGCCTGGCTAGTTTTTTTTTTTTTTGTATTTTTTTTAGTAGAGACGGGGTTTCACTGTGTTAGCCAGGATGGTCTCGATCTCCTGACCTCGTGATCTGCCCGTCTCGCGCCCGGCCAAAGATGAATGTTTTAAGGGCATATGGAAACCAACTCCAATACTAATCCCTAAGGCAATAAATGGAAAAATAAGAGTGGCAATATGCTACAGCAATTAGAAAGAACAAAAGCGGCCGGGCGCGGTGGCTCAAGCCTGTAATCCCAGCACTTTGGGAGGCCGAGGCGGGCAGATCGCGAGGTCAGGAGATCGAGACCATCCTGGCTAACACGGTGAAACCCCGTCTCTACTAAAAAATACAAAAAACTAGGCGGACGCCTGTAGTCCCAGCTACTCCGGAGGCTGAGGCAGCGTAAACCCGGGAGGCGGAGCTTGCAGTGAGCTGAGATCCGGCCACTGCACTCCAGCCCGGGCGACAGAGCGAGTCTCCGTCTCAGAAAAAAAAAAAAAGAAAGAACAAAAGCATTCAAGAACTAGAAGTATGAGTATAGTTTGGGTTTTTATTGAAGAATAGCACATTCTCACCAAGTTTGTAAAAGGAACAGAGATTTGTCATGGCATGCAGTTTTTCAAAAACATCAAAGTTCTCAGCCTATACCAGCTAAAATGGCAGCAATGTCTAAGTCAAAGTCCCAGAAATGCTCAGTTTACTCTCAGTGCCCACCTCTGAAGAATGCGAGAGCACTGCAGCCACATGAAAAACCAGTAACTGACCTGAAACACGCTTCTCCTGGGATGAGCTAGAGTGACTATACTTACTGGAGTCCTCCTCCCACTGGAGTAAGTGTAGCTTCCACGCAGAATAATACAAAAATCCCAGTACCAGAAAGAGGCAGAGGGCTAGCAGCAGATTGCGCACAAATACCAAGAGTCCCATCTTCACATGATTTATGATTTCTTAAATGACCTAGAAAAGAAAAAGTTTCGTTCTTAAAAGACAAAGCACTCATCTTATTGATGTATTCTCTCTTAAAATAAAGTATCTATGGAGAGAATTTCCAAATGAAGAACAACTTAAGAGTTACCACTTTCATATCATGGCATTTTCCAACCCACTCATCCCCATCTCAAGAAACAGCTTCATCATCAGCCAGCGCCTAAGCTAGAAAGCAGCAGTCATCCTTGCTTCCCCACCCCAACCGCTGACATCCGGTCCCTGACTAGTTCTGGCAACTCTTGCCTCCCAGACATATTTCAAATCATATCTCCTTCCCATAATCACTACCGTAGACTGTGCTATCACAGCATTCCCACAGACACGCTTCCCTGTCTCCAAATTTACATTCTCCAAATCCATTTCCACATGGCATAAGAAGTCTTTGAATAACACAAAACCTGACACTATCCCTGCTTAAACCCCTTTGCATTCGTTCTCTACTGCTGCTGTGGCAAAGCGTCATAAACTTAGCAGGTTAGAACAACACAAAATCATCTCAGAGTTCTGAAGGCCAAAATCTGGGTATGGTGAGGCCCAGCTGGGTCCTTGCTTTGAGTCTCACAAGGCCAAAACCAAGGTGTTGGTAGGGCTGTGCTCCTTTCTGGAGGCCCTGTAGAAGAATCCACTTCCTTGCTCACTCAGGCTGTTGGCTGAATTCAGTTCGTGCAGCTGTAGGGCCAAGCCCCCGTTTCCTGACTGGTTATCCGCCAGGGGTCAGCCTTCACGCCTACAGTCCTTTTCATGCTTCCCATGTGGTCCCCTTCAGGTTCTCTCACTCTTTGAATCTCTCCAAATTCCCCCTCCACCATATCTTGCTTTTCTTCCAGCTGGAGAAACTTTTTTGCTTTTTGGGGCCCATGTGATTATAGTGGGCCCACCTTAATAATCCAGGATAATCTCACTATTTGAAGGCCCATAACCTTAATTATATCTGTGAAGTCCCTTGTGCCACGTCAAGTAACAAATTCTTAGGTTCCAGGGATTAGGGTGTGTATATCTTTAAAGGGTCATTCTGCCTAACACAGCTTTCATTCAATTCTCAACTCCTCTGAATAAAGTAATTGCTCCTTAAAGCCTAGCGGCTTCTGACCGAGCCTCAACTTACTCTCCAATCCATCTCTTGCTTCTCTCAACCTCATTTGTGCCCTATGCACTAGTCATTGTACTTTCTATTCATTGAATGTTGCCTTGTTGTTTCTATCCTCAAGGTCTGTCTGGAATTCACCCACCCTGCTACTGTACCTGTTATACACCCTTTGATGTAAAAGGATATATAGCAGGTACACCTTAAATGTAAAATGTAACATTGGCCAAGGAGACTGCCCTGGGTCAGGCCCCCAACCAAGCCCAATCAGATATCCCAGCGACGAAATGACATGAGAAAAAAATGACGTATAAATATTAATAACGGTGTCACGAGGCCGGGCGCGGTGGCTCAAGCCTGTAATCCCAGCACTTTGGGAGGCCGAGGCGGGTGGATCACGAGGTCAGGAGATCGAGACCCTCCTGGCTAACACGGTGAAACCCCGTCTCTACTAAAAATACAAAAAACTAGCTGGGCGCAGTGGCGGGCGCCTGTAGTCCCAGCTACTCGGAGGCTGAGGCGGGAGAATGGCGGAAACCCGGGAGGCGGAGCTTGCAGTGAGCCGAGATCAGGCCACTGCACTCCAGCCTGGGCGACAGAGCGAGACTCCGTCTCAAAAAAAAAAAAAAAAAAAAAAAATGGTGTCACGAAACATTATAATTTACAGATAATTGTCCACCTAGGAAAGCCAAGAGAATATACTAAAAAATCATTAGAGTAGGAAGTTCAATAAAGTAGGTGATTATAAGATTAATTTACAAAAATCAACACATTCTTAAAAACCATACCAGCAATAACCAATTAGAAAATGTAAGGTGGGCTGGGTGCAGTGGCTCACGCCTATAATCCCAGAACTTTGGTAGGCTGAGGCAGGAGAACTGTTTGAGCCCTGGAGTTTGAGGCCAGCCTAGGCAACATGATGAGACCCTATCTCTACAAAAAGAAAAATTTAAAAATTAGCCAGGCCTAGTAGTGTGCACCTGTGGTCCTAGCTACTCAGGAGGTTGAGGCAGAAGGATCCCTTAAGTTCAGGAGGCTGAGGCTGCAGTGAGTTGTGAGCATGCCACTGCACCCCAGCCTGGGTGACAGAGCAAGACCCTGTCTCAAAAAAAAAAAAGAGAAGAAAAGAAAACGTAAAGTGAAAAAATTCCATTCATGATGGCAACAAAATCTAAAAGATAACTAAAAATAAACTTAGTAAGAAATAGGCAAGACTTTCACCAAAGAACATAAAATATCTGAGTAAATAAAGAGACAAAAGAGGTTCTTTTTTTCCCCACCCTGCAACGGAGTCTCCCTCTGTCGCCCAGGCTGGAGTGCAATGGCGCCATCTCCGCTCACTGCAAACTCCGCTTCCCCAGGTTCAAGCGATTCTCCGCCTCAGCCTCCTGAGTAGCTGAGATTACAGACACGTGCCACCACACCCAGCTGATTTTTTTGTATTTTTAGTAGAGATGGGGTTTCACCATGTTGGCCAGGATGGTGTCAAACTCCTGACCTTGTGATCCACCCACTTCGGCCTCCCAAAGTGCTGGGATTACAGGTGTGAGCTACCACGCCCGGCAAAAGAGTTTCTTAGGTGAGAAGATTCAATTGGAAATATATCAGTTTTCCTGAAATGTGAGTTTTCTATAAACTCAGTTTCATTCCAGTCAAAATCCATGAATTTTCTGAACTTGGATCTAAAGATCATCTGAAGAGTTCACGCCCAAGAAGGGCCAAGAAATTTCTTAAAATGAAAAATAATGGGATGAGAATCTGCCTCACCAGATATCGAACCAACTCAAAGCTATAATTACTAAGGTAGATAGGTACTGGCAGAGGAAAAAACAAGTTAGGTCAATGGAAGAGAACAGAGTCTAGAAATATATTATCTCAAACAGAAAGAGAGATACATAAACACACATATACGAATGAGTTTATTTTATACATATAAATGTACTCAATTTACTCTATGCTAAGCATATACATATAAAAATGGAAGAAAGGTGCCGGGCGTAGTGGCTCACGCCTGTAATCCCAGCACTTTGGGAGGCCGAGGCGGGCGGATCACGAGGTCAGGCGATCGAGACCATCCTGACCATCCTGGCTAACACGGTGAAACCCCATCTCTGTGGCCGGGCGCGGTGGCTCAAGCCTGTAATCCCAGCACTTTGGGAGGCCGAGACGGGCGGATCACGAGGTCAGGCGATCGAGACCATCCTGGCCATCCTGGCTAACACGGTGAAACCCCGTCTCTACTAAAAATACAAAAAACTAGCCGGGCGAGGTGGCGGGCGCCTGTAGTCCCAGCAACTCGGGAGGCTGAGGCAGGAGAATGGCGTAAACCCGGGAGGCGGAGCTTGCAGTGAGCTGAGATCCGGCCACTGAACTCCAGCCTGGGCGACAGAGCAAGACTCCGTCTCAAAAAAAAAAAAAAAAAGAAACCCCGTCTCTACCAAAAACACAAAAAATTAGCTGGGCGTGGTGGCGGGCGCCTGTAATCCCAGCTACTCAGAAGGCTGAGGCAGGAGAATGGCTTGAACCCAGGAGTAAGAGCTTGCAGTGAGCGGAGATCGAACCACTGCACTCCAGCCTGGGTAACAGAGCAAGACTCCGTCTCAAAAAAAAAAAAGGAAGACAGGCCTGACAGGCTATACAGTGTTAGCATGCTTACCTGTAGGGAATAGGATGGGATGATGACAAGCAGGTGAGACTCGGAGGACTTTTACTTTTCCCTTTGTACACTTCTGAATTAAATTTATTTGTCATAAGGCCTAGCATGGCAGCTGAAACCTATAATCCCAACACTCTGAGAGGCCGAGGCAGGAGGACTGCGTGAGCCCAGGAGTTCAAGACCAGCCTAGGCAAGATGATGAGATGAGACCCCCCCCCGCCCCCGCTCCATCTCTACAAAAAATTTTAAGATTAGCTGGACATGGTGGCATGGACCTGTAGTCCCAGCTGCTTGGGAGGCTGAGGCGGGAAGATTGCTTGAGCCCAGTAGTTCGAGGCTGCACTGAGCTACGATCATGCTACTGCACGTCAGCCTGGGCAACAAAGAGAGATACTGTCTCTTAAAAAAAAAAAAAAAAGTATTTTTTATAAAGTCACAAGTACTGCCTCCATTACTTTTTTACTATTAAAAAAATACATTGTAGAAATGTAAATTGGTAGACTCCTTTGGGAACAATTTAGAAGTATCTATTGAAATTTATAATATTCATATACCTTAACCTAGTCTTTCTATTCCTATGACTTTTTTCTCAAACAATACTCCAACAAATACTAAAAAGGACACGTACATGAATGTTCATTAGCAACTCTGAGTATAACAGCAAGATACTAGAAACAGTTTAAATGCCCAGTAATAGGGACCCAATAATTAAATTATGGTAAGTCTCCCTGGTCACATTAACTGAGGTCTTAGCAGGAAAGAGATGGCATATGCAAAGGAGTAAACTGAAGGAAATTTAATGGCAGGATTTTTTATAGCTATGCGAGCAGCATTTAAAGGAATCAATAAGGGATGGTGAAGCATCCATGGACTAGCAACAGCAGGAAGCTATTTCTACCCTTCAACCCAAAAGGGCAAAAGAAGAGAAGGGTGTCACTGGAGCCCAGCAAGAGCTGGCTGGAGAAGAGAAGCTACCCTAAAGAGCAGTGATCACAGACAACAAGCACAGCTGCTACTAGAACCATGGCAAGGGACAATGGGGATAAAACATAGTCTGACTCCTCCCAACATTGGCCCTCAGGTCTCCTGGCGTGCCTTTTATCAGCTGATCCCAGCTGGAAGCCAGAAGGCAAGGAAGCCCAGATGATGCAGGTTAACAGAGACCAGCTGCCAGTACACAGAAGAAACGAAGGTGAATAAAGGATCTGCGAGGGCAGGAGAATAACAGTGTAGAATATAATGTACCAGCTGGAAAGAATGAGCCATATCTGCATGTACTAACAGGGAAGTGTGTCTAAACATACTGCTAAGTGAAAAAAATCTGGCTGTCGAATAGGATGTATACATATGGCCCCATACTGGCAACAACAAACGAAGATGACAATAATATTTAAAAATTAAGATTAAGGGCCAGGCACCATGACTCATACCTGTAATCCCAGCACTTTGGGAGGCTGAGGCTGGTGGATCACTTGAGCCCAGGTAATTCAAAACCAACTTGGGCAACACAGTAAGACCCTGTCTCTACAAAAAAAAAAAAAAAATTTTAATTAGTCAGGGCTGGGCGTGATGGCTCATGCCTGTAATCCCAGCACTTTGGGAGTTCGAGGCAGGTAGATCATGAGGTCAGGAGATCAAGACCATCCTGGCTAACACGGTGAAACCCCGTCTCTACTAAAAATACAAAAAATTAGCTGGGCATGGTGGCACACGCCTGTAGTCCCAGCTACTTGGGATGCTGAGGCAGGAGAATCGCTCAAACCCAGGAAGTAGAGGTTGCAGTGAGCCGAAATTGTGCCATTGCACTCCAAGCCTGGGCGACAGAGTGAGACTCCGTCTCAATAATAAAAATTAATTAATTAATTAATTAGGCATGGTAGTATGTGCCTGTAGCCCCAACTAATTGGGAGGCTAAGGTAGGAGGATTTCTTGAGCCCAGGAGTTTGAGGCTGAAGTAAGCCAAGGTTGCACCACTGTACTCCAGCCTGGGTGACAGAGTGAGATACCATCTCAAAGCAAAAAAAAATTAAGACTAAGTATCAAGTACATACATAAAAGAATATGCACCAAACTACTCACAATAATTATCTCTGAAAAGTGGGTTCAGATGGAATACTTTGACAAGGTATTTATTTATCCATATATTTATTTTTAATGCTTGTACTTGTAAAAGTAAATACATAAAGTTTTAAGTGAGATAGAAATCAGAGACTTGACGGCTAGGCATGGTGGTTCATGCCTGTAATCCTAGCACTTTGAGAGGCCAGGAATTTGAGACCAGCCTGTGTAACATAGTAAGATCCTGTCTCCAGAAAAAATTTTAAAAAATCAGCCAGGCATGGTGGCGTGGGCCTGTAGTCCTAGCTCTTTGGGAGGCTGAGGTAGGAGGATCGCTTGAGCCCATAAAGTTTGAGGTTACAGTGAGCCAGTATCACACCACTGCACCCCAGCCTGAGCAACAGAGTAAGACTCTGTCTGAAAAAAAAAGAAAAAGAAATCAGAAACTTGTATTTCTAACTACATAAAGAACTATATATCTTGTCCAAACTTCCCACTGAAAACAACTAAAAATTTAAGTTGTAAGTAGTCTATGCACAAAAGGCAAGTGGTTCTTAGAAAGAATTTTATTTTCTTTTAGAAGGGGGCAGAAGTGGCTGGCACCACCCCTCTCCTTCTTTCTGTGCCGAATGCAAGAGATGTGATGCTGAATTGCCACAGCCACACACTGACCACAGCCCAAAGCTCTGGCAGACACACAACAGTCAGTGAGTCAACAGATGTACCCATTCTTTCAACAAATATGACAGTGAGAAGGCTGAAGTAATCATCTGTTTTATTTCAGTCTTTTCCATTAGGGAAAACAATCTTCAAATGACAAGAGTAGAACAAATCCCAAGGAAGAAACTGATTTCCAAAAGTAGACAACATACACGAGAGCAAAAAAGAGCTTAAAAGAAGCCAAAGCCTCCAAGACAAGGAGAACAATATCCCAAGATCCTGGGAGAGATGTAATTTCAAACTCACCGGTAGGACAAAAGTTTGACACATTCTAGAAGTGAGGCTGTGGGGTAAAAACAGGCTCTTTCATACATTACTGGTGGTGGAAGGGATTTGAAAATATCTAACAAAATTACACATGCTTTTAACCCTTTAACCCAATAGTCTCACTTCTAAGAAACTATCCCAAAGATACACTGACAAAAATACAAAAAGTCTTATGTGAATGGCCACTTACTGTAGCACTATTTGTAACATAACAGAGTAAGACTCAATGTACTCCAAATGTCCTTCAACAGGGGTTGAATCAACTACAGTACATACATAAAATAGGTACCATGCATCCATAAAAGAAATGAGGTCCCTCTATCCCTTCCTTTCTAAATAATTTAATCTAAAACCTTAGATTTAGGGAGTCACACGTGCCTGGGGTGAAAGGGGAGAGAGGGGCATTAGTCCATGCGAGGGGTCTAGGGTGTGGCCACAGGTGATTTGGGATTGACCAGATAAGTAAATGTATTGAAGCTAATGGGAACAAGATTTTCCAATGATGGAGAAGAAAGTTACAAATATAGAAAGGGAAAACTGGAATTAATCTTTTGACTTGTATTGAAATTGGAGGTATTCAGTGGAAAAAATGGTTTTTAATATATAACCAGGCATGGTGGCTCCCATCTGTAATCCCAGTACTTTGGGAGGCCAAGGCATAAGGATCACTTGAGCCCGAGAGTTTGAGACCAGCCTGGGCAATACAGTCTCTACAAAAAATTGTCTACAGCTGGGCATGGTGGTGGTGAACACTTGTAATCCCAGCTACTTGGGAGGCTGAGGCAGGAGAATGGCTTGAACTCCCTGGGGAGGCAGAGGTTGCAGTGAGCCAAGATCACGGCACTGCACTCCAGCCTGGATGACAGAGTGCGACTCTGCCTCAGAAAAAAAAAAAAGAAAAAAAATTGTCTTTACAAAAAATTTAAAAATTAGGTGGGCATGATGGCACATGCCTGTAGTCCCAGTTACTCAGGAGTCTGAGGTGGGAAGAGCGCTTGAGCCTAGGAAGTAAAGGCTGCAGTGAGCTGAGATCAGGCAACTGCACTCCAGCCTGGGCAATAAAGAGAGACCCTGTCTCAAAAATAATAATAATACAGAAATATATATATGTGTGTGTATGTATATATATGTACATATGTGTGTATACATATATGTATATATGTGTGTGTTTATATACAAAGATATAAAAATAAATATAGTGTGGATAGTGCGTGTACATTTGTGTGTATACACACATATAATTTTTTTTTGAAACAGAGTTTCTGTCGTTCAGACCAGAGTGCAGTGGCGTGATCATACCTCACTGAAGCCTCGACCTCCTGGGCTCAAGTGATCCTCCCATCTCAGCTTCCCAAGTAGGCAGGACCATAGGCACATGTCACCACACCCAGCTACTAAAACTTTTTTAACTTTTTGTAAGGACAGGGTCTTGCTATGTGGCCCAGGCTGGTCTCAAACTCCTAGACTCAAATGATTCTCCTGCCTTGGCCTCCCAAAGTGCTAGGATTACAGGCGTGAGCCACTGTGCCCACCACCCCTACATATATTCTTTAGCTCTGCTCACAGAAAGAGCCTGGCAGCGGTCATATCCCAACAGCATGAAGCACATCTAGTACCTAGATTTTAGTGGTGTTTTGTTTTTGTTTTTGTTTGCCAAGACGGAGTTTCACTCTTGTTGCCCAGGCTGGAGTGCGATAGCGTGATTTCAGCTCACCACAACCTCCGTAGATCTTGGTTTTGAAACACTATTCTCCACTAACAAGAAGCAGGGTGCAGCCATAAAAAAGAATGAATTCAGGTCTTTGCAGCAACATGGATGCTGCTGGAGGCCATCATCCTAAGCAAATTAACACAGGAACAGAAAACCAAATACCACATGTTCTTACTTATAAGTGGCAGCTAAACGTTGGGTACTTACGGACACATAGATGGCAATAACAGACGCTGAAGACTACTAGACGGAGATGAGGGGTAAAGGTGCAAGGGTTGAAAAATGAACTGTTGGGTACTATGCTCAGTACATGAGTGACAGGATCAATCATACTCCAAACTTCAGCATCACACAATACCCATGTAACAAACTTGAACATGTATTCACTGAATCGAAAATAAAAGTTGAAATTATTTTTTAAGAAAGGTTTAGGGCCGGGCGCGGTGGCTCAAGCCTGTAATCCCAGCACTTTGGGAGGCCGAGACGGGCGGATCACGAGGTCAGGAGATCGAGACCATCCTGGCTAACACGGTGAAACCCCGTCTCTACTAAAAAATACAAAAAACTAGCAGGGCGAGGTGGCGGGCGCCTGTAGTCCCAGCTACTCGGGAGGCTGAGGCAGGAGAATGGCGTAAACCCGGGAGGCGGAGCTTGCAGTGAGCTGAGATCCGGCCACTGTACTCCAGCCTGGGCGACAGAGCAAGACTCCGCCTCAAAAAAAACAAAAAAACAAAAAAACAAAAAAAAACCAAAAAAAACAACAAAAAAAGAAAGGTTTAGGACACAGATAGAAAAATGCACTTAATATTCAAGAGAAGTCATAGGTCTTTGGTGAGAAAAAAAAAAAATTTGAGACACCTAAAACCCAGAACAATGTGAAGTTTGGGGAAGGGATGAGGCTAAAGACAGCATAAACGATTTTTCAAAGTTATGTCCGAAGCAAGAAGAAAAGATGAGGAGTAAGTTTAGTTTCATCTCTGATACAGCATTTCTTGTTAAAACTGATGACTCTCTCTGCAGGCACCTGCCTTCTGAATGCTGGTCCCACTCAGCCATCCACTTCCACTTTTACCAAGTTAATTTCTACTGATTCTTCAGATCAGTTAATTATTGGTATGCTGCCCCTCCCCAGTCAAGGATCTTTTATTACCCTATCATAGAATCACATTTCTTTCCTTAGTGCACTTCTCTCACTTGAGAAATGCCCCCATTAATGTTATTACTTGATTAATATCGACCTCCCTTTTCTCCTTCCAGGGCTGAAATTGTGTCTGGTTTTGCTCTCATCTTATAGCATATAGCAGGAGTTCAATAAACAATTGTTAAAAAAAAAAAAAAAAGAAAGCAAGTCTTCTTGGAAGAATGGCTGACTCCAAGGCTAGGGCAGAGAAGGCATGAGGTAAGTCTGGGCCACCTGTGCCTGAAAGTGGGAAAACAGAGTGAGGATAGGTCAAAAGAAAAAAGGAGCCAGCCTAGGACCTCCTACTGGTAAGATTTGGAGCAATTCAGCATCAAGATAAAGACTGATAATAACAGATTATAATCCAGTAAATAAGAATCTAATAAACGAAGAGGGGAGAAAGCTCTCAGAGTGAAATGACAGCTGATGAAAGTAGAAGGAATAATGTAATTAGAAAATCACCATTTAGGAACCATTATAGTAATAATTCACCTAAGAAACATAAATGGATGCTAAAAGTAATGCTTACAAGTTTTACAAGAAATGGGATACAGGGCCGGACACAGTGGCTCAGGCTTGTAATCCCAGCACTTTGGGAGGCCGAGGTGGGTGGATCACTTGAGGTCAGGAGTTCGAGACCAGCCTGGCCAACATGGGGAAACCCCCATCTCTACTAAAAATACAGAAATTGGCCAGGCATGGTGGCATGCACCTGTAATCTCAGCTACTTGGGTGTCTGAGGCAGGAGAACTGCTTGAACTCAGGAGGCGGAGGATGCAGTGAGCCAAGATCGTGCCACTGCACTCCAGCCTAGACGAGAGAACAAGACTCTGTCTCAAGAAAAGAAAAAGAAATGGGATATAGGCCAGGCACAGTAGCCCATGCCTGTAATACTAGCACTTTGCGAGGCCAAGGTAGGAGGATCACATGAGGCCAAGAGTTCAAGACCAGTCTGGGCAACACAGGACAATTCCATCTCTACAAAAAATGTTAAGATTAGCTGGGCGTAGTGGCATGTGCCTGTAGTCCCAGCTATTTGGGAGGCTGAGGAAGGAGGATTGCTTGAGCCCAAGAGTTAGAGGCTGCAATGAGCTAAGATCATGCCACTGCACTCCAGCCTGAGTGACACAGCAAGACCCCGTCTCTTATAAATAAATAAATAAGAAATAAGATATAAAATAGTTTTAAACTATTTCCTCACTACTTACTATTAAGAGAGGGGAACAGAGTAACTTTGCAGTTGAGAAATCTGATAGATATCACAACAAGCTAGCTGAAGGGGATATATGGGAGTTCTTTGTAATATTTCTACAACTCTTTTGTAAATGAGAAATTATTTCAAAATGAAAAGTTAAAAGGGGAAAATAATTTTAAACTAAATGTTCAAATAAACATCTAAATGAGAGTTTATGCAGCCACTTAAAATGGCTGTATAAACTAAAAAAAAATTTAATGATATAGAGAAATGCTTTTGGTATAGTACTGAATGAGAAAAATAAAATATGAAGCCGGGTGCAATGGCTCACGCCTGTAATCCCAGCACTTTGGGAAGGCAAGGCAGGCACATCACTTGACCCTAGGAGTTCCAGACTAGCCTGGGCAACATGGCAAAACCCTGTCTCTACAAAAAATACAAAAATTAGCTAGGCATGGTGGTGCGTGCCTGTAGTCCCAGCAACTCAGGAGGCTGAGGTGGGAGGATCACCTAAGACTGGGAAGTAGATGTTGCAGTGAACTGAGACCATGCCACTACACTCCAGCCTGGGTGACAGAGTGAGACCCTGTCTCAAAAAAATGAATTAATTAATTTAATTAAATAAGAGTATCAGGCACTCAACCATGAGAGATAGAAAAAGATAAATAAAAAATAAAAATGCTGGAAGTAGATTAAGACAGAGAATTCTGGCTGTGGGAGTGCACTTGGCTTCCCTGTATGGTCAGAAAAAAGCATGCAGGCCAGGCTCAGTGGCTCATGCCTGTAATCCCAGCACTTTGAGAGGCCGAGGTGGGTGGGTCACCTGAGGTCAGGAGTTCAAGACCAGTCTGACCAACATGGTAAATCCCTGTCTCCACTAAAAATACAAAATTAGCTGGGCGGCCGGGCGCGGTGGCTCAAGCCTGTAATCCCAGCACTTTGGGAGGCCGAGACGGGCGGATCACGAGGTCAGGAGTTCGAGACCATCCTGGCTAACACGGTGAAACCCTGTCTCTACTAAAAAATACAAAAAAAGCTAGCCGGGTGAGGTGGCTGGCGCCTGTAGTCCCAGCTACTTGGGAGGCTGAGGCAGGAGAATGGCTTAAACCCGGGAGGCGGAGCTTGCAGTGAGCTGAGATCTGGCCACTGCACTCCAGCCCGGGCGACAGAGCGAGACTCCGTCTCAAAAAAAAAAAAAAAAAAAAAAATTAGCTGGGCATGGTGGCACATGCCTATAATTCTAGCTACTTGGGAGGCTGAGGCAGGAGAATAGCTTGAACCTGACAGGTGGAGGTTGTAGTGAACCAAGATTGCGCCACTGCACTGCAGCCTGAGCAACAAGAGTGAAACCCCATCTCAAAAAAAAAAAAAAAAAAAAAAAGCATGCAGGTAAAGAGTTGCAGATGCTCCCTCTAGAAGGCAGATGGAGCACAGCGATCTGGACTCATCCTCTCACAAACATGCATCTTATCCCAGACAGGGAAGTGGCTCTCTTCCATCCAAAGCTAATAGGACACACACTATGTGCTAGGGATTACACAAGGCAGTGAGGACATTGAAACACAGAAACGCAGGCCCCACCTTAGAGGACTTCTGACTTCTATCTTCTCATTCATTCTTCAACTCTCTGTGATCTGATCTGGCTTCTAATCCCACCCGTCACTGTGGGTCAGTTTACCACTGACCTCTTAAGTGCCAAATCCACTGGACACTTTACAGTCCTCCAGCAATTTGACCTTTATACAGCCCCTGAAACTGTGAGAGGTGGTAAGAGTCTTCCTCTGCCTTCTTGGCCACTCATCTTTTAGGACTGTGTTCAAGTGTTAGCTCCTTCAGAAAGCTTTCCTTAATCACAGCCCTACACTATGACTGTGCTCCGTAACATCCCATGCTCACCTCTATCATAGCATTTAGAAAACATCTTGCCTCTTTTTCTGTCTCTGCAGATAATGAGCATACAATCTGAAACAAGAACCTATAACTTAGGTCTGTTAAATCACTAGCATTTATCAGCATAGTGCCTCAAATATAGTAACACTCAGGAAGAGTTTGTTTAAAAATAAAATAGCCTGTAATCCCAGCACTTTGGGAGGCTGAGGAAGGCAGATGGCATGAGCTCAGGAGTTTGAGACCAGCCTGGGCAACATGGCGAAACCCCATCTCTACAGAAAAAAAAAGAAAAAGAAAATAACCAGGTGTAGTGGTGAGGGCCTGTAGTCCCAGTTACTCATGGGGCTGAAGCAGAAGGATCACTTGAGCCTGGGAGGCAGACACTGCAGTGAGCTGAGATTGCGCCACTGCAATCCAGACTGGGAAACAGAGTGAGACCCTATCTCAAAAAATAAATAAATAAAATATATTTCCAATTATATTCCCCAACTCTAGACACAATATAATTTGTACACATTCCAAAAAGTAATACATTCTAAAGGTATAATTTGAATGCATATATATATATATATGCATACATATATATACATACACACACAACAATTTTAAATATAGAGAGCAGCTCAGGGTGCTATCTTAGGCTTTCTTACATTCTCATTCTGCAGATATCCCCAAAACAATGCCACCCTCTTCTGTGACTTCATTTACCAGCATTATGCTGACTCTTAGTCCATTTGCTTTGCTATAAAGAAATACTTGAGGCTGGGCACAGTTGCTCATGCCTGTAATTCCAGCACTTTGGGAGGCTGAGGCAGACAGATCACCTGAGGTCAGGAGTTCAAGACCAGCCTGGCCAACATGGCGAAACCCCATCTACTAAAAATACAAAAATTAGCCAGGCATGGTGATGTGTGCCTGTAAACCCAAATACTCGGGAAGCTGAGGCAGGAGAATCACTTGAACCCAGGAGGCAGAGGTTGCAGTGAGCTGAGATCATGCCACTGCACTCCAGCCTGGGCAACAGAGTGAGACTCTGTCTAAAAAAAAAGAAAAAAGAAATACCTGAGACTGGTATAAAAAAAGAAATACCTGAGATTGGGTAATTTCTAAAGAAAAGAGTTTATTTGGCTCACAGTTCTGTAGGCTGTATAAGAAGCATCTACTTCTGATGAGAGCTGCAGGGTGCTTCCATGCACGGCAGAAGGGGAAGGGGAGCAGACATCATATGCCAAGAGAGGAGAGGTCAGGCACGGTGGCTCACGCCTGTAATCCCAGCACTTTGGGAGGCCGAGGCAGGTGAATCACCTGAGGTCAGGAGTTTGAGACCAGACCGGCCAACATGGTGAAACCCCGTCTCTACTAAAAATACAAAACTTTGCTGGGTGTGGTGGTGCGTGCCTATAATTCCAGCTACTCAGGAGGCTGAGGCAGGAGAATCGCTTGAATCTGGGAGGCAGAGGTTACAGTGAGCCAAGATCACGCCACTGCTCTCCAGCCTGGGAGATAGAACAAGACTCTATCTCAAAAAAAAGGAGAGAAGAGAGAGAGGGAAGGGTTGCCACTCTCTTTTAAATAACCAGCTCTGAGGGAGAAGTCACTCATTATGGAGGGACTGCACCAAGCAGTTCATGAGGGATCTGCCCCCATGACCCAAAGACTTCCCACTAGGCTCCACCTCCAACACTGGGGATCCAATTTCAACATTAAATTTGGAGAGAACAAATACCCAAACTATGTCACTATCCCAAATTTTACATATTCAGTCTAGATGCCCTTCTGAGTTCCAAGTCCAAGTATGTTAACTTCTTGCTATACCTCATCATCTAGATGTTTCACCCTGAGGAACTTCCTCTTCCTCTGGCATTTACTGTCTCAATCAAAGTCAACCCTTTCACAGATGCTTCTACAAGAAACCTGGAAATTAGCCTTGACACTAGACTCCTCCTCACTCTCATCCTGCACATATAATCAATCAAGTCCTACAAATTTTATCTCCTAAATACTTCCTGAAGCTACACATCCCTCCCTCTTCACTGCCACCATCCTAATTCGAGTCACCATAACCTTTTGCATGGACTACTACAATAGCCTAGTAATCCTCCTACTTGCCCCTGCCCAATTAGTTCTCCACACAGCAGCCAATGTGATAGGATTATTTTACTCCCAGGCTTAAATTTCATAAATTTCCCATTATCTTTAGGGTAAAGTCCCAGACTCCTTAAACAAAGCCTAGATATCTGGCCCCTTCCCACTTCTCCTCCACATACCTTGCCACCTCATCTCTTTATGAGCCTGTAACATGGAGCTTCTCTCGGTGTTTTCAACTTATCATGCCCTTCCAATGTCAGGCTGAAGCCCTTCCAACCCACCGCTTTATTCACCTCCCAATGTCAGGATGAAGCCCTCCTGATCCCACCACTTCATCTAGCCAACCCTTACTTACCTTTTAAGTCTCAGCTAAAACCTTAATTCTGTAGGGAAGCATTATCTGTCTCCAGGCTTCAGGTTAGGTCTCCCTGTCATATATTCCTACCACACCTATATATCCCTATCCCATTACACTGTGTACTTACAATTTTATAAGTATTTACAATAATTTAGTATTTATATTCTGGCTGATCCAGGCAGGGAACATGTCTATTTTGTTCACCATTTTATCCCTAGTAGGTGCTCAAAAACTGTCTATTGACTAACTGATTATTCAATCAGTTACAGTATGCTTGAAAAGAAATACATAAGGGAGCCGGGCACATGGCTCATGCCTGTAAGCCCAACACTTTGGGAGGCCGAGGCAGGCAGATCACCTTAGGTCAGGAGTTCAAGACCAGCCTGACCAACATAGTGAAACCCTGTTTCTACTAAAAATACAAAATTGGTCAGGCATGATGGCACATGCCTGTAATCTCAGCTACTCGGGAGGCTGAGGCAGGAGAATCGCTTGAACCCAAGAGGCGAAGGTGGCAGTGAGCTGAGGTCACACCATTGCACTCCAGCCTGGACAAGAGCGAAACTCCATCTCAAAAGAAAACAAAAAAGAGCCAGGCACAGTGGCTCATGCCTGCAATCTCAGCACTTTGGGAGGCTGAGGCAGGTGGATCACCTGAGGACCTGAGGTTGGGAGTTCGAGACCAGCCTGACCAACACAGAGAAACCCTGTCTCTACTAAAAACACAAAATTAGCTGGGTGTGGTGGTGCATGCCTGTAATCCCAGCTACTAGGGAGGCTGAGGCAGGAGAACTGCTTGAACGCAGGAGACGGAGGTTGTAGTGAGCCGAGATTCAGCCATCGCACTCCAGTCTGGGCAACAAGAGCACGAAACTCCGGCTCAAAAAAAAAAAAAAAAAAAAAAAAAAGAAATACATAAGGTATAGAAAACTAGATTATCTTAATTAGCCATAAAAGGAACACTGTAGGCTGGGCACAGTGGCTCACGCCAGTAATCCCAGCGCTTTGGGAGGCTGAGGTGGGCAGATCACGAGGTCAGGACATAGAGACCATCCTGGCTAACATGATGAAACCCCATCTCTACTAAAAAATACAAAAAGCCGGGCGTGGTGGCAGGCACCTGTAGTCCCAGCTACTCGGGAGGCTGAGGCAGGAGAATAGTGTGAACCTGGGAGGCGGAACTTGCAGTGAGCCGAGATCACGTAATTGCACTCCAGCCTGGACGACAGAACAAGACTCTGTCTCAAAAAAAAAAAAAAAAAAAACACAAAAAAAGAAAATTGTATAAAAATCTGAACTCACCAAAACAAACTGCACCAAACTTGCTGTTCCTAAAACATTCCACAGTATGATTATTTTCTGAACTATACATACAACAATTTTTAGGTTAGTCTAAAATGTCAGAATTCTGATGATCTTCAAATATCAGCCATAATGGATATGAACTCAATTACGACAAAATCATACAGAGCAAAAAACCACAGAGTATTTCCAGCGCATGTCTCCTGTAAATATTTTTTTGCCAAGATAATTAGAAATTATTACATAGTATTTATTACCCAGCTTTCCAAACCATTTACTGAAAAAGCTTATGAATTTTTTGGAAATGTTTTTGCTGAATGCACCCCTGCTATTTAGACAATATGCATGACCAAGGAGATTTAAGTAGTTAATTAACAAGCAATCTATGAAATCATTATATTCAGAAGCATTGAGCACTTCCTAATTACAAGTCACTGTTAGGGACAAAATAATTAATATTGATAATATTCATACAGCATTTACTGTGGATCAGCCACAGTTCTAAGTTTTCTAGGAATTAACTAACCGAAGGTTCTTAATAATTCTGGAATTTATTCCCATTTTACAAAGAAGAAACTGAGGCACAAAGAGCTAAAGATTTTGTCCAAAATCACAGTGCTGATAAGTGGCAAAGCCAAGAGTCAAATCCAGATGATCTGGCTTCAGTCTTATGTCATACTGCTTCTCTAAATAACAAGAAAAGTTATAGTAGAATAATAATAAAAAGGAATCAGTAGAGAATCTACACAAAAATACTGAAACAAAAGAGGAAGAAAGGAATTAGTACAGGAAGGGGAAAGGGTGAAGCATGGCAGATGAAGATCATACAACAGAAAAAATTCCCTCACAGAACTGACAAAGACCATTAACAAAGATCCTTCCAGTCCCACCCGCCCCCGAATGGCTCTGTAAAATGAGAGCTAGGGGCACAGACTAAAGGCAAATCTCAGAGGAAAACAGCAAAATGTTTAAAATAAAATAAAATTATAATAGCACTCAGAAAAAAAGTGAACAAAGAAAAATAACGCCATCACAAAAACGAAAGTCTTCAATGGGAGAGAAGAAAGAGGACATTGCTGAAAATACAGTAAGAGTCATGAAAGCCAAGAATGGTTAAAAAAAAAAAAAAAAAATGAGCAAGACAATGAAAAAAGAATAAAAAGTTAAAAAGATTGCCAAAACAGCCCAGTGGCTCATTCCTATAATCTCAACACTTCAGGAGGCCAGTGGGGGAGAACTGCTTGAGCCCAGGAGTTCAAGACCAGCCTGGGCAACTTGGTGAAACCCTGTCTTTACAAAACAATTTTTCAAAAATTAGCCAGGTATGGTGGCACATGCTTGTAGTCCCAGCTACTCAGGAGGTTGAGGTCAGCTTTAGCCCAGGAGTTCAAGGCTGCAGTGAGCCATGATGGCATCACTGTACTCCAGCCTGAATGACAGAGCCAGATCCTGTCTCAAGAATAAATAAATAAAATAAAAAATTAAAATTAAAAGATTTTCGGGGGGCGAGGTGGCTCACGCCTATAATCCCAGCACTTTGGGAGGCCGAAGCAGGTGGATCATGAGGTCAGGAGTTCAAGACCAGCCTGGCCGACATAGTAAAACCCTGTCTCTACTAAAAATACAAAAATTAGCCAGACGTGGGGGCGCATGCCTATAGTCCCAGCTACTAAGGAGGCTGAGGCAGGAGAATCGCTTGAACCTGGAAGGCGGAGATTGCAGTGAGCTGAGATTGTGCCACTGCACACCAGTTCAGGCAATAGAGCAAGACTTTGTCTCCAAAAAAAAAAAAGAGGTTTTCAAAACAAACCCAAAAAATCAAGCAAAAACATGTAGCAATGGAAATCATAGGAGGTCGACCACAAACATAACTTGTGTCTGAAAGAGGGAACCAAGCAAATGGAACAGAAAGAGATCTAAAACTAGATAATTAGAGGGAATGGGGCTGAGGGCAAGCTCGCCCAAAGATACAGCTTCCAAGCTTCTCCAAACCACAATAGCTAAGGTGGCAAGGATAACCTGAAGATCTCAAAAGGAAATAAAAAAGGGACGGGTATGGTGAGATCCCAATGATCCACTGTGCCAGTCATAGACTTATTTTGCCTCTCGACTCCAAATTCATCCTCTTTGACTACCCTGCAAAGTTGATCTGGGCCCTTGAAATGTTTTTCTTTTGCCAGCTGGAGTGAAGTCAAGCATTGTCAGTAGAGGGTGCTTGTGAAACATTGCAGAAAGAAAAGGGTTTGGCTCCCAGCTCCCAGTATGCTCTGCTCAGGAGGCCCCAGCAACATCCATGGCTTTCCAGGGTCCCACAGTCAGCAACCTTCCCCAGGAGCCCTCTTGGGCAGTTTTGTAGTACAGCACCTCAGCTGAGACACTTAACTGTAAACAGCTTTCCTTAGCACCCTAGAGGGCAGATTTCTGGCAAATTCTGCCACGCAGCATCAGTCACGTCTCTGCCATCCAGTGAGACACTACACCAAGTCTGGATCTCAGCCGGGGGTGGAGTCAGGTGGAGGTGGTAGTGGCAGTAGAGGAGGAAGAGGGCTCCTTGTCCGGTGCTCTATCTCAGCCCGGGGTGGTGGTGGTTTCTTATATCTGCCATTTCTATATTCTTTAGAGCTCTCCTTCTCTCTTTTTCACAGCTTTATTGAGATATCCTTCACATACTATACAATTCACCCAAAGTGTACAATTCAGTGGCTTTTAGTATATTCAGAGTTCACAAAGTTGTGTGAACATCGTAATTTTATAACTTTCTCATTACCCTAAAAAAGGTACCCTGTACCCCTTAGCTGTCACTGCCTATTCCCCAAAATTCCCTATTCTCCCAGCGCCAATCTACTTTCTATCTCTATGGGTTTGCCTATTGTGGACATTTCAAAATGGAATCATACAATATATGGTCCTTTTTGATTGGCTTCCTTCAATTAGTATAATGCTTTTTTTCCAGATAGGCATAGAACAAATGCAGAGCACAAGGTTTTCAAGGTTCAAACATATTGTAGTGTGTATCAGTACTTCATCTCATTTTTTTTTTTAAGAGACAGGGTCTTGCTCTGTTGTACAGGCTAGAGTGCAGTGGTACGATCATGACACACTGCAGCCTCCAACTATGCGGCTCAAGTGATCCTCCTACCTCAGCCTCCCAAGTAGCTGAAACTACAGTCATGCACTACCATGCCTGGCTAATTTTTTACTTTTGTAGACACAGGGGTCTCACCATGTTTCCCAGGCTGGTCTTGAGCTCCTGGCCTCAAGCGATCCTCCTGCTTCAGCCTCCCAAAGTGCTAGAATTATAGGCATGAGCCACTATGCCTGGCCCAGTACTTCATTGCTTTTTATTGCTGAATACTATTTCATCCTAGGAATATACCATATTTTATTTATCCATTCATCACCTGGCAAGATATTTGGGTTGTTTCTACTTTTTGGCTGGATAATGTTGCTATGAACCTTCATGTACATATTTTTGTATGTACATACTCTTGGGCATATATCTAAGAGTGGAAGTGGGTATGTAACTAGAGCCACGGTTTGAATATGTCCCCCAAAAAAGCGTATGTTGGAAACTTAATCCCCAGTACAACAGTGCTGGGAGGTGCAGCCTAATGAGAGGTATTTAGGTCATGAGGGCTCCACCCTCATGAACGGATTAATGCCTATCATCAAAGGGCTTGAGGCGGTGAGTTCAGTCTCTTTCTCCCTCTCCCTCACTCTCTCTTGCCCTTCCAGGTCCTGCCATGAGATGATACAGCAAGGAGGCCCTCACCAGATGCCAGCCCCTTGATCTTGGACTACCCAGCCTCCAAAACTGTAAGAAATAAATCTGTTTTTTATAAATTACCTAGTCTCAGCTACCGTTATAGCAACACAAAATGGACTAGGACACCTAGTATGAAATCTCCTGGTTGTATGGTAATTCTATGTTTAACTGCTTGAAGAAATGATAGTGTGTTCCCCAAAGTGGCCACACATTTTACATTCCCAACAGCAGAGCACTCCAATTTCTCCACATCGCCAGCTCTAATACTTACTCTCTTTTTCTTTAAGAGACAGGGTCTCACTCTGTGGCCCAGGTTGGAGTGCAGCGGTATGACCTTGGCTCAGTGTAGCTGCAATCTCCTGGGCTCAAGCAATCTTCCTGCCTCAGCTTCCTGAGTAGCTGGGACTACATGCCCGGCTAATGATTCTATTTTCTGTAAAGATGGGGTCTCACTGTGTTGCACAGGATGATCTCTAACTCCTGGGCTCAAGTAATCCTCCCACCTCAAATCCCAAAGTGGTGGGATTATAGGTGTGAGCCATCGCTTATTCTTTTTTTTTTTTTTGAGACAGAGTCTTGTTCTGTCGCGCAGGCTGGAATGCAGTGGTGTGATCTCGGCTCACTGAAATCTCTGCCTCTCAGTTTCAAGTGATTCTCCTGCCTCACCCTCCAGAGTAGCTGGGATTACAGGCGTATGCCACCACACCTGGCTAATTTTTGTATTTTTAGTAGAGACGGGCTTTCGCCATGTTGGCCAGGCTGGTCTCGAACTCCTGACCTCAAGCAATCCACCCACCTCAGCCTCCCAAGCCACTGCTTATTCTTTTTTTTTTTTGAGACAGAATCTCACTCTTTGTTGCCCAGGCTGGAGGGCAGTGGCATGCTCTTGGCTCACTGCAACCTCAGCCTCCCAGGTTCAAGCAATTCTCGTGCCTCGGCCTCCCATGTAGCTAGGATTACAGACACCTGCCACCACACCCGGCTGATTTGTTTTTGTATTTTAGTAGAGACAGGGTTTCACCATGTTGCCCAGGCTGGTCTCGAATTCCCGAGCTCAGGCAATCTGTCCATCTCAGCCTCCTCCCAAAGTGCTAGGATTACAAGCATAAGCCACCATGCCTGGCCCCCAGCCACTGCTTATTCTTATCGGCTGTTTTGATTCCAGCCACCATAGAGTGTGAGGTAGTATCTCATGGTAGTTTTGATCTGCACTCCCCTGAAAGCTGATGATGTTAACCATCTTTCTATGTGCTTATTTCTTTACTTCTTATTAGCCAATCTTGCATTACTCCAATTCTCTGTAATAGTTGAGTAATCCTTATATTAAACCTTATCTAGTCAAGTTACCATGTGATTTATCTTTTAATTGGATCCAGACTCCTGCAAGATGAGTAGTCAGTGATTTCCTGAGTAGAAATCAAATGATCTACAATGGTTTTAAAAATAGAGAACAGAAGAGTAAAGCTGAAAAATACTTTGTCACTGGCCAGGTATTCCCTTTAGAAGTAGGTAAGAGGCCTGGTGTGGTGGCTTATGCCTGTAATCCCAACACACTGGGAGGCTGAGGCAGGCAGATCACTTGATGTCAGGGGTTGGAGACCAGCCTGGACAACATGGTGAAACACTGTCTCTACTAAAAATACAAAAATTAACGAGGCGTGGTGGTGGGCCCCTGTAATCCCAGCTACTTGGGAGGCTGAGGCAGGAGAATCATGTGAACCTGGGAGGTGGAGGTTGCAGTGAGCCAAGATCACCCCACTGCACTCCAGCCTAGGTGTTCAAGGCAGAGGTTGCAGTGAACCAAGACTGCACCAATGCACTCCAGCCTGGGTGACGAGTGAGATGTCATCCTAAAAAAAAAAAAAAAAAGTTGTAGCAGAAGGATAAAAACATGTATGGGAACTTTAAAAACCTTTAACTCAAACAGTGGCTTTTTTCTGTTGAAGGAAGGATAAGGGAAAAACACATTAGGAAGCCTTTCAGTAAAAAATGTAATGTCCTCTTTCTTTAAAAAATAAAAAAAGACTCAAGCAAGATGGCATATTAGGATTTAATGACAGCTGGACGCGGTGGCTCACGCCTGTAATCCCAGCACTTCGGGAGGCCGAGGTGGGCGGATCACGAGTTCAGGAGAAGGAGATCATCCTGGCTGACATGGTGAAACTCCATCTCTACCAAAAATACAAAAAACTAGCCGGGCGAGGTGGCGGGCGCCTGTAGTCCCAGCTACTCGGGAGGCTGAGGCAGGAGAATGGTGTAAACCCGGTGGCGGGGAGCCTGCAGTTAGCCGAGACTGCGCCACTACACTCCAGCCTGGGCGACAGAGCGAGACTCCGTCTCAAAAAAAAGAAAAAATTTAATGATAGGGCCAGGCACAGTGGCTCATGCCTCTAATCCCAACACTTTGGGAGGCCAAGGTGGGTAGATCACCTGAGGTCCAGAGTCCAAGACCAGCCTGACCAACATGGAGAAACCCCATCTCTACTAAAAATACAAAAATTAATCAGGCATGGTGGCACATGCCTGTAACCCCAGCTACTCAGGAAGCTGAGGCAGGAGAATCGCTTGAACCCGGGAGGTGGGGGTTGCAGTAAGCCAAGGTCATGCCATTGCACTCCAGCCTAGGCAACGAGAGGGAAACTCTGTCTCATTAAAAAAAAAAAAAAAGATTTAATGATGATATAATTATTTGTTCTATTCTTGTATGTGTAAAACACATCATCAGAAAATATAGGCCGGGCACGGTGGCTGACGCCTGTAATCTCAACACTTTGGGAGGCTAAAGTGGGTGTATTACTTGAGTTCAGGAGTTTGAGACCAGCCTGGGCAACACGGCAAAACCCCATCTCTACAAAAAAATACAAAAGAAAAAAAAAATGACCAGGGCATGGTGGTGTGCACCTGTAATCCCAGCTACTCAGGAGGCTAAGACTTGAGCCCAGGAGGTCAAGGCTGCAGTAGCTGTAATTGCATCCCTGCACTCCAGCCTAAACAATAGAGCAAGGCCCCATCTCAAAAAAAAAAAAAAAGAAAGAAAGAAAAAGGAAATATAAACGTTACCTTTCCTTGCTATTATTTCTGAAACTTTACATGTTTTAGGCCTATGCAGTAGTTCCATATTGTTTATCTCCTCATATATTTTTTTAGAAAGGAAAGACATATTTTTGAAAAACTATGCTGGACTATTGTAAAGTAACTATGCTAGAGCTATGCTAGCAGCTATGCCATCTTAACAGTCCCAGCAAAAGCCATTATTACACACCTGAGTAGAGCAGTGGGCACACAGGGAGTGGTGCCTGCCCTCAAGGAGCAGAGTGATGCATGCAGTTATGGTATAAACAAGGAATAGATGTTATGAGATTATGGCAATTAATAACTGTCTGGGAGGCTCAGGAAAAGCTTCAGAGGCGTTGCCTGAATTAAACTGACTCTGGGAAGCTGAAGCAGAAGGGCAGGAGAGGGATTATAAGCCATGCTAAGGAGCCTGAAATTTATCCCATTGGCAATGGGGAACCACGTACATAGAGAAACAACATAAATCTGTTTTAGAAAGGCTGCTTGTGTAGCAATATGGAGAACAGACTGGAGAAGGCTAAGCACAGAGCAAGAAGAGGCCATTATAACAGCCCAGGTCATTTGCCCTCAGAGGGCATGTACACCTTGAAGGGCACTGAAAGTGATTCAGCAGGGTATTGGAAGAAAAATACTACAACTCCCATTTATAAACTTCTCTGGCATTTAATTTCATGGACACCGGCCTCCTAAGTCCCTGAGTCAGATGTCTGTGGCACATGAGGTTCAGGACGACTCCTCAGAAGTATGAAAATTCCACAGCGTGGAGTGTGTGGTACTGCCACTCACTCATTCACGTCCTAATGTAGAACGGTTCATGCAGTACAGATGACATCAATATGGTTAGTTTCGTAAAAATTGGATGTTAAAAAGATTTTTTTATGGAACACTTCATAAATTTGTGTGTCATCCTAATCTTCTCTTTATCGTTCCAATTTTAGAATATGTGCTGCCAAAGCAAGCCCGTAATAGGATATTTTAAATAGGATCATAACTAAACTTGACAATGAGACAGTGAGAAACTCTGAAACGTGCACCACGAAGAAGTTTTCCAGTTATAATCTGGCCAAGTGCTTATAAGAGTTTTAGAACTTAAATAACAGTTACGTATTTTTCTTCTACAAAAATGTTGCTGTTCTCAGTTTCGTGACCTTTCCTGGGATGGCAAATGTAAGTAGCATGGCACCTAGCAGATACTCCAAATAGACACACAGCTGCCCTTCCAAGATAAACATCTATTTCGGTTGATGCAAAATTGTGGTTTCTGCCATTAGTATTATCAAAGGCTAGAAACTAGCTGTTTTTTAAAGAAAACTGTTGAGTGCATTTTGAAAATAGATGTTTTTAATGTTTCCATCCTTATGTTGTTACCAAAAGAATATAAAAGTCACACAAAAACTCATTATCTATATACCAGCAGTTCTCAAAGTGTAGTCCAAGGACCCTCAAGGGTCCCCAAGACCCTTTCAGGGGGTCCACGAGTTTAGAACTATTTTCACAATAATTCTAAGACATTATTTGCCTTGTTCATTCTTGTTCTCTTATGAGCGTCCAGCAGTTTTCTAGAGGTTACATAACATGATGAGGTGACCACGATTGTTCTCCCAGTTAACAGTATGCGTGCTTGTGGGTTACTATGATTTTTGAGACAGGGTCTCACTCTGTCACCCATGCTGAAGTGCACTGCCATGATCACAGCTCAGTGCAGCCTCAACCTCCTAGGCTCAGGCAATCCTGCTGTCAGCCTCCCTAGTAGCTGGGACTACAGGGATATGCCATCATGCTTGGCTAATTTTTTAATTTTTTGAAGAGATGTAGTTTCACTATGTTACCCAGGCTGAATTTTTTTTTTTTTTTTTTTTTTTAGACAGAGTCTCACTTCGTCCCCCAGGCTGGAGTGCAGTGGCATGATCTCGGCTCACTGCAACCTCTGCCTCCCAGGCTCAGGCAATCTTCCCACCTCAGCCTCCCAAGTAGGGGATACCAGAGGAGTGTGCGACCATGCCTGGCTAACTTTTTTGTATTTTTGGTAGAGATGGGGTTTCACCGTGTTGCCCAGGCTGGTCTCAAACTCCTGAGCTCAAGCGATCCCCCCACTTCGGCCTCCCAAAGTGATGGGATTATAGGCGTGAGCCACCGCACCCAGCCAAGAACATTTTTTATCATTTTTTTGTACTCAGTGATTTTTAAAACATTAAATATCGACAGACAATACTCACAAAGATGAAAGTTATTTGGGAATACTCAATAATTTTTAAACTTTAAGGGAATCCTGAGACTAAAGAGTCTGAGAACCACCGCTACATACTTTAAATCCTCAGTAACAGAATTTCCTGACTTGTTTAACATATTCCAAACAAAAGGGTTCAGTGTTAAAAATACATAAACATGCCACCTTTCAGTTACTTTGCAAGAAAAACTGACATCAAGGAAGAGGAAATTTATGATATACAGACAAATAATAGGCCAAGGCAGTAGATGACATTTCATCAGAGTAACATAAATTAAGTCCTACAGGAGTTCAGAGAGGAAGAACTCATGTCAAGCCAGGATGCTCAGATAAAGAATCTAATGGAGAATAAATATGAACTAAACTTCCATTACCATCTTTAAAAAAATCATCAGAAGATGACTGAGGAGGAGCAAAATTTCTGGGAGAAGTCAACAATGACAGGCCAAGGAGAAGTGTGTATGTTTTAGCAACCTCATCCAGTGAGAATTTTTTTTTTTTTTTTTTGAGACGGAGTCTCACTCTGTCGCCCAGGCTGGAGTGCAGTGGCCAGATCTCAGATCTCCGCTCACTGCAAGCTCCGCCTCCCGGGTTCACACCATTCTCCTTACTCAGCCTCTCGAGTAGCTGGGACTACAGGCGCCTGCCACCACGCCCAGCTAATTTTTTGTATTTTTAGTAGAGATGGGGTTTCACCATGTTAGCCAGGATGGTCTCGATCTCCTGACCTCATGATCCGCCTGCCTCGGCCTCCCAAAGTGCTGGGATTACAGGCATGAGCCACAGCGCCCGGCCTACTTTTTGTATTTTTAATAGAGACGGGGTTTCAACACATTGGCCAGGTTGGCCCCGAACTCCTAACCTCAGGTGATCTGCCCGCCTCAGCCTCCCAAAGTGCTGGGATCACAGGTATGAGCTACTGCACCCGGCCCATATGGTATTCTTATCAACTGTCTCTTTTTGATCTCAGAGTAATTCCCTTATGCCTAACACTCCCAGCCCAGCATCATCACTTAAAATGCATATCCTTGTTAGTATAATGGTGAGAAAAAGAATAAAATAAATGCATAAATAAAACCACAACGTGGCGGGGCGTGGTGGCTCATGCGTGTAAACCCAGCACTTCGGTAGGCAGAGCCAGGCAGATTGTTTGAGCCCAAGAGCTCGAGACCAGCGTAGGCAATATGGTGAAACCACATTTCTACAAAAAATACAAAAAATTAGCTGGGTGTGGTGGTGCGTGCGTGCCTGTGGTACCAGCTATTTGAGAGGCTGAGGTGGGAGGATCACCTGAGCCTGGGAGGTTGAGACTGCAGTGAGTCATGATCATATCATGCCAGTGCACTCCAGCCTGGGTGATAGGGTGAGGCCTTGTCTCAAAAAAAACAAAATAAAATAAAATAAATTAAAAAAAAAAAATCCCACAATGTTGGCATTTTTTTTTTTTTTTTTTTTGAGACAGAGTCTTGCTCTGCCACCCAGGCTGGAGTGCAGTGGCCGGATCTCAGCTCACTGCAAGCTCCGCCTCCCGGGTTTACGCCATTCTCCTGCCTCAGCCTCCCGAGTAGCTGGGACTACAGGCGCCCGCCTCGTCGCCCGGCTAGTTTTTTTTTTTTTTTTTTTTTTTTTTGTATTTTTAAGTAGAGACAGGGTTTCACCGTATTAGCCAGGATGGTCTCGATCTCCTGACCTCGTGATCCGCCCGTCTCGGCCTCCCAAAGTGCTGGGATTACAGGCTTGAGCCACCACGCCCGGCCCTTTTTTTTTTTTTTTGAGACGGAGTCTCGCTCTGTCGCCCAGGCTGAGTGCAGCGGAGCGATCTCGGCTCACTGCAAGCTCCGCCTCCCGGGTTCATGCCATTCTCCTGCCTCAGCCTCCCGAGTAGCTGGGACTACAGGCGCCTGATACCACGCCTGGCTAATTTTTTTGTATTTTTAGTAGAGACAGGGTTTCACCATGTTAGCCAGGATGGTCTCGATCTCCTGATCTCGTGATCCACCCGCCTCGGCCTCCCAAAGTGCTGGGATTACAGGCGTGAGCCACCACGCCCGGCCAATGTTGGCATCTTTAGGCGGTGAGATTTAAGACTAGTGATCACCTACCATGAACCAGGTAATATACTAAAGATGAGAAATATTACAACTGTTGTTTTTATTGTTAAACTATTGTTTGTACATATCTACTAATAGCACAAGACCAGGCTTTTTGTATCTATTCCCTCCAATCCTCAGAGCAACCTTGCAAGGTAGGAACTTTTGTGCTCATTTTCCAAATTTGAAAACCAAGAAGACATGAGATTCTGAAGCCTATCTAAGGTGACACAATAGAAACTGGTAAGGCTATTACTGAAATCCTGGTCTGCTGCTCATCTAGCCCTAGGAAGCACACAGACATGTCCCTCACATATTGCAGCAGCCTAACCAGCCTTCCATTGAGTCTCACCTCATTCTAACCTCTCATCCTGCATAAATGTTTTATGACTCTTGTGTAGTAGGCATGGTACTACGGCTGCAAACCTCAGAACTCCTCATGTGAGGGAAATAGCTATTCACTCTTCTGCCTCTTCCACACAGTGATGTTCCTGAAAGGCGAAGCTGATAAAATCTCTATCCTCGAATCTTTCAGTGGCACCTAATCACCTTCAGGATAAAGCTCTAATTCCAGAACTCACAAAGACCTTCACATCTATTCTTGACCGATTTCTGCAGCCTCATTTCCTACACACTCCCCAAACAGGCTCCGTACTCCTGCCACACCAGTGTCTTTAGGATGTAGCCACATTCTTTGCTTCTAGGCCACGGCACACATTGTTGCCTGTGTGAAAAGCCAAAACCCATATCCACCCAGCTAGTAACTACTGATTTCTCAAGATGTAGGTCAGATGTGAACTTCCTTAGAAAACCACTACTCTCAAGCCTGTAATCCCAGCACTTTGGGAGGCCGAGACAGGAGGATCACAAGGTCAGGAGTTCGAGATCATCCTTGCTAACACGGTGAAACCCCGTTTCTACTGAAAAATACAAAAAGCTAGCCGGGCGAGGTGGCTGGCGCCTGTAGTCCCAGCTACTCGGGAGGCTGAGGCAGGAGAATGGCGTAAACCCAGGAGGCGGAGCTTGCAGTGAGCTGAGATCCAGCCACTGCACTCCAGCCTGGGTGACAGAGCGAGACTCCGTCTCAAAAAAAAAAAAAAAAAAAAAAGAAAACCACTACTCATATTCCCCACGATATCAAGTGCGCTTTTAGAAGATCCCACAAGACCCTCAACCACAGCCCTTGTTATAATGTATTCTAACTGCATCTGGTTATAATGTATTCTTTACTTGCTTCTGGTCCTACTAGACTGCAGGCTCTTTGAGGCCAGGGACACGTCCTTCATACCTATCAAGCCACCACCTAGCACAGAGCCTGGCAGAGCTCATGTTCAGTATACATTTGTGGAATGATGAGAGCACCTGGTCTAGTAGGAGAGACAGAAACGTATACAATCACATAAAATAATAAAAATGTAAAAATAAGATACAGTAGGGATTCTGTCCAAGGGAGAAAAAAGGTGGGGAAATCCAGGGGAACCCTTCTACCTGTATCTCTGAGGGTTCCTTACCTGATTTCTCAAGTTTCTTCTAATCTTGCTGCAGCTGGTTAGAAGCACTCTGATCATGAGTGCTTACTTTGAACCACGTGCTCTGCAAAGCATTTTACATGAACTGACTTGTTTCTCACCACTGCCCAATGCATTTCACTGATGAGGAAACTGAGGCTCAAAAATAAGATTCCTGCTTAATGTCAGACAACTATTAATAGTGGAAGACCCTTGGCCGGGCGCGGTGGCTCAAGCCTGTAATCCCAGCACTTTGGGAGGCCGAGACGGGCGGATCACGAGGTCAGGAGATCGAGACCATCCTGGCTAACATGGTGAAACCCCGTCTCTACTAAAAATACAAAAAACCAGCCGGGCGAGGTGGCGGGCGCCTGTAGTCCCAGCTACTCGGGAGGCTGAGGCAGGAGAATGGCGTGAACCCGGGAGGCGGAGCTTGCAGTGAGCTGAGATCCGGCCACTGCACTCCAGCCTGGGCGACAGAGCGAGACTCCGTCTCAAAAAAAAAAAAAAAAAAAAAAAAAAAATAGTGGAAGACCCAAGATCTGAACCCAAATCTTCTGTCTCCTGAACCAGGGCTCCAACCGGTACTGTTTCTACTGTCTGTCAAAAGTTTTCACCTCCTCCCCAAATACCAAGTTGGCTAGGTTCAATTAAACTAGTAAGGTTAAACTAAGATTTTTTTTTTTCTTTTTTTTTTTCAGATGGAGTCTCGCTCTGTTGCCCAGGCTGGAGTGCAGTGGAGCAATCTCGGCTCACTGCAAGCTCCGCCTCCCAGGTTCACGCCATTCTGCTGCCTCAGCCTCCCGAGCAGCTGGGACTACAGGCGCCCGCCACCACTCCCGGCTAATTTTTTTGTATTTTTAGTAGAGACACGGTTTCACTGTATTAGCCAGGATGGTCTTGATCTCCTGACCTCGTGATCTGCCTGCCTTGGCCTCCCAAAGTGCTGGGATTATAGGCGTGAGCCACCGCACCTGGCCTCAACTAAGATTATTTTTTAATTTTCACCATTTGAGTGAAAATGCACCTAGAATTATTACACATTTCCCAATTTCTTATAAATTGAATACCTTGAATATAATTTAACTTTTATTTTTTGCTATCTCAGAACCACTGCTGTATTTGTTACTAAGAATGCTGTGACACAGTAAGTTTTGTAAAAGACATTCCTCAGGAATGACTGTGTTATAACTGGGATGTAACAGATTGCCCTTGTATCAACACCCTTGGCCTGTGAGCACTTACGAGTGCTTGTAAGAGTTTTGACTCTGAATCTACCACTACCCCATGCCTAGCTAGAGCTATCATTTCTTGCTACTGTCAATGTTTGCCTCTAGCAGCCCATCTGATGTGCTACCTCTAATCTTCAATGGGCTGTGATACCACAGATGAGGTAGCAGTCATTAGTGCTATGCACCAGATATTTCTGGCTCTTTGCTTCCCAGACATATGCTAACACTGAAATTCTCTAACCTTCTTTAAAGTTAGGCATGGCTGTGACTTGCTTTGGCTAATGAAAATGTGAATGAAAGTGACATGTGCTGGCCGGGCGCGGTGGCTCAAGCCTGTAATCCCAGCACTTTGGGAGGCCGAGACGGGTGGATCACGAGGTCAGGAGATCGAGACCATCCTGGCTAACATGGTGAAACCCCGTCTCTACTAAAAAAAAATACAAAAAACTATCCGGGCGAGGTGGCGGGCGCCTGTAGTCCCAGCAACTCGGGAGGCTGAGGCAGGAGAATGGCGTAAACCCGGGAGGCGGAGCTTGCAGTGAGCTGAGATCTGGCCACTGCACTCCAGCCTGGGCGACAGAGCGAGACTCCGTCTCAAAAAAAAAAAAAAAGTGACATGTGCCATAGTGGGATAGAAACTTGAAAAGCCAGTGTCCACTTGACCACTATCTTTTCATTTAATCAAAATGGTCATGGCAGTAAAGATGAAGTTTCTATCAGCCTCAGTCCCTAAGTGACTATGAAGAGTTTCCTGTACACTCATGCTGGACATGTCACATGAATGAGAAGTCAAGTTTTGTTCTGTTACGCCACTGAAGTTTTGAGGTTTTTGTTAGTGCAACCTAATCCAAGCTATCTATATCAATACAGATCTCTCAGTAAGGGATTCTCTCACATAAACAACTTTATTTATAGATTTTAATGACAAACATTTTGTTTGGATAAAGAATTATCTTTGCGTCCATCCTGGTTCAAAGCTATTTTCAATATAAAATATATTTGCCAAGTACCTACTATGTACAAAGTTGGATGATGAAGAGGACAGTCTATGTCTTGAATAGTTTCAGTCTTATATTGTGGGTAGAAGCAGCATTTAAGGCAGTTATCGCAAAAAGGCAGACTCTAATGTTATGGTGGTTTAAACTTTAAACTTAAACAGGAGAGACATCTCATCTAGATGGGAAGAGAAGTACAGACAAGCTTCACAAAGGAAGTTCTGTATCAAATGGCCCTGAAACATACATAAGAACAATTAGGGTCAAGGAGACTACTTAAGATAGAAAAAGCCAACATGAGCAAAGATACAGAGCACAAACAGCAAAGCACAAAGAGCAAATAGTTCCACTGACCTGGAAAATATGAGAATGGCAAGAAATCAGTTTGCCCACATTGCCCATGCCAGGCTGGTCTGTGCCTAACCCAACAGATAATGGGGAGCCATTCAAAGTCCTGGCTGGAGAAGTGACAAACTTGGAAGCGATGGCAGTACAGATAATAGAGGGGAGGAAGGAAAAAAATGTTAGGGGGTTTCTGTAGTAATTCACAGGAATGGTCCAATGGCCCCAAATCAGTGTGATGACAGTAGGAGTGAAAAGAAGCAGATGCCAGACTGGGTACGGTGGCTCACGCCTATAATCCCAGCACTTTGGGAGGCCAAGGTGAGCAGATCACTTGAGATCAGGAGTTCAAGATCAGCCTGGTCAACATGGTGAAATCCTGTCTCTATTAAAAATACAAAAATTAGTCGGGCATGGTGGCACATGCCTTTAGTCCCAGCTACTCAGGAGGCTGAGACAAGAGAATTACTTTAACCCAGGTGGTGGAGGTTGGAGTGAGCAGAGATGGGGCCACTGCACTCCAGCCTGGGCGACAGAGAGAGGCTCTGACTCAAAAACAGAAGCAGATGCCAGAAACAGTGTGGAAGTAGGGTCAACAAGAGCTGGCACCCAACCAAAAACACAGGGGAGAAAAAAAGAAGAAAAATAAGAATAAATTTAAGGTACAGCTTCTGGGTTGAGAGAACTGTTATTCCAAGTAGCTGAGGTGAATCAGAAAAGCGACAATGGGCTAAGTGTGGTGGCTCACGCCTATATTCCCAGCACTTTGGGAGGCTGAGGCGGAGGATTTCTTTTTTTTTTTTTGACTGAGTTTCACTCTTGTTGGCCAGGCTGGAGAGCAGTGGCGCGATCTCAGTTTACTGCAACCTCCCAGGTTCAAGCGATTTTCCTGCCTCAGCCTCCCGAGCAGCTGGGATTACACACGCCTGCCACCACCCCTGGCTATTTTTTGTATTTTTTTTAGTAGAGACTGGGTTTCATCATGTTGGCCAGGCTAGTCTTGAACTCAAGGTGGGAGGATTTCTTGAGCCCAGGAGTTCAAGACCAGCCTGGGCAACATGGCAAGACCCTGTCTCTACAAAAAAAAATTTTTTTTTTTTTTTTTAATTCACCAGGTCACCTGCCTGTGGTCCCAGCAAATTGGGAGACTGAGGCGGGAAGACTGCCTGAGTCCACGAAGTCAAGGCTGCAGAGAGCCATGTTCACTGCACTCCAGCCTAAGTGACAGAGGGAGACCCTGTCTCAAAAAAAAAGAAAAAGTGACAATGGTAAGTAAAGTGTTACCGTATTCCTGATAGTTAACTCCAGCTTCCTTGGAAATAAATTCTATTACTTGTTTACTCTTTGCACCATACAGGACAAAGGTACCTCTTGGATTAATGCCATCAGCCCACCTTTTGTGCAACCTCATATCCTGCTTTTTCTGCTAAGAAACTCCCTGGAACCACCCATGAGCATCTCAGGTTCCCCTGCACCTTTGCCATCCTCACTTTCTCATCTGCTCACTTCTTCCTCTTCATCCAGCCGGGCCTACCCACTCTTCATGACCCAATTCAAGCCTCAGCTTCCCTGTGAAACCTTCCTCAAACACACTGATTTCTCCTTTTCCCGGTTTCTCATAGTACCTACCATCTTGGAATTCTAGAGACCATATCATAGTTATCACTGTCATGTGTGTGCTTTATTCCCTTAACTATATTATAGGCCCATTAGAACAAGTTTCTTATCTTAAATGGTTTTGAGTTTCCCCTCAGTCAATGCCTTGCATAAAACATATACTCAAGAGGCGTTCCATTGATTGATACAAAGTCTGTTAGTCTCTAAGAACATGAATGCCTTGTTTCATCATTAATATTTTATTTTTATTAAGCCATGGTTAGACAGACATGTGAAATGAAGAGATTCACCACTTAGTATCTCAAAATATTCTTAAGAATTTCTAATCATAGGAGGAGCTGTTATTGCCTTAAGAGATTATTTGAAAATATCATTTGGTAATAAATTTCTGTGCCAGCTTCCTTTTAATCCTCTGTTGACTTGAAAGTACACCAAACATTTCAGTGATCATCTCTACAAGATAATTCTGACTTAGAAACAACCTAATTTGTCATGGGGACTATCTTACTTTTAGTAACCTAGTAAGAGTTTTTTCCTACCTTCATGTCCAGCTATCTATAATTCACAGTACATCCACTGAAAAGTTTGAGTATTTTACTTTCTGAGGTAATAGCTGCCTTCACTGGTCCCCCATTCAATTAATTACATTCAGTTATCAGGTTTCACTCCTTCCTCATACGTGAAGGAAACATAAACAAAATGAGACTTACTGAGGAATCATAAAAATGGACATTGTTGTAAAAAGGAATCCAAAATGTTCATGGGACACTCTTCTAACCAAATCTGCTCTTCTCACTAAGATATATTCTCTTGCAAGCAAAAGCACCGAGGAGACAACAGGGGAAAGTGCCAGAAGGAAAGGAAGCAAGAGAGGCGTACTTTGCTGATCAAACTGACCCCGGTTCTGGCCCCCGCTAGAGCAGTAAGCAATGACAACCACTACCCATACGCTGCCGATTCCCGCTCAGGCGCTCCCTGGACTTTTCTTTCCTCTTCCCACAGCAGGGCCCGAATGATGGTGTCGGTGCTCTGCGCCAAGGTGCGCAGCGCTGTGGGGTCTCACACAGAGATGACCTCAGACCTCCTGGCCTGCGTCCGGGCGGCCTTTCCCCCAGGCTCGGCGGCCCCCACCCGGGCGAGGTCATCCAGATACCGGGCCCCCAGCCCGAAGGACGAACTGGGCCGTGCCCCGACCCCTCCTTCCCGGGCACTAGCGCGCGGGCTCCGCGCCCCGCCCAGCCCGGGAACCGCGGCCGGCGGGGGAGGGGCGGGGCGGCGCGGCGACCGTTATTCGCGGTCAGCCATCGCGCCCCGAAGCGCACTGGGCAGGCCCTTACCACAGCGGAGAGGGAGGCAGGGGAAAGGTGGCGCCCGGCCCGACGCGGGGCAGGAAGGCGGAGGCGGCGGCGGAGGCGGCGGCGACAGCCGCGGGGGACCCCGGCGGGCGCCCACGACGCGGTGGGCTGCATGGGCGCCGCCATAGTGGGGACGCAGCGGCGGGCGGAGCGCGCGGCCGCGACCCGGTCGGGAGCCTGCGACCAATGGGCGCGCGGAAGCCGGGCGGAGCGAGGGCCTGGCCAATGCGGAGCTGCGCTGCCCCGAGCAGGCCAATAGACGCAGGAGCCGCGGATTTGCCGGCCCGCCCACCCCGCCTACCACGGGACCAAAGCTGCGGCAAGTGCAGGGTCAGAGGTTTGCGCTGGTGGAGCGCCCCAGCCTGCAGGTTCAGCGCGGGTGTCTCTCCCGGGCACGTCGAGCCGTCTAGAGGAACCCTCTTCCCCCGGCTTCACGGCCCAGAGGACGCACGGCTGTCTCCCCTCGAGAGCCTGTTTCGTCGCCCGCGCGTGGAACGCAAAGTGCTGGGGTAGTCACGGCCACTTCACACTGAGGAACATCTCATCTCGCCCTCCAGGTCGTGAGCGCACCCAGTCCGCTCACTGAGGCCGAAAGCTTCAGACCTCCGTGGGCCCTAGTGGGTAAGGGGGCACGGAGATGGAGCGTTAAGAGACTCGTAGAACATTTTTAGTCTGGACATGGCACAGGGCCTCCCACCCCACTTTTTCATTCCTGCGGCTGAGCCCTGGTGTTATCCGCCTGGAGCAGTATTTAAAACTTTCTTCCTCAACAAAGCTGGGGTGGTCTTTAAACTGCAACCTTGGATCCAAAGGCCCTCCCTTACTGAGGGAAGGCAGTTGGCCCTACAAAAAGGCTTCTGGGAGGAGCTGCCTAAGGCAGGAAGGGACTGGCAGACCAGGAGGTGCCACTTTTGGCTGGGGCCAGTTCTCGAGGTCGACCCGACTGCATAAGCAGCCAGTAGGGGAGAGAATAGGCCGGTCTGTGTGATTTGGATCACCTGAGTTGCGGTTTCCTAAGAGTTATTACGTTGACCAAAATAAAAAGTGGTTTCTGGAAAACTGGTCAGCTGTTGAGTAAAAACTGCTGGGATTAAACCCAGCGCCCACCGCTGGAGGAAGTGGAGTCATCGAGAAAGGTTGGGATCCTGTGTAAAAAGGCTGGTGAAGTGTTCCTCTCTTCCAAAGACGGATGGATTAGTGGATTGGGCTCTCTCACCAATCCACTAAGGTTTGGTTCTGCCCAGCCTCCCTTGCTACATCCCTTGGGAATCCAACTTCCCTCTCTGGACCCCAGGAGGGGGCTGACATAAAAAAAGGTCACCTCCTGCACCTTTCTCCACAATGAGATACCAAGTAGCAACCACCTCTCACCCCCAGGGACACAAGGAAGCATCCAGAGTAGCTGAGTTGACCCAAGCCTCTCCCGCACCTGGACAGGGCCATGCCTCAGGAAGTGCCTGGCTGTTCAAGGGCCAGTCAGTGCAGCTCCGGGGCGCCCAAGTCCTGCAACTTTTCATTGCCCCCCTCCCTGTTCTATGGTTCCCCATCCTTTTCCACTTTGACTTCAGGGACCCACCAGCCAAAGGAGATTGCATCTTCCTCAAGGGAAGTTTCTCACCAACTAGACAGCTCGGATAGCAATCTGAGGATCCCACTGGAGGTTGGCTCCCTTGCTTTTCAATCACCTAAAACGCACCCCGTTCTTCACACTGGTTCCCAATGTGTATATAATACAGATACTGGCATGAACTTAGGCCAGCTCAACGAAGATGTATCAAATAGGGCAGCAGTGAGAGATAACTCTGTTGAGAGGACTCACTGGTCCGGTGCTTCCTGTTACCTCATCCTGCCTGTCTCTAAGGCAGAGCAAGCACAACAGAGGTGCTCAGAGCCAGATGTGTCCCTGTTCCCATGACCCACCATACTTGGTCTAATACAGAGCTTGACAAGCAAAGGACCCACTCTCTGGAATTTCCTAGGGACTGCCTTACTGATTTGTCTTAAAATACACAGCCCTGCTCCAGAGTCTGACTCTAGATACACCCCCAGCCTGACGTGGACCACTTGGGCTCCTTGGGGCAGACAGCCAATCCTCTGCTCAACACATTTTATTGCTAAGGACAAGGTGATGCACCAGTTTTCAAAATAATTTGGTTTATAGTGTTCATACGTAACAAAAAAGGGGAAGTATTATAAATCTGATTCTTGTATACACAGGGTATTGGTGTGAAGCCCTCCAACCCTGGGCCCAGGCAAACAAATTCTCGAGGAGCAAAAACCTGTTTAACCCCTTCAGTATTGCCCTCTAGTCCCACCCCCACCCCAAAATCAGCTCCCTCCCACCCACAGTGGGCCTCCAATGGCCCCAGTTTTTTCATCCTAACCCTACAAGCCCCTGCATGATTGCAATTTTCTGTTGACAGAATCACCCACCAGGCTCTGCCTGCTTCCATCATTAAAATCCCCGCTTCAGGGTAATCCCCACCCACACCCTCTAATACTTTGCCACAGGGGCTCTGCACCTAGAGTGTTGTGGGCACACACCCATGTTATCCCCATGTTCTCCTTCAGGGGAAGACAAAGAGGTGGCATCAGCTCCTTAGCATCTCAATACTGCAGCTCTGCCAGCACTGTCTTGAGGCTGTTCCAGGCCTGGACAGATGCCACACCCATCTTCAGCCAACCCCCAGGAGCCCTTACTCAGCTCAGCTGAGGGCAGAATTTCACATTTTGTTTGCCCTGCATAGGCAAGGAAGAAAGTAAAGGCCAGGGGCTGGCAGAAGCTGGTCCAGACCAAACATACATACACACACACACACGCGCGCGCACACACACATACACACATATAAATACAAAAGTAGGGGATGGGGCAAGTACCAGCACCTCAGCCTAGTAGGTGCAGGTGATAGTTATGAAGCTAAGTCCTAGGCCAGGAACAGGGCAGCCAGTCCAGCCAGCACAGTTGACCCCTCTATGGACTGGGGCCAGTGCAGCCACAGCATTCCAGTGCTCAGCCCCGTAGCTGGGAGATCAGCGACTGCTGCCACGTGCCCAGAAACGGCTTGTCCTTTCACTACAGCGGAATGCAATGAGGGTGGGTGGGAGGATGATGGGTCGGTTATTTCATTCCTTTTCTTTTTACAACTTCACTTTCAGAGACTTCAGAGTTCCATGTCTGCTGTGCTGTGGAACCCAGAGTGCTCTTGCCTGGATGGCTGGGAATTCCTTGGACCCTGGAAGCACCTACTCCATGATGGCCCGGTATAGTGCAGGCTCAATATAATCTTCCCGGTATCTTGAGTTGATAACTCGTTGCCGTTTCTTTTCTTGCTTAACCTCTTTCTCTGTGAAAATCTCATTGAAGCGCATGTCTGAGGCTACTGACTATAGAAGAATAAGCAAGCCAAATGTCAGCTACCCTAAGAAAAATACAAAGGGATGCATCCTTGCCTTGTTCCCTCCCTCCAAGACAGGAACTGGGGACACACAGAAAATACTCACCAATCTAGATTTGACTCTCTTGGGAAGCTCTTCATCCAGTGTGTATACATCATCTCTCTTAACCACAAGCTGTGAACCATCCTCAAATTCCACCTACCAAGGAAACAAAGGCCTTTTGGCTAGGATATCCCTGACTCTTTCCCTGGTTCCCATGCACAGTGGCAGTCTCCTACAGTCAAAGGAAGGAGTTAGCACACTAAAATAAGGACTACCTTACTTCACATTTGGCAGACTGCACACAGGACAGACCCCTAGCTCTGAAAGGGTTACCAACCTATTAGCTCTCCTAAGAGCAAAGACTTGCCTCTGGCCCAACAGGAAGCACAGAATTAATCAAGCACCCCCTACTCCCTAGAAAGGTAGAACCTATGGATACCTGGTACATTTGGATAGGGTGGGAGGCCACAAACTTGGCTCCATAGACTTGGCCATCTGTCCATCTCACTTGGACCACTTCCCCTTCAGCAGGAGGACCCAACTGGAGACAGTCCTGGCTCTGAGGAAACAGAAGGAAGGAGGGTGAAAGGAAGGTCCACCTGCACACAAAGGTAACTGTCCTCTACTCAGGGAAGAGTAACCAGGACAAAGTAACTGTTTTAGAGAGCAAGGCAGCTCTCTGGGCTGAAAAATGTAACAGTTAAAGACCTTGCTAAGTCAAAGTCTGCCCCTATCTCTGCCCTCTCCTGCTTCTAGGTGACCAAAAAAAAAAAAAAAAAAAAAATCAAGCTATAATAAACTTAGTAAACACAGGAGTTAAGTGCCAGAATCAAGAGTCCTTCTTACATTCCCTCAACTGTTCCCCTGAGGTTCTCCAGGGCTCTGCCATGAAGAAATACTAGAACCATACTCAACTATAAGAAATATTTTTTTCTTGGCCAGGCATGGTGGCTCATGCCTTAATCCCAGCACTTTGGGAGGCTGAGGCAGGCAGATAACGAGTTCAGGAGATATAGACCATCCTGGCTAACATGGTGAAACCCTGTCTATACTAAAAACACAAAAAATTAGTCGGGCATGGTGGCAGGCACCTGCAGTCCCAGCTACTCAGGAGGCTGAGGCAGGAGAATGGCATGAACCCAGGAGGTGGAGCTTGCAGTGAGCCGAGATTGCGCCACTGTACTCCAGGCTGGGCGACAGAGCGAGACTCGATGGAGTCTTGCTCTCATCAAGTCTCGCTCTGTCGCCCAGGCTGGAGTGCAGTGGCCTGATCTTGGCTCATTGCAACCTCCGCCTCCTGGGTTCTAGCAATCCTCCTGCCTCAGCCTCCCAAGTAGCTGGGACAACAGGCACATGCCACCATGCCCGGCTAATTTTTGTATTTTTAGTAGAGACAGGGCTTCACCATGTTGGCCAGCCTGGTATCGAACTCCTGACCTCAGGTGATCTGCCTGCCTCAGCTTGCCAAAGTGGTGGGATTACAGGCATGAGCCACTGTGCCCAACCAAGAAATATGTTCTTAACAAGAAAGATGAGAAAGGATCACCTACCATGGGACCTGACAAAGTACTTCAGAACTTTTATTCCTTCCAGAAGCAGGTAAGTACCCCAAGTCCTCATGGTATTCCTAGCATAGGGCTTGGTATATGGGGCGAGGTTAACACACAAGCATATTGGCTGAATGAAAGGTCTGATGGGTATACCTGAGAGAAGGTCCCTAGGGACATGGCTTAAAAAATAAAAATCAGAGAGGGGCAGGGCAGTGAGTCTAAAAGGAGGTGGATGCTCACAACTGCTCTTACAATCACGCTACCGTTCATTTATTGAGTGGAAACAGTTCCCTACTTACTGACAATTCATTTATTGAATAGGTAATCAGTAAATACATTCTGTATCAATCTAACACTTAAGCATAAACTATAGCCTCCTACACCCAATATCTGAGGTGTTCTAAGATTTAACTACTCAAATGTTTGATATTTGATAAATTGCTTAAATTCTCTGCAATTCAGTTCCACCTCCTATAACAGCACTTCTGAAAATGTGGTCTGTGAACCTCTGAGGGGTTCCTGAGACACTGTCAGGGAGCAAGTGAGACATGACTATTTTTATAATATTAAACTATTAGCCTTTGTCACTGTTGTCATTTACCTAGGATAAGTACAACTGCTGGCACCTGAGCGCACATCAAGGCACTGACCCCAAGCTCTACTAGTTGTTACTGCATTTTTCACCACTGTACACTCATAATTTAGGAGAAAAGAGCAAAAACTCGATTGCATGTAACAATATCCCTTGATGAAGCAGTAAAAATTATTAATTTTGTTAAATCTTAATCATTGAGTACATGTGTTAAGTCCTCATAAAACACTTTTGGTTGTCTCAAAGAAATATATCTGTGTTGTTTGAGTTGTGAATTACACTAGCTGCTTTGTTCATGGAATACCAGTTTTATCTGAAAAAAATTACTGGGCCGGGCACGGTGGCTCATGCCTGTAATCCCTCACTTTGGGAGGCAGAGGTAGGAGGTTCGCATCAGCCCAGGAGTTCAAGACCAGCCTGGACAACACAGGGGAGATCCCATCTCTACAAAACAAAAAATTAGCCAGGTATGGTGGCACACGCCTATAGTCCCAGCTACTCAGAAGGCTGAAGATTGCTTGAGCCCAGGAGGATAAGGCTGCAGTGAGCCATGATTATGCCACTGCACTCCAGCAGTGATGCTGCGCAACAGAGCAGTACCCTGTCTTTAAAACACTCTATGAAATAAAATTTTAAAAAAGAAAAAAAGTGACTGACAAACTATGGCTTTTCAGACTTAGGTATGTGGCAGACATCTTCTTGAAAATGAATTAAGTGAACGCCTGTCATGCCAAGGAAAACAAGAGTCGGTATCTGTTGCCAATAATAAAATTCAGGCTTTCAAGCAAATATTAGCATTTCAGAGAAGCGGCATTCACAACTGTGAGCTTGAAGCTTCCCAAAATTCCAAGTTTTTATATTATTATTAGTGATACTAACAAATGTAATTTTTAAAATATTTATGGCCGGGTGCGGTGGCTCACGCCTGTAATCCCAGCACTTTCGGAGGCCGAGGCAGGCAGATCACGAGGTCAAGAGATTGAGTCCAGCCTGGACAACATGGTGAAACCCCATCTCTACTAAAAATACAAAAATTAGTTGGGCGTGGTGGCGCACATCCGTAGTCCCAGCTTGGGAGGCTGAGGCAGAAGAATCGCTTGAACCCAGGAGGTGGAGGTTGTAGTGAGCCAAGATTGCACCACTGCACTCCAGCCTGGCGACAGAGCAAGACTCTGTCTGGAAAAAAAAAAAAAAGTATAATAATATTTCACAATATTTAGAGGCTATCCATAGGCCAGTGTACCAATATTTTCTAAATGACCAATGTGTGATGTTATAAAAGGATGCATGGGTGAAAGATCCATTCAGAAGAGACCAATGGGTTTTAGTGTTAACAGTATGAAACGTTCACTGACCTTTCAGATTCTACACTGCAACTAACTTAAGAACCTACCAGGAGCAGTGGCTCACACCTGTAATCCCAGCACTTTGGGAGGTTGAGGCAAGAGAATCGCTTGAGCCCAGGAGTTTGAGACTACCCTGGGCAAGATGGCAAGACCCAATTTCTACAAATAGCCAGGCATGCCTGTAGTCCCAGCTACTCAGGAAGTGCTTGGTCAACAAAGCAAGACATCATCTCTTAAAAAACAAACAAACAAAAAAGTTGTTACTTCCATTGAGTTTTGGTGGATGTCAGAGAATAATAATCACAATTACCCTACCTCCTCTGACTGGGTGTGGTGGCTCACAGATGTAATCCC
This sequence comes from Trachypithecus francoisi, assembly GCF_009764315.1. Lineage (NCBI taxonomy): Eukaryota > Metazoa > Chordata > Mammalia > Primates > Cercopithecidae > Trachypithecus > Trachypithecus francoisi. Next base: position 80,796,798 of record NW_022681457.1, read on the forward strand.
AGCACTTTGGGAGTCCGAGGTAGGCAGACTGCTTGAGCCCTGGAGTTTTGAGACCAGCCTGGGCAACAAGGCAAAACCCTATCTCTACAAAAAATTTAAAAATTAGCTGGGCGCCAGTGACAGGCGCCTATAGTCCCAGCTACTTGGGAGGCTGAGGCAGCAGGATCACTTGAGCCGGGTATGCGGAGGCTGCAGTGAGTTGAGATTGCTGCATTGCACTCCAACGTGGGTGACGGGAGTGAAACCCTATCTTAAAAACACAAAAACAAAAAAAACTTCTCCTTTTTCCAATTACATATCTGTGCAAGGCTGAATTTTCTTCCTATACTTTAACCTAAACAGTATATCACAATAGATTGAATCAAGAAGTGACATTAAGGTCAGGCGCAGTGGCTCACGCCTGTAATCCCAGAACTTTGGGAGGCTAAGGCAGGAGGATCATGAGATCAGGAGATCGAGACCATCCTGGCTAACACGGTGAAACCCCATCTCTACTAAAAATACAAAAAATTAGCCGGGCACGGTGGCGGGTGCCTGTAGTCCCAGCTACTCAGGAGGCTGAGGCAGGAGAATGCCGTGAACCCAGGAGGTGGAGCTTGCAGTGAGCCAAGATCGTACCATTGTACTCCAGCCTAGGCGACAGAGTGAGACTCCGTCTCAAAAAAAAAAAAAGTGACATTAAAGAGATTTGCAAACTTGCAGGAAAATGGCAATCTTTTGCTTTTGTTTTAGAAAAGTTATTTTTAATCTAAAAAAATTGATTATTTTAAATCAATCTGCTTTAACTTCTAATAAGAATAAATACTTTTAGATATAACCCAGAGAAACACAGGCTCTTTGGGGTCTCTAACTTGTGGAAAATGGAGTCCTGAAACCACTGTAACTTAGAGATAATACCACATACTTCTCAGAGTGGGTATGAGAAGATAAAGAGATACTTGAAATAACCACTTAGCACAGTCCCTGGCATACTGTACCAGCTTAATAAATTACAGCAAGGGCCAGGTGTGATGGCTTAAACTCTTGTAATCCCAGTGGTTTGGGGGCCCAAGATGTGAGGATTGCTTCAAGCTGGGAGTTCGAGACCAGCCTGAGCAACAAAGCAAGACCCTTGTCGCTACAAAAAATTTAAAAATTAGCCAGGCATGGTTGCATGTGCCTGTAGTCCCAGCTACCTGGGAAGCTGAAGCAGGAGTATCACTTGAGTTCAGGAGTTTGAGATTGCAGTGAGCTATGATACAGCCACTGCACTCCAGCCTAAGTGACAGACCTGGTCGCTCAAAAAAAAAAAATAAGGCCGGGCACAGAGGCTCATGCCTGTAATCCCAACACTTTGAGAGGCCAAGGTGGGCAGATCACTTGAGCCCAGGAGTTCGAGACCAGCCTGGGGAACACAGCAAAAGCCCATCTCTACAAAAAATTTAAAAATTAGCAGGGTGTGGTGGTGCGTGCCTGTAGTCCCAGCTACCAGGGAGGCTGAGGTGGGAGGATCACCTGAATCCAGCAAGTTGAGGCTGCAGTGAGCTAAGATTGTGCTACTGTACTCCAGCCTGGGCGTCAGAGTGAAACCCTGTCTCAAAAATAAAATGTAAATAGGCCGGGTGCGATGGCTCACACCTGTAATCCCAGCACTTTGGGAGGCCGAGACGGGCGGATCACGAAGTCAGGAGATTGAGACCATCCTGGCTAACACGGTGAAACCCTGTCTCTACTAAAAATACAAAAAGTTAGCCAGGCGTGGTGGTGGGTGCCTGTAGTCCCAGCTACTCGGGAGGCTGAGGCAGGAGAATGGCGTGAACCCGGGAGGCGGAGCTTGCAGTGAGCTGAGATCGCGCCACTGCACTCCAGCCTGGGCGACAGAACGAGACTCAGTCTCAAAAAAAACAAAAAAATAAAAAATAAATAAAATGTACATAAATGATAGCTATGCTACTGCTATGAGTACTACTAATGTCCCCTTTTCTATAAGTCTACTTTATAACTATGAATGTGCTTTTAGCAACTGAGTGGCTAATGTGGTATAAACATGGGACAATACCTGATTTGTTAAAGGAAAAAATTGTTTCATTCCTCTCTACTTTGGTTAGTCTACCAACTGAAAATGCAAGGTGGGGGTAGGGGAAACCTGAACTAAGTCCTCAATACCAAGCCAGACCTAGAACTAGGTCCATGTGGGGCCACCGTGTCTCAGGTGTTAACATAAGCAGGCCAGTGGTGTCTCCAGGCAGTTTCTACTTAGCCCTAAAGCCCACTGTGAAGAAACAAAAGCAGATTCTATACCTCTACTAAGAGGGCCTGGTAGAAAAGAGAGGTGGATAATTCTCCTAAAATCACACAGCTACTAGGCAATGAAGCTGGTATTGGCACATTTGATTCCAAAGCCGGGGCTCTCCTATTGCACTAGAATGCCCGCAAGGACAATTTAGACAGCCAACAGTTGCAGGTTTCAAGGAATTGCAGAAATACTGATTCCTAGGTACTTCTAGGGAATATAGGGTACCCTGGCAGCATGCAGTTTTGTTTGCAAGGAAAGACTGGTACAGATGCTTCGTTCTGTTTGAGGACCAGGTGATGGGACCATGGGCCCGGCTAGAAGAAGCAGGCACACACACAGTCTGCCAGCCAGACCTTAGAAACATCCCCCATTCCAAACTGCCTGAGAAGCTCCGTGCAGTTATTACCACTATGTCCTCAGGATAAAGATTGTCGCTGAAGGAGCCATCATCAAAGTTGACTTCATAGAAGGTCTCGGTGGTGAGCCTGACCACTTCACACTGGTAGAAGCGCCCATTCTTATGCTTGCTAATGACTTTCTGGCCTGCAGTGATGCTTTGCAAGGCCCCCTTGGCACGCTGGAAAAAAACAGAGGCTTCGGTTACTCACATGTGGAGTTGGCAGGCCTGGCATATGGAGACCAAGATCAATTAGTTCCTCCTTATCAGGGAAAGATAAACATGGGAAAGTAAAAGTAAAAAGGAGAGAAGAGATGGGAGCTAAAACAAGCCTTTCCAGATACCCGCCATCCCAGCCAGGACACTGGAAGAGACCAGTACCACATTTTCCTCCATAAATTTAGCTCCTCCATAAATTTAGCTAGTCCACAACTGGCCCTTATACCACATTGTCTTATCCAGAACCCTCTGAACAACAACAAGGACTTCTCTGATCTTGCCAAGAACTCACATCAAAGTATGGAAGGAAAGACTCAACAGGTGCCCTGAGGCCTGGGCCCCCAGGCAAAGCTGCACCACATCTTAGCATTGGCATTACCCTCAGGGCTAGGGCACAAAGACTTAAGTTGCCCAGATGTCTCCAGCTACACACGACGAACTGCCCCCCATTCCAAGGGCCCTGCCATTGCCATCTCTGGTGCCCTCACCATGCCCTTCTCATCCTGAACTTGCCCTTGATGCAAACAAGATCACAAAGCATGTGACAGCCTCATTTCCAAGTGTGCCTGCTAGCCTGCCCAGGCACTCTGCCCCAGCCATGCTGGCCCCCTTGCTGTTCCCTGAATGAGTATGCCACATGTGCTGCCACCCAGGGCTTTGGCACTGCTGGTTCTTCTACCTGAGATGCCATTCCCCAGTTACTTGCACACTGACTCCCATCCCAGTATCAACTTATTGATGTCATTCCTGACTACTTAATCTTCCATTCCCCTTATCTGACTTAATTTTTATCCCTGCACTTCTCACCATCTGCTATACTGTGTATTTACTTGCTTCTATGTATCCTTCAACTATACTGTATGCACCAGAAGGGCAAGGACTTTTTTGTCTTGTTCAGTGGTATAGTCCTGGCACCTAAAACTGTGCCTGGCATATAGTAAATGCTCAATAAATATTTGAAGAATAAATCAGTGAAAGAAATACTAACTCATCAGTACCCCCAGTTTCCTCATAGCACCAGCAGTCTACAGCTGCCAGCTTAAGCATGTGGGGTACTAATGATTATTATTATTATATTCATTATATATATTATATATTATATATTACATATAAAATAATTATTCTATGTATGAAAAAACTCCTATTTCCCTATCATATCTGTGACTCGTAGTACCTCAAGTTTTTACCTGCGTCAAGGGCAAGTTCACAATGAGAAGGGCATGGTGAGGGCACCAGAGATGGCTATGGCAGGGCCCTTGAGACACTCCGGAGTCTCATTCTCACTAGAATATGTTCCCATCTTCCTAAGGTCCTAACCATACCCCTGACCACCTGTCATGTTCAACATCTTTATGAAAAAGAATGCAGTCAGCCAACCAGGACTTTTCTGCAATCCCAAATGGCAGAGTGAAAAGTTCATCCTTCTGGGCTGGCCGTCTATCACGTTCTTCCTTTGATTATGTATTTACCACATTGTTGTCAAACCTGTATGATCGTCTCTTCTATTAGATTGTAACTCACTCATGGCAGAGCCTTCCCTGACTACGGTCTGGCATCTGACCTGACTACCCCACAGGGACACTCCAGTTTGTGGTACTTAGTGACCACCACACCAGCCCTGCCTTCTCTGTCGAATGTGACCCTCCTTCCTCCCACTGGCTTGCTTCACTTTCTCAGCTGCTTTCACTGGTTCATGCTCTGCTACCTGCTCCTCCCACTGGGAATCTCCAGAGCCCAGTTTCTAATGGGAACTAGATTTAACTATGCTATTAAATGCTAATAGCCAAATCTTTACCCTCACAGTTACTCTCCAGAATGCTCAGCGACCTTAGCATTTACTTTCCTCTTTCTCATCCCTCCCTCTCTCCCTTGCAGAGCAACACTGCTTCAACTCAGTTCCTGATTGCAGTTACTAACATCATATTAGCATCCTTCCCATCTCTCAAGGGATTAACCTGAGTCATCTTCAGTATTCACTCCCCCTTTCCTCCTCTTCTCCCCTTCTCAACCCACGAGGGTCATCAAATCCTATCAATTCTACCTGTTGGGGGATCTCAAAGTTAAATGTACCCCAAAGCCCTGCCTATGTGTTCCCATTTCAGACCTCACTCTCTCCTAGGCTAACTGGTTTTCTGGCCTCAAATTCTTACTCTGAATCCTCTCTTCAAACAAACACCTAAGTGATTATCAAAAACTATAGTTCAGAATCAAAATATTCAACAAGTTCTCCTCATCCAGTGAAGAGAGGTCAGAGTCCTGAGAGTGGCAGTGCAGGGCCTTCATCCTCTGCCGTTGTCCGCCTCTCAGGCATCACACTCCCACACACTGTCATACTCCCATAACCAGTCTTTCATGGTCCTTCTTCCACGACCTGCTCGTTCTGTTTCTGAAGCTCTGCACACAACAGTCTCTGCACACAATTCCTTCTTATTGTTTAAGACCCACTTCAAATGCCACCTTCTACCCAATCCTCTTCGTAGCTCCTCTAGCTAACATTACATGTCACTTTTTCTCTAATCTTTACCATTCAGAGAACCGCAGAAATCTCTACTGTCTGGCAATTCATGGTTAACTCTTGGGAGCCCTCCCCATTTGTTCTCAACATTTTCAGAGGTTCTGCATGTCCCGGACACTAGGTTAAGTAATAAGGATGCCCACAGTAATAAGATATGGACCCTCAAGGAGTTTATCCTGATGGAGAGGCAGACAAGTAAAGAGATAATCAAAAGGAATCAACTACAAGCAGTTTGGTGTTACTGGATTATGGAGTACAAGGGAGGGAGTGGAGATGGACAGGGGCCATCTCTCAATCTCTTAACTCATTAGCACTCTTCATAATGCAGAATGCTTGAGGAAATTGTTCCTGACACAATAAATGGAAAACATGCAGAGAAAATGATCATGAAAAATGTCAAGAGGATTCTAGAATGGCACCCTCTCTCACCTCCAAATTAGGAATCTTGTGCCGAAAGCAGGTAATGAAGACCACAAAAGGCCAGTCGTCAGGCTGCATCATCACACCGGCAGCCTGGGCACAGCTCACATGGAAGGCAGTTGGGCAGCGGCCATGAGAACACTGCACACAGCAGCCAGCAGTTCTTTTCCTCCGCTTCTTACAGAAGATACATTTCTGCAGCACAGGGGAAGAAAACCAGTGATTGCAGGAACTGACACTACAGCTTCCTCTATTGTTCCCCTCCCAAATGCAAAGTCAAGCAAGCAAGAGTCCCTCCCAAAATACAAGGACACACCAGCCTGCTCTAATCCAGGTCTGGTTACAACTTTATCCACCAAGAATTTTTTTTTTTTTTTGGAGACAGAGTCTTGCTCTGTTGCCCAGGCTGGAGTGCAGTGGCACAATCTCAGCTCACTGCAACCTCCGCCTCCCAGGTTCAAGTGATTCTCCTGTCTCAGATTCCCAAGGAGCTGGGATTATAGGTGCACACCACCACTCTCGGCTAATTTTATATTTTTAGTAGAGTTGGGGTTTCACCATGTTGCCCAGGCTGGTCTTGAGCTCCTGACCTCAAGTGATCCACTCACCTCAGCCCCACAAAGGGCTAGGACTACAGGCGTGAGCCACCACACCTGGCCTCCACTAAGGAATCTAACCACAGAGTGAGAATCACAAACTCTAACCAAAACCAAGGGACAGAGAGGGGTCCCTGTTCTCTTCTACCCAGGTACTTGTAAGTTGGGAAATTCTGTAGTCTACAAACCCTTACCAGTTTGAAGCGGGGCAGGGGGATTTTGCTCACATCCACCGGACTTCTTTCTGCAATGTTGACAAACCTTGCTTCCAGAATTGCCACAGCACATGAAACATGGACCCACCTGCCAAAAGGCAAAGGCTACCTCAGTCACCTCTGGGCCCAAAGCTCTGTGACCTTCTCTTCTCATGTGGGCCTGCTGACAGTGCGGTGACCACTGACTCCCACCAGCATGTGCCTGGGACCCAGGACAGTGAGAACCAGAACCGTCTCTCCTCTGAGTCACCCCCACTGCTGCCACTGCCCACTGCCCTAGGTTAGCACAGGATCATGCTTCTTATACCGCTCACTCACTGTCTGTCAAAAAATGAGCAGAGCCGCAGGCTAATGGTGTGTGGCAGGTTTCAGGGAGTGAGAATAAATTGGAGAGCTCTATGCAGACCTCTTTACCACAGGACCCGAGTGCTTCCTGAAAACATCCCCGGCTGTGCCCCAATCTGCCAGTAATCACAGCTCTCTCTCTTGGCCTCTGCCCAAACCTCTCCCCCAGGCTGAAATGACCTCTCCCTTCTGCTCCCTTTTTCCATAGCTGACTCACTCTTTAATCCTTAAGGTTTGACCCAAGCCCCACTTACTCTGAGAGGTGTATTCAATGGACATCCTTAAGAACTAAAGTAAGTTGTGGACATTTTGGGAAACTAGCATGCACCAAGAGGAAAAGAACTAAAATGGTGACAACTCTTAAAACCATGCTACGTGAAAACCTACAACAGACAACACTGGGGCTCCATGAAGCTGTCTGCAGTACTAGTGGGGCTGTCTTTTTAGAGTAGGAACGGATTTGTTCTGTGTGGCCCTGGAGGGAAGAACAGGCATTCAGAGGTAAAGGTGAGAGGTTCAAGCAGAGCCATTTCCACTCCAAATAAGAATGTTCCCAGCACTATCCTGTGATTGTGAGGAACAGAGTGACCTCAAATAATGGCAGCAAGTGCTTTTGAAGGAGCAGAAGCAGCAAGCAGAGTAGCCATCTCTCAGGGACAGCATGACAGGGACTCTTGAGGGCAGACGGCTGGACTGAACATATGCTGCAAGTTGCCACGGGATTCTACTTAGAAGCAGGATACTCAGCACTGACCTGCATGCACCATGCCCTAAACAGCCAGCTCTCCCACGTCAGAAACCTCATTCATCTTACGTTTCCACCTCAGAGCAACCAAGCATATGTCTAAGCACAAAGATTCACTCCATAAAAATGAGTTGCCCAACAGCTGAGAAGCCCAGAAACTTCAGTAGATTTGGTTCCATAGTGGGTGGGCCTGTCTGAGCTCTCCTCAGTGTCCTCCTTGAGCACACTCGCTTCATTCCAAACAGCAGGTCTGAGCCAGGGAGTTTGCCATGTGGAGAAGTGCTTGCTAGCCTGTGGCCGCCCCTGCCCACCAGCGCCAGCTGTAACAAGGTGAATGTCCTGACTCCAGCCCACACAGTCCCTGCGCATCACCTTCACAGCCTTCATATTCTCATGAGTCCATTCTTAGCGCCTCCAAAGGAGGATGTCATTGACATCTCTGCTGCAGAGGAGCAGCTGGAGTTGGAAAGTCTGGGACTGCTTGGCTCCCTTAGCATTCCATTTTTAAAATAAGTCTTGGAGATGCTATTCCAGCTCCACACGATGTGCTTCCCAAATCCTCATCAGTCATTCAGAAGAACAGCTAGTGCCCTCACAAAGACACTGTGTGCTTCAGAACTGAGCCTGTGCATTCCAAGGCACTGCTCAGGAAACTTACCTGTCATCATTTGCTCTCTGCAGGGCCCCTCCTCGTAATGAGCATAAACAGCAGTCCTGCCAAGAAAGGAGAGGGAGGAAAAAGTGGTTAACACCAAGTCATTAACATTCAATCTGCTCTCCCCTGGACCTGCTTTGGGCAACTCCTCCACATAAGAAAGCAGCATAATAGCATGTGGGGCTTCACCCAGGCAGCCCCTGCACCAGGACGCCCTGTCAGAAGGAGAGGCCACTCAGGGCTAAAGTGTGCCAAGTATTCGCGTGACTTCATATAATCCTCTTCACTGTTACTGCTAATAACAACTCTTAGCGAAGTCATGAAAGATACTTTGCTCAAACTAGAGGCACGACAGGGATCTGACTGCTTCTTTTGTGGGCTAGGTACAGCCAGGTTCCACGGGTACGGTGAAGAGAAAACTGCACAATGAATCATCTGAGCCCCTTTCTGAGGCTCCAACTCAAAATGGCTAAATTCTTTTAAGGGAGTTATTGTTCTTCCCACAGGAAGACCACTAGTTGGTCTTCACATAATGGAGCTAACACAGCGTCCAGACTCCATTAAGTGGGCAGCAACCACTCTCACTGTCATAGGATTTACTCTCATAATACTTGCTCTCTGACATCACCGCATACCAGACCCTATGCAGACTGCTGGGAATACTGAGTCCAACATGAAATCGTCCGGCCCTGAATATGCACCAAGACTTATGGTGAAGACAGTAACCGTGTGGGATCACTCACCTCCTCTAGGGCATTGGCTGAACAGCGAGAACACATCCAGTCTTCAGAAGCCTTTGCAGGGGGGACCCCATAGCAACCTAACAGGGACACCAAGATGTGCAAATTAAACCCAGTGGTCGGAGTCAAAAGGGAGATTTGCAATTCCTTTCCATATACCACCTCCCAAAGCTACAACCAAATCTCACAGAAACCCCTTAGTTTTCTTTAGTCTGAGTCCCCAGGACTCAGGCATATAGTATGGCTCAAAGTCTCAAAAAGTCAGAAACTGTAGATTCACTGGTACAAACACCTAGTAAGTGGCAGGGACTAATCCCTTTCTGCTATCTGCAACCAAGAGGATGGCACAGAGATGCCTAGTGCCAGTATGGACCCCTGGAGACACAGAAAAAATCAGCTAGCAACAGACTCTCCCAATACAACATCAACAATCTTTTAGGGGCTGGGAGGCCAGGAGGTAGCAAGAACTTCCAGCAGGCAGGCCCATACTCTTGGGACAGGACACACAGAAAGGTGAGCAGCACTCACTGGCATGGACCCGGACGCTGCACTTCTTGCAGGAAACAAGTATGCTGGTGCCGTCCTCCTCAAGGTAAGGAGTAGAAAGGTTGATGTCTGTGCTGCAGCCAGTCGAAGTGAAGCACATTTCTGGAATCAATGGCTTGGTCCTCTGCTTCTGGGGGGCTAAATCTGAAGCATTTCCGCAGTTCTGATTAAAGCCTCCAAACTCAACCTAAGGGGAAAGAACAAGTGTACACCTCAGTGAGTACATGTCTATGCTCTTAGCCTTCCACCTGCTCTATCAGCAGAAAGCTGGCTTTCTTACCGATCTGACTATGGCTACAGCTCCCGGGTGCACAGCCATTATCCCGGAGCTGCTAATTGAAGTTACCTCTAATGACTCAAATTCAATTTCTCACAGCAGCATTATACAAAGACCCCTAGGGGACAACTGAGAAAAGGGAGCAAGGTAAGAGGCAACTGGGATTTCAATTTTCCCAAAGCAAGTGGTAACAAAATGCACTGAGAGGCCAGGCGAGGTGGCTCATGCCTGTAATCCCAGCACTTCAGGAGGCCAAGGCAGATGGATCACCAGAGGTCAGGAGTTCGAGATCAGCCTGGCCAACATGGTGAAACCCCATCTCTACTAAAAATACAAAAATTAGCTGGGTGTGATGGCGCATGCCTGTAGTCCCAGCTATTTGGGAGGCTGAGGCAGGAGAATCGCTTGAACTGGGGAGGCAGAGGTTGCGGTGAGCCGAGATCACGCCACTGCACTACAGCCTGGGTAACAGACTGAGACTCCATCTTTAAAAAAAAAAAAAAAGGCCGGGCGCGGTGGCTCAAGCCTGTAATCCCAGCACTTTGGGAGGCCGAGACGGGCGGATCACGAGGTCAGGAGATTGAGACCATCCTGGCTAACACAGTGAAACCCCGTCTCTACTAAAAATACAAAAAAAAACTAGCTGGGCGAGGTGGCGGGCGCCTGTAGTCCCAGCTACTCGGGAGGCTGAGGCAGGAGAATGGCGTAAACCCGGGAGGCGGAGCTTGCAGTGAGCTGAGATCTGGCCACTGCACTCCAGTCCGGGCGACAGAGCGAGACTCCACCTCAAAAAAAAAAAAAAAAAAAAAAAAAAAAAAGGCCGGCGCGGTGGCTCAAGCCTGTAATCCCAGCACTTTGGGAGGCCGAGACGGGCGGATCACGAGGTCAGGAGATCGAGACCATCCTGGCTAATACAGTGAAACCCTGTCTCTACTTAAAAATACAAAAAAAACTAGCCGGGCGACGAGGCGGGCGCCTGTAGTCCCAGCTACTCGGGAGGCTGAGGCAGGAGAATGGCGTGAACCCGGGAGGCGGAGCTTGCAGTGAGCTGAGATCCGGCCACTGCACTCCAGCCTGGGTGGCAGAGCAAGACTCCGTCTCAAAAAAAAAAAAAAAAAAAATGCACTGAAATGTTAGCAGCTAGGCTGCTACTGTGGGCTCCCTTATGTGCTACACCATGCAGTGACCCCACCCAGGGAGTGTACCCAGAGCAGATGCTCCTAATAGGCCAGCACTAATTGCCTCTTGTGGTGCCTGTTGGCAGGTCACCTGAGCTGCAGCACTGTTACATGGCTGGAGCCCCACCTGTGTGATTCCTGGCTCAGGGTCCCTCCAGGAAGAACTTATATCCACATACTTCCCTTGGCAAACTATACTGATTGCAAATATCTGCTGGATGGCACCTGCATCCCCATTCCAAGGATGAGGCCCAGAAAGATGTCAACCCCAGAGCCTATGCCATTTGTGAAGCTCCTACTTAGTAGATCTGCTTATAGTAAGAACCCAGCCATTCACTCCCCTTGTAGGCAAAGGCTTTGGTTTTGCTTTTTGTCAATGGAAAGATTTAGCGAGTTCCTAATCCAAAGTGTGTTGGTCTAAGGTTCCATTTTCAGCAAGCATGAATCGGGGGCCCTGCCAGCCTCAGCAGTAGCCATGCTACTTTAACCACCAGGGCAGGTTAAGGACCACTTATCTACCTGCCACGCTGTGCAGGTTCCAGCTGAGACTGAGCTGGTCCCCTGGCACCTGCTGCTGTGAATGCCTTCCTGGTATCCTAGAGCTGGACCCAGAGAGATCTATCAGTGAATCCATAGATGCCCTAGAGTACGAAGCACACAGCTGAGCTCAGCAGTCTTGCTTCCCAGCCCCTCCTCACATATTGGGCCCTTGCTTCTACCCCTCCCAAGTTCCTTCTGCTACTGGCAACACCCATTGTGGCAATGGGAAAAGAGAAACAACATTAGAGGATCTGGCTTTTCAGCTGAAGTTCAGACTGTGGTAAAGAAATTAGTTCTCCACACTGGCCAGGACTACAAACCACTTGGCAGGAATAACCACGGACCAGAATAAGAAAAATGCAGATTGCTCTGCAAACGATGTCTGTGGTGAGTGCATGTGCAAAGGGGAGCCTAAGCCCACCCTCAGCTCATCTCCAAAGCATTCTCAATTGAAACGCACGTTGCTGGGTTATCTGCCTGGAGAAGACTGACCAATACACAGATGGGGCAGAGAATGCCAGAGATGGAGGTGGCCTTTCCCAAGACAGTCAGTGACAAGCTATATCCTCACAATTAAATCTAGCTTCCCTCTGATTGCTGGTCCTGGGTAAACAGAGTGCATGAAGCTGGCTTACCTGATGGTAAGTCTGGAAGATCATACAGACAGCGCAGTGAGGGGCCTGCTGGGCCATGGTCTCATTGAATTCCTTCTCAGCCTCAAAGTTTGGAGGTCGGTTCTGCCACAGCTGGCTCAGAGGCTTGGCCCAGGCCTCTGTCTCCTCAGCCTCTTCCTCAGGGGTCAGCTGTTCAGATGTCTCTAGCGGAGGAAACAGAAATGTGAGTCAGCACCAACCCTGCACATGTGTGGCTCTGCCTGGAGAGCAGATGAGTTCAACTAGGACTCCTGGTCCTAGGTTTGGACCAAGGGTGACTCCTGGATTCCTAAAGATGATAAAGGCAAAGGATGGACGAACTGTCAGTAGACTCCTTCAGTATCTTGATGATGTGTAGGCAGTCCTGCCAGTACCCCATTCCCTGGCCAAACTGACTCATGGCCTCCAATTTTCCTCCTGTCCCATGAGCTCAGCTTGCTCTGCTCTCCCGTAACAGCTGCCACATTCAGCCCCTCTGCCCAAGGACAGCAGAATGAAGCACCATCTTGCCAGAAACCATCTTATTTGCTGCCTCCAAAATGTCAGCCTGTTAAGTCCTTTACCTTTTAGAGTTTTCCCTTTAGTGCAGCTAAACAAGGAAGGAAAATAACAGGGGATTGGCAAAGCTTAAAAGTTGTAATATCATGGTCCTTGGCCAGGACTTTCCAGCTTCCTCTGGAAAGGTCAGGGGTCTGTACCTATTCTGGACAAGGCTCCCCAACCCCTCCTAGCTCTGCCTCAGAAGAAAGCGGAGCTACATGTCCAAGATGATTCCTCTTCCCAGCCATAAGATGTGATGTCCTGACGCTGGCAAACAATATCCTGCAGGCTGAATCCAGCCCACTCGGGAAGTTAAGAATTGTTTTTACATCTTTGTTATGGGGTCTCGCTATGCTGCCCAGGCTGGAGTACAGTGGCTATTTACATGTGTGATCATAGCCCACCACAGCCTCAAACTCCTGGACTCAAGTGATCCTCCCATTGCAGCCGTCCAAGTAGCTTGGATTACAGGTACATGCCACTGCACCCAGCTTTGTTTTTACATTTTCAGCATTGGGGCTTAAAAAAAAAAAAAAAGACGGTGACAACCACAGAGACTAATGAGGGCTGTAAAGCCTAAAATACTGACTTCCTGGCCCTTTATATATCCCTGGTCATGACAGATGGTATCTCCTAGGTACGCTAGACAGCAGAACATACAACTCATCAGACTTCACCTGGGAAGGAAAGGCCTGGGAAGGAAAACTCCCCTTTGGGTGCATCTTCCTACAAGAAAGAGACACACTGCTGAGTGGAAATCAAAAAAAGTTTGCTCACAAAACTCATATAAGTGATGAAGGTGCACATTTCCCAGTTCTTCCTAAATCAGTAAAATACGGGCATAGTCCACAAGCTCCCAGCAGAAACAAGGAAACAGAAACAGGGAAGTAAAGGAAACGCCAGAATTCTGACGGTTATGAGTCAATGAGGGCACTCTTTGGTAGATGTCCAAAATGTTTCTCCAGATGCTCTACCATGCGAGGGAGGTATGAGAAGCTACAGTTGCTGTGCCCTTCTTTGGCAAGTGTGACCAAGCAAGGCCCAAGTATGCGGCCCCTGAAAGGAGACTGGCTCTGTGCCAGCCCCATCACACAGGGCATCCTAGGGGATCCCTGCATCTCGCTGTGAGTGGCATCATCAGTCCTCAGCTATGACCCTCCTTCTTCCCAAACAGAAGTGCTTTCTCAAAGGCCCCTGAAATCTGTTCAAAGCAGCCAAGGAGAGCTCTGGTCTGTACTTCCATTAGGTGCCTGTTTCTTCATGTCTGGCAACTCCAGCTCAGAGCAGATAGTTTTCTACACTGCCCTCACAGTCATGTTTAATCTGAAGGCATCTGGCAGCTGTCATTGTGCGCCACCTCAGTGTACCCTAAGGACACCAATGCAGACAATGAAAATCAACCCCTATATGCCCCATCGTTCAGTTGCAATCAGGAGCCATGGTGCCCAGAACCCAAGCACAGATTTTTTTTCGTTATCCTGGCCAAACAGGAGTGACCAAGATAGAATGGAAGAAACAGAAACAGACAGGCAGGCTCACACTCACAACTAAAAAATTAACACACTGACATCTGTTTCATTTACAAAGCCAAAAGTGGCCCCAGATCATTCCATTTGTGAATACTGAATGATGAGGGAAAATGTTCACTACGTTAAGTGAAAATTGCAGGAAGCAAAATTACACAGTTTACATACATAAAACTTCATTGAGCTGTACAGTTAAAATGTGTGCATGTCACTGAATTGTTATGCTTGAATTGAAATTTTTTTAAAGTAGGGGGAGGGGCATACAACACTAAAGAAACATAACTTCCAAATACAGTATGTGACCTTAGCTTGATTTATATTAGAGTTCAAAAGAAATAACTATAAAACACATTCTTGGGACAAGGACGGAAAGATGGTCACGGACTGAAGATTAAAGGATATTATGGGGCTGGGTGTGGTGGCTCACGCCTGTAATCCCAGCACTTTGGGAGGCTGAAGTGGGCGGATCACTTGAGGTCAGGAGTTCGAGACCAGCCTGGCCAACATGGCAAAACCCCATCTCTACTAAAGATACAAAAATTAGCCGGGAGTCGCAGCACACGCCTGTGATCCTAGCTATTTGGGAGGCTGAGGCAGGATAATCACTTGAACTCAGGAGGCAGAGGTTGCAGTGAGCCAAGATCACGCCACTGCACTCCAGCCTGGGCAACAGAGTGAGTGAGACTCTGTCTCAAAAAAAAAAAAAAAACACGAAACAAAAAAAGTAGGGGAAAGTTGTGTATTATCTCAACTGCATTATTTTAAAAATATATACATGGACATACTCTTATTATCTGACTAGAAAAGTCAAGAAGATAATATGTTAATATATTTATAATGGTCATCTTTGAAGGGTAATTTTGTATTCCTCTTGGTAACTTTTCCAGTTTCCTAAAGTCTGTATTGCTTTAAACCAATCGGGAGATAGGCTCATGCTATCCAGAGAACCTGAACTTTCTGTCTGGGCTGGAATAAGAACACAGAGAACTTCCTAGGACCTGACTCAGGGTCCTGCCACACTTCTGAATGGAGGACAGAAGGGATGTTCCCCACCCTGTTTATCATGATCTTTTTTTTTGTTTTTTGGTTGTTGTTGTTTTTATTGAGACGGAGTCTCGCTCTGTCGCCCAGGCTGGAGTGCAATGGTATCATCTCGGCTCACTGCAAGCTCCACCTCCCAGGTTCAAGCCATTCTCCTGTCTCAACCTCCTGAGTAGCTGAGACTACAGGCGCCCGCCATTACACCCGGCTAATTTTTTGTATTTTTAGTAGAGATGGGGTTTCACCATGTTAGCCAGGATGGTCTTGATCTCCTGACCTTGTGATCCACCCGCCTCAGCCTCCCAGAGTGCTGGGATTACAGGCATGAGCCACCACGCCCAGCCATATCATGATCTTTCTACTTAAAAAAAAAAAAAAAAAAGGCAGAGATGGGGCACTGATCAGGAAGGAGAGGACCAGGTAGGACAGGGTCTGACGTTAGTCAAGAGTAACAAGTACAATTGACTCTGCTCTCCTTGAGGGTGCCAGGGCCCAGTCACCAACCGAGCCGGAGCTGAGGCTCGGCAGTGCTGATCTTCCTGGATCTCTGGGCTCCAGGCAGCACAGGAGACCACTCTCCACTGATGTCAATGCACCCTGAGCTTCAGTGCCGTATTTCCTGGTTTTCCTTACACATGTCTGCTTACCCTGCTTCTCTGCCTCCTTCACAGGCTCCCTTCCCTCCTCTGTCCACCTAGCCCCAGCCTCTGCTCACCCACCTTGGTCCCCTCCCCAAGAGCAGCCTCATTATTCCAACAATTGTATCAAATGTCACCTCAGTGCCAACTCCTAAGTCTACGTCCTCCATAGACACTGAACTCAGGTTTCCCCAACCAAAGCTACAAACCAGGGAGGCACTCAACTCATCCTCCTCAACTACCATCCTCATAGCTCCACAGCCAGTCACCAAATCCAGTTGATTTTATCTTCCAAATATATTCCCTACCACCACCATCCTACTTCAGACCTTCATATTGTAGACAGACCATTATGGAAGACCATGTGGTCCTCTCAAAAGCCATCCTCAAGATGCCAGCACTAGGAGTGATATTTTCTAAAGGAATCTAAATGACCATGTCATTCCTCTGCTTGAAAAGGGTCACTAGCTCCTGAATGCCAGTAAGACAAACTCCTCACTCTGGCCTCCATGATAATGCTCTCCAGGATCTGGTCCCCCTCCTCCTAACCCACCTATCACTCCCTGGCCTTGCCCTCCAGCTCTAGCCACACTGAGCTGACTAGAGTTCCTCTGACTACAGCCTCCTGCTCCTCTTCTCCAAGGCATGCTGTCCTTCTGCCCCAGAGTAACACCTCTTCTTTTTTTTTTTTTTTTTTTTTTTTGAGACGGTGTCTCACTCTGTTGCCCAGGCTGGAGTGCAGTGGCACGATCTCAGCTCACTGCAACCTCCACCTCCTGGGTTCAAGCAATTCTCCTGCTTCAGCCTCCTGAGTAGCTGGGACTACAGGCATGGGCCATGACACCCGGCTAATTTTTTGTAGTTTTAGTAGAGATAGCGTTTCATGTGTTAGCCAGGATAGTCTCAATCTCCTAACCTCGTGATCTGCCCGCCTTGGCCTTCCAAAGTGCTGGGATTATACGCATGAGCCACCGCGTCCAGGCGCCTCTTCTTTCTTGAGATCTGTTCACCTGTCCAGTTTCCCCACTACGCTGTGAGTGTCTTGAAGGCACAGACATATCTTAGTTATCTTTGCAGCCACATATCCAGCACAGGGCTTTGCATCACTGACAGGAGTTTCTATCTTGAAAAATCAGCTGTGTACCTCCCAGGAAAAGAAAGGAAAAAACCTGCCTGCAATTATCCCCTATTAAGGTACACTGCAAGATACTCAAACTTATAATGAAATCTGGTTAGTGAATTAGATATAAGGAAATCCAGTCCTCTCTATGGAAATCTGGAAGAGCAGCTAAGCCACAGGCCTACCCTTATCCCTAAGCTTGGCCTTCTGATGTCCTGTCCTGTCAAGTCTAATGTGGTGAGCTGCTTTCTTCCTGGTGAAGGAAAAACAACACTTACCATCATCACTGACACACTCCTGCAGCACAAGTGGGTGATGGCGGGGGAGCTTGCTTAAAGGCTGACGGCGTCCCTTGGACTTCTTATTCTCCTCCAGGGAAAACATGTATTCATTCGCAACCTAGGCAAACCAGAAGAAATTAAATTGGTCTTGTCTCCACTTGAGAGACAGCACAAGTCACCCTTACAATGAAAACCAAAGGAAAGAGAGGGGCACAGAGAAACAAAAAGACATATAAAACCAAACACAGAAAATAGCTGTCTTAGAAAAAGCCAAGTGACAATACCACGTACCAAACTAGTCTGAACCAGGATTATGTAAATATGGGGGAAAACCCTAGTGTAGTTCTTGGCCTTCTCAGGAGCAGCCTGAAACAAATGTACCAAAAACAAGCCTGCTTCTGCTCTGAGAGAGCCTTGCCCCGTCCCTTAAGCTCACTGCCGTGAGACTACTGAGGTGGTCCAAGTGAGAGAGCCCCCAAGGAGCCTAGGCACCCCTTCCCTTGGCCCAGTAGGTCAACAGTACCTGTTACAATATGCCAGGCAGCTGGGCCACCCAGGAGTGTCTAGGGGACACCCAAAGGGGTGAGCAGCAGCTAACCTATTAAAAGTAAAATAGGCCACCTTCTCCTTATACACTGCCAAGACTTCAGCTCTAGCAGATACTGTTCATTCCTCAGTTAGCTGCTGCTTCTCTAGGGGAGAACATCAGTGAGGACGGAAAGTGCATCTGAAACTCTGGCCTGGCTGCAAAGGGAAAGGTTGATTTAACACTGCATTTACATAATGTCAGAGCAAATGTAATTAGATTTAAATGTACAGGATTGACTCAGAAACACTACAGAAGGGTTTCTTTCTAATCAACATATTTAAAACTTGGTTACACTGACATTAGGAGATGTAGGGTTAGCAAAATCCATTAAGCAAGGAAATGAGGCCTGAAAGAGGGCCACTTTACAACTGTGACAAAAACCAATGCCATAAATGCTGCAGTGCTACTTTAGAGAAGACACCCTGGGCCTACAGACTCCATGTGCGACTACACAGAGCTCCAGGAGTTAAGGACCACAGTTGGAATGCCAAGAGAAAACAACTTCTGAACAGGCCATGTCCAGGAAGAACAGAGCCTAATCTTCCAAATGTAAATTTTGCCAACAAGTTTTGCCGTCCATTTGCCATTCATTCAACAAATATTCCTGGGCACCCACTGTGTGCAAAGGCCTGCTCAGGAAAAGAAGAAGGTGTGGAGAAACAAAGAAGATGTGATCTGTGCTTAGGTGAGTAAGGATGCTGCAGCAGTATGGAGGAATATGGTGGAGTGAGGATATTAGGGATCTTTTCCTGCTGATGTCCATGAAGACTTACATGACCATAGACTTAATCAGACCTGAACTGTATCAACTGTCTAAACCAATGGTTTTCAAAATGTACATCCGGAAAGCGCCTAAGGAGCCTCCATTAGAGTGAACAAAAAGGGCTTGAGGCCCCACCTTCTTTCCAATCAGAATGGCTCTGCTTTTGATTTGTATGTTTTAATTGATTACGATTTCACTTAAAGAAAGGGTTCTGAGGCCGGGCGCGGTGGCTCAAGCCTGTAATCCCAGCACTTTGGGAGGCCGAGACGGGCGGATCACGAGGTCAGGAGATCGAGACCATCCTGGCTAACACGGTGAAACCCCGTCTCTACTAAAAATACAAAAACTAGCTGGGCGAGGTGGCGGGCGCCTGTAGTCCCAGCTACTCCGGAGGCTGAGGCAGGAGAATGGCATAAACCCGGGAGGCGGAGCTTGCAGTGAGCTGAGATCCGGCCACTGCACTCCAGTCCGGGCGACAGAGCGAGACTCTGCCTCAAAAAAAAAAAAAAAAAAAAAAAAAGAAAGGGTTCTGGCCAGGCACAGTGGCTCACGCCTACAATCCGAGCACTTTGGGAGGCTGAGGTGGGAGGATCACCTGAGCCCAGAAGGTCAAGGCTACAGTGAGTGAGCTGAGACTGCACCACTGCACTCCAGCCTAGATGACAGAAGTGAGACTTTGTCTCCAATCAATCAATAAGTAAGTAAAAGGGTTCTTTGGTTAAAACAAACTGGAAAACCCATACTTGCCCAACTTTGATAGTCTTACCATGTAAATAGAAAATTTAGGAGCACGTACCCCCAACCTACATATTACTTACTAATCAATTACATATACTAGTACTAATGCACATATGCACATTTTAAAGCAAAAACAGACTATAAAAGGTTAAGATAAAAATAAAGTTAATTTTGCTTTATTCCTATACCCCAATAATATTCCTGTTTCCCCCCCTGCCACTGACCTGCCCCCGCCATCACTTTGAGGGCACCTGGACAATAGGCCTAAACCTGTGGGCTGTGGCAGACTAGGGAAAAAAGGAATGAGAATAAAGAAGCCAGAAACGGTGGGGATTTCTAGCCTGGACCACCAAGGTAACAGGGCTCATGTGGAGGAAGTGGAGGCTAATAACAAACCAGGTTAAACAAGCTGTGTGGGGTACACAGCATGGATCCAAGGGTCTTTTCATGTGGAAATACCCAGGGGAGGCAATAAGAAATTCAGGGGGTTCAGAAAAGAGGTCAGAGCAAGATCTGGGAACCCGCAGCACCAGGTTCAGAATTACAATGGTGGGAGATGAGATTGTCGTGGGTGATAAACTGACTAAGCCTTCCAGGGACAGGAGGAAGAAGGGAGAAAAGGAGACTCTGAAGCAGACAGGTAAGAGCAATACCAGAAAGCCAACAAAGGGACGGCTTCGGGGAGGGGGAGATCCACAGGCGAAAGAACACAGAAGAGCTGAGCAGGGAACTGGCCAAGGGACTCACTCAGCAACAGGGAGCTATCAGGACTGTTTTTTGAGATAAGTTCCAGTGGACAAAGAATAAGAAACTAAGGAGTGAATACATCACAGAGTATTTTTGGAAAGATCAAGGGAAAAATGAGATCATAGTTTGAGAAGGAAATTTCCTCTAGAATTGTATAAGGGCTATATGAGCTTGGCTTTCTAGGCAAAGCAGCAGCTTGTGAAAGGGAGATAATAGGATATTTGGTAGAGAGAATAATGGTTCCCCAATATGCCCACATCCCAATCCCTGTGAATATGTTATTCTACCATGGTGAAAGAGAATTAAGATTGCTAATCAGATAGTCTTTACAATAGGGAGTATCCTGGATCATTCAGGTGGGCCCAGTATAATCCCAATGGGGAATACAACAGAAGGGAGCAGAAGAGTCTGAGTGATGTGATGCCAGAGACACTTGGCTGGATGCCCCTGCCTTTGACCATCGACGTAGAGGTCCAGGAGCCAAGGAATGTGGACGGCCTAGAGAGGCTGGAAAGGGCAAAGAAATGGGTCCTTCCCCGAGAGCCTCCAGGAAAGTACACAGCCCTGCTGACGCCTTCATTTTAGCTCAGTGAAACCCATTTCAGACTTCTAAACTAAAGAACCACAAGAGCACAAGTGTTTCAGCCTCTGTGTTTGTGGTACCTTGTTATAGCAGCAATAGGAAAAAATACAGGGTAGGAGGTACCTAAGATCACCCAGAGGAGGTGGAAGGGTGAAGGTCAAGAACACCAGAATGCAGCTTGGGAAAGGAAGAGGACACTTTTTCCATGATCAGTATGTTCACAGCACCTCCTATATAGCCAGCATACGGTGGGAATACTTGTTTTGGCAGTGTAGAGATGAACAAGACATGATTTCTAACCTCAGGAAGAGAGACCTAGTGTCCAAGTCTGAAGTCTGAGCCCTTTCCACTACTGTCATGCTGCCTCTGACCAAAGTAGTCAGGTCCATTCAAATATTTGAATATTTTTTCACATTTCCTCATCTCCTGGCCAGTACTCCTCCTGCTACCATGGCATCCGCACCCTTCTCATGGTGCTGCCTTCCCTGGGATTGCTCCAGTTTCTAAATTCCCTCAGTATATAACAGAAACCAACTAGCTGTATGAGCCTGGACGAGTAGCAGCCCTACCAGTAAAATGGCAGTAATAAACCCTTCCCCAAAGGGCTCTTTTTGCAGACAGGGTGGGATAGCAGGTAGTCTCCCAGGGCCCTGCCTGTAAGAAAGCTGGAGCTCAAGGCTCCTGAGTTCTTTTTTTTTTTTTTTTTTTTTTTTTTTGAGACGGAGTCTCGCTCTGTCTCCCAGGCTGAAGTGCAGTGGCCGGATCTCAGCTCACTGCAAGCTCCGCCTCCCGGGTTTATGCCATTCTCCTGCCTCAGCCTCCGGAGTAGCTGGGACTACAGGCGCCCACCACCTCGCCCGGCTAGTTTTTTTGTATTTTTAGTAGAGACGGGGTTTCACCATGTTAGCCAGGATGGTCTCGATCTCCTGACCTCGTGATCCGCCCGTCTCGGCCTCCCAAAGTGCTGGGATTACAGGCTTGAGCCACCACGCCCGGCAAGGCTCCTGAGTTCTTTCCTCGCTCCTCCAACATCCAGCACCAGCATCAAGGTTAGTGTTCCTGTTAGGGTTTATTCTGTACAGAGAAGAACCAATTGTTCTCCCACCTTGTTTTGGGAACTCACTTTTCAAAGCAGCTTGAACTAACAAGAACTTCTGCAGCAGACATATGGCCGAGGCTCAGTCAGTAGGTAATGAAAACTCTACAGCTTTGGCAGTCAGTCAGCCAGGGTGCTTTTACCAAAAACTGCAGTTTACCAAACTGACCTAAAAAAGGCCCTTGACATAGATGGTGGCATGGAAACTGAACAGCAGGCAGCCCAAATTACAGCTTGGGGATGCTTAAAGTGGGGGTAGGGGAATATAAGGGTGCTCTAAGGAACCCAGTTGTCTACAAATATAGATCCAGTGCTATTAGACCTCTCCAGGGATGGGCAAAGTTGCCCAGCTTCTGCCCCCAAACCTTGATTATCTGTCCCTTATTCCTCCCAGTCAATTAATTCTGATGGTGGCTTCTTACTAAAACAAACCTGACCTTCCATTTACTCATTCCATCCTCATTACAGAGGGTTTCATAGGCCAAGCCCTGTGGACTGGGCTGGTAACTCAAGAAATGAGGATGAATGTGGCACAGAGCCCAGCTTCTAGAAGGTTATATTCTTCACCAGCCTATGGCAAGGGCATTAAGAAGCAAGTACTCTAGAGCTTCAAAGAAGAAAGGGAACTAGATGGAAAGCAATGAAGAGTTTCTAAGAGTAGTGGCTTTTGAAAAGCACTGGGTTGCACTAAGCAGAGGTAATTATCTGACTACTCTAGGCGACCCTCAGAGATAAATTCCCCATCTCCTCCCACCTCAAAACCATCTGCATTCTGGTGACAGTGGCCCAACAAAGTTAATGTACTTACTGCCACTGAACTGTATACTACAAAAACTGTTAAAATAGGTAAATATCATATCATGTATATATTACCACAATTTAAAAACACAGGCTGGGTGTGATGGCTCATGCCTATATCTCAGCACTTTGGGAGGCCGAGACAGGAGGATCACTTGGGCCCAGGAGTTTAAGATCAGCCTAGGCAACATAAGGATACCCCATCACTACAAAAATAAAAAAAATTAGCTGGGCACGATGGCACATGCCTATAGTCCCAACTACTTGAGAGGCTGAGGTGGGAGAATCCTTTGAGCCTGGGAGGTCAAGGCTGCAGTGAGCAGAGATCGTACCACTGCCCTCCACCCTGGGCAACACAAGACCTTGTCTCAAAAACAAACAAAAAACCTATCTGCAGCCATCCCCTCCAGTCCCTCCACCTGCACTCCCACTTCCTTAGATCCCCAGAATCCAATCACTACCTCTTCAACTTCCCGCACTCAGCAAGACCCTGCCCTTTAATACAAGGCACACTTGGCCATATCTCCAGTTGTCTTGAACTTTTCTCCTGCCCTGGCCCTGGATACACTGTTCTTTCCTAGTTCTCCTGATCTCTGGCTGCTCCTTCACATTCTCCTACCTGGGCCCTCTCCCGTCACCCCACACTGTGAAACTGTTCTTTACTCTACACACATTCTTCCATACCCACCAGTGCCCTCCTGGTGACTCCCACACCCACAGACCAACCCTTCCACCCCCAGCTTCAAGGCTGTGTCTATGTATCTCCATAGCCTACCTCACAAAAGTTACCCTCCAGACGTACCCAAACTCAAATCATTTCCTGGCCCACACTAAAAACCCTCTAGTTTTCTTATAACCACTATCCTATATGGATGGCACCACCATCCATCCCAAGAACTCAAAGCTGGAAACCCGAGTCAAGCCCCATGCTACCCTCTGACTCACCCCACATCCAGTCACCCAGCCCTATGCACCTACCTTCCAAGTAGCTCAAGTCCATTTTCTGCTCCCCATCCCTATCACCACCACCCACAGGTCCTCACTACCTCTTTCTCAGACTAAAGAAACAGGTTCCTAATTGGTTTCCCTGTTTCAAATCTTTTTTCCTCCTCTCCTGAAGTATTTAGTTATAAAAATAACATGTTAATCATAAAAATATTCAAATGATGCATAAATGTAGGAAGTGAAATCATCCATAATTCCACCTTCAAGAGAACCTCTGTTAACAATTTCTAATTTTGCCTCTTTCTTCCTCCCCACCAGAATCTTTATACTGCCTCCAGAACAATCTTCTAAAACATCAGTGCAGTACTTAAAAAACCCTTTACTGGACAACCAATGACAGCTTCTTGATTAAGTCAATGGTGAGGAAAAAATGGGGAGAGGTGCTGGCCTACATCAAGGAAGACTTCAAAACATCATCAAATCAAAGGTGTGGGCCTTGGTTTAATCCTGATACAAACCAGTCAACTGTAAAACAGACTTTGTTTGGACAATGAGGAAATGTGATTATGGACTGGATAGTAAATTATGCTAAAGTATTTTTATAGTTTTCTTAGGTATAATAATAGCATAGTTATCTGAGAAAGTGACCATATTTTTCTTTTTTTTTTTTTAATTTTTTTGTGTGAGATGGAGTCTCACTCTGTTGCCCAGGCTGGAGTGCAATGGCGCGATCTCAGCTCACCACAACCTCTGCCTCCCAGGTTCAAGCAATTCTCCTGCTTCAGCTTCCTGAGTAGCTAGGATTACAGGCACCCGCCAAAACGCCCAGCTAATTTTTGTATTTTTAGTAGAGATGAGGTTTCACCATATTGGCCAGGCTGGTCTCGAACTCCTGACCTCAGGTGATCCACCCCCTTGGCCTCCCAAAGTACTGGGATTACAGGCGTGAACCACCACACCCAGCTGAAAGTGACCATATTTTTCAGAGATACACACTGAAGTAGGGAAGAAATGACAAGGTATCTGGGATGTGCTTTAAAATACTTCAGCAGAGAGGCAGATTAATGGGCACAAATATATAGTTTGATAGAAGAAATAAGACCTAGTGTTTGACAAATCAGTAGGGTGATTAGTTTACAATAGTCTATTGTACATTTCAAAATAGTTAGAATAATTTGGATGTTTCTAGCATAAAGACAAATATTTAAGGTGATGCATTTCCCAATTACACTGATTTAATCTTCACAAATTAATGTATTAAAATATCACCCCAAAAATATGTACATTATATACTAATAAAGATAATATAATTTTAATATAAATACTTCGGCAAATTGAAAACAGGACAAACAAAGCAAATATGGAAAGATCCTGACACCTGTTAGAATACTTATGGGTTCGGCCGGGTGCGGTGGCTCACACCTGTCATTCCAGCACTTTGGGAAGCTGAGGCGGGTAGATCATGAGGTCAGGAGTTCAAGACCAGCCTGGCCAAGATGGTGAAACCCTGTCTCTACTACAAATACAAAAATTAGCGGGGCGTGGTGGCAGGCGCCTATAATCCCAGCTACTCAGGAGGCTAAGGCAAAGAACTGCTTGAAGCCAGGAGGTGGAGGCTGCAGTGAGCCGAGATCATGCCACTACACTCCAGCCTGGGTGACAGAGCAAGACTCCGTCTCAAAAAAAAAAAATTTATTTGTGGGTTCACTGTATTATTCGCTCTGCATCTTTCTTTTTTAAGATATTGTGTCATTCTGCCACCCAGGCTGTAGTGCAATGGTACAGTCATGGCTCATTGCAGCCTCAACCTCTTGGGCTCAAGCGATTCTCGCACCTCAGCCTCCCAAAGTAGTAGCTGGGACTACAGGCACCCGCCACCGTGCTGGGACCACAGGTACACGGCACCCTACGTGGCCTCCCTCTGAATCTTTGTGTGTGCATTTATTTATTATTTATTTTTTTGAGACAAACTTTCACTCTTTCACCCAGACTGGAGAGCAGTGGTGTGATCTCACCTCACTGCAACCTCTGCCCCCGGGTTCAAGCGCTTCTCCTGCCTCAGCCTCCCAAGCAGCTGGGATTATAGGCACCCGCCACCACACCCAGATAATTTTTCTATTTTTAGTAGAGATGAGGTTTCACCATGTTGGACAAGCTGATCTTGAACTCCTGACCTCAGGTGATCCACCCATGTCAGCCTCCCAAAGTGCTAGGATTACAGGCATGCACCACCACACCCAGCCCTTTGTGTGTGCATTTAAAAGAATGAATTATGAAAGTTTTCAATTTCCAAATCCATATGGTACATATGGTGGGGACCCTTCTGCTGCTCCCTACACCGTAAATAGGAGGTCAAACTGCTTCCCAGAGCAACAAAGCAGACCCTCCAGGTTCTGGCTCTTAATATCCTCCAAAAGCACCACCTGAGGCCCTCTCTAGTCCTATACACCTGAGACAAACTAAACCACTGCAGATCCCCAAGTGCTTTGATGCTGGCATGAGCTATCATGAGCATTTAGAATATCCTACTCTCCCAGATTCTCTCTTCGATTTCATTCTATCCACCTGGCATTCTCCTAACCTCAGGCCTAAACTGTTTCCTTCTCTCGGGCAGTCCTGAAATCCATACTGCAACCCCAAGCTGAACTGCTAACTCTCCCACTTGTACCACAACACGTATCATTAAGTACTGGAATGATTTGCTCTTATCTATCTCTCCTAGACTATGAGTTCCTTGAAGGCACAGTCCTGGCCTAGAGCAGGCATGCTGTAAATGATTACAAAGTAGTGAAGAGGCAGGGCAGCCAAAACAGCTTTAGAGACTTTTAAGTAGTTCAGACAAACAAGCTAGCACATGTTGGAGGTGGAGGGATGGATGGCGATGGAGCAGAGAGGGTATTAGGGTACTATCATCAGGCTAGACCTGAGAAGTATATACAGAAATAAAAAGGAACCAAGAAGACACTAAGGGTTTTTGAGCAGAGGATTGAAAAAGAGAGACATGTCAGAGAGAAGACCCCTTCCCCTAGCATACTTCCACATGGAAGGAGTCCTGGCTTTGCTTCTCCCCACGCCCTTAAAAGCTGTGATTCACTTCAACAGGATCTGTCTTTTGGAGAGGGAGTGCATTCTGGCCTATGTCCACATCACATGGAAGCTGAGGGCTTCCATGGAAATGCTTTGCCTCTAGAGGGGCCTGGAGACATCAAGAGTAAATGAGTAGTCCAGGCGCGATGGCTCACACCTGTAATCTCAGCACTTTGGGAGGCTGAGGCAGGCACTCAGGAGTTACAAACCAGCCTGGCCAACATGGTGAAATCTCTACTAAAAAAAATACAAAAATTAACCAGGAGTGGTGATGCATGCCTGTAATCCCCGCTACTCAGGAGGCTGGGGCAGGAGAATCGCCTGAACTCGGAAGGTGGAGGTTGCAGTGAGCCAAGATTGCATCACTGCACTCCAGCCTGGGCAACAGAGCGAGACTCAGACTCAAAAAAAAAAAAAAAGAGTAAATGAGTAGCAGGGCCATTTGGCCACAGGTTAAAAGTCACTTTCTTCAATCATTTTAACTTGTAAATAAAGCAACATTCTGAGCTCCATATGCCTGACTCTTGTATCATCAATTAAATAGTTCCAAATTTGAGAGGAAAAGGACAGGTGTTATTTATTGGCTTCCTGCACCTCCCACCCCAAAAAAATCCCACAAACACTTGACTCTGTAATAAGATTAATTAGGCAGTAATACAAAGACTAAACAATGCATATAAAGTATTTAATAGCTGGGGGGCGGTGGGGCGCACAGTGGCTCACACTTGAAATCATGGCACTTTGGGAGATCAAGGGAGGAGGATCACTTGAGCCCAGGAGTTCGAGACCAGTCTGGGCAACACGGTGAAACCCCATCTCTACAAAAAATACAAAAATACAAAGATGAGCCGAGAAAATACAAAGATTAGCCGAGAGTGGTGGTGTGCACCTGTAGTCCCAGCTACCTGGGAGGCTGAGGTGGGGAGGATGGGTTGAACCCAGGGGGCAGAAGTTGCAGTGAGCCAAGACTGTGCCACTGCACTCTACCCTGGGCAACAGAGCAAGACCCTGTCTCAAAAAAGAAAAACAAAGTATTTAATATACAGTGAGCTCTTGCTACTTCTTAGCTGCTTTTTGTGATTGTGATTGCAACTAGAAACAAGAATGTCAGGAAGACTCAGCAAGAGGACAGCATGAACTGTAGTGAACAGTAGGATGGACGAAATGGCTCGGGGCCTCTGTGAAGGAAGAATTGCTGGGTGGCAACTGGGAGTTTAAGAGACTCTGGTTTCCAGGCTGAAAAAGCCCTCATTTATGGAAGCTGCCATAAGAAGGCATAGAGAACTGCAATCAGAGGCAATGAGAAGGAAACACAGTAGTTATTAGCTCATTAGCCTGCAACCACAGTGGGATGGAAAGAGGAACATTCACAAGGTAAAAAGGAAGTCTGCAAAAACCGTACCCTGAGATTCAGAGAAGGCACCGAGAAAAGTTACGAGTATTAACAACAAGGAGACAAACATACCATAAAAACGGATTATTGGCAACACTAGGGAAATGTGAATATGACTGAGTGTCAAGTACTGCAGCCAAAGAAAACAGAAAGCAAATATGCCAAATGCTAATCATATATATGATGAGTACACGCGGGGGCTCGTGATGGTATTCTGTACATACTTCAGAAATTTTCCATAGTGAAGATTTTTAAGAGATAAATTTTTAAAAACTAAAAGTAAGGGAATAGGGAATAAAGAGGACCTTCTGCACTGGCTTCTTATATCTGCCACCCCTCATCAAAAGCTGCAAGCTTGACCCACATAAGCTGTAAGGCTGGGGAGTCAGGGAAGGTCACTTGGGTAGTGTGGGTCCAGCTGCATCTGACATGACTCTGATCATCCATAGTGGCAGACCCACCAAGAGCCATTTTACACAAAAGCAGGAATCAGCTTTTGGTGACAACATATATTTATGGAGGAAGCCTGAACACACATGTTCGTATTTATAGCTTTGGGAATGCACCTTGGTCTCCAAAAGGATGTTCTATCAATGTCATACTGGGAGTCTACCGGGCAGTCAAGACTTGTAAGAAAAAAAAACCCTTGAATTTCAAGGTAAGAAAGGCCATCTCATCTCATCTCACCCCAAACCCCCAAACACGTGGGCTCCAACGGCAGCCATTCTAACCCTTGTGCCACTAAGGCAATGAGGGTCAGAGGAAGAGTTCCCACCCACCCCAACTGAAAAGGCCAGCCACAGTGGCTCACACCTGTAATTCCAGCACTTTGGGAGGCTGAGGTGGGTGGATCACTTGAGGTCAAGAGTTCGAGACCTGTCTGGCCAACATGGTGAAACCCTGTCTCTACTAAAAATACAAAAACTAGCTGGGCATGGTGGCACACGCCTGTAATACCAGCTACTCGGGAGGCTGAGACAGGAGAACTGCTTGAACCTGGAAGGCAGAGGTTGCAGTGAGCCAACATCACGCCACTGCATTCCCGCCTAGGCAACAGAGCGAGACTCTATCTCAAGAAAAAAAAAAAAAAAGGCATTGTGATCCAAGTGGGCTGAGGAGGATCTGCTGCTGTGACTGAGGCTGCACTGATGCAATTCTTGGAATCAGAAGCCACAGGGATATGAGAAAAGCAACTCCCAGCAAAGAACAAGCCGGGAGAGTGAATGCCACCCAGGCTTTTGCTGGATACAACCACGGCAGGCTGGAGGCACTGACTGAGGGTTTCTCCTGCCCTCCTGCAGCACCTCCACCACACAGATCCACCTCCCCAACACAGATCCCCTCCCCGATAGGGTGTCCTTCAGGGCAGCTCCCCACCCCACATCACTGCCTGGAGCCCATACCTCTGCCAGCTCCCGCTCACTGATACTTCTGGCGGCGCTTCCTTTCTTCCTCATGCATGGCTCTCCCACAGTGACCCTGCCATCCCCTTTGGCATAACTGTGCACAGTGAGAACTCCCGTTTGCCCTTGCACTTGGCAGGAGAGAGGCTCACTAGTTTCTGAATCAGAAGAGATAGAATCCCGTGAAGAGCCAGAGCCCAGGCTGGAAGATGACTTCTTTTGGGAGCCTGAGAAGACAAGGCGTCCCCCTACAGACGCAGGATTCACAGAAAGATCCAAGGCTGCTGCTTCTTGTTCTTCCTCCTCATCCTCCTCTTCTAGTTTGACATTTTTGAGCTCTTCAAATTTGACTTCAGTGGAGTCAGAATAATCTGAAACACACATACACATTAGACAGAGTCAAGTGCCACCTGCACACGTGAATCTGATACAAGCCAGAGTGGCAAGGCACAAGGAACATGGGCTAGGAATGGGACCTGGCTTCCAATCCTGGCTCTGTCACTGAGGGGCACTGGGAGCCAGGGCTATCTGCTCAGCCTCCTGGCCTCTAGCTTCTTCCTCTGTAGTGAGAAGATGCTACTAGAATTCTACAGGGCTCATCAATAAGACTCCTGAGCACCGCCCGGCACTCAGCAGACACTCAGTAAGGGGCAGCTGCCATTTCCTCCAAAGTCTCCTGCAGGAAATGCAAGTCTGAGCTCAGCAGAGACCTGGCTACCCAGCCCATGCTAGAAAATCTAAAGATCTTGAAAAATATTAAGAGGGTGTATGTTAAATGTTCTCACTGCAAAAATGGTAACTATGTGAAGTAATATGTATTTTAATCAGCTAGATTTAACCATTCCACAACATATATATACTTCACAAATCATGTTGGACCAGGAGCAGTGGTTCACAACTGTAATCCCAGGACTTTGGGAGGCCAAGATGGGAGGATTGCTAGAGCCCAGGAGTTCAAGACCAGCCTGGGCAACAAAGTGAGACCCTGTCTCTACAAAATTAAAAAATTAGCCAGGCATGGGCCGGGCGCGGTGGCTCACGGCTGTAATCCTAGCACTTTGGGAGGCCAAGGTAGGCAGATCACGATGTCAAGAGATCGACACCATCCTGACTAACAAGGTGAAACCCCATCTCTACTAAAAATATAAAAAATCAGCCAGGCGTGATGGCCCGCATCTGTAGTCCCAGCTACTCAGTAGGCTGAGGCAGGAGAATCACTTGAACCCGGGAGGCAGAGATGCAGTGAGCTGAGATCGCCACTGCATTCCAGCCTGGGTGACAGAGTGACTATGTCTCAAAAAACAAAAAAGTAGCCAGGCATGGTGGCGTATGCCTGTAGTCCAGGCCACTTGAGAGGTTGAGGCAAGAGGATTGCTTGAGCCCGGAAAGTTGAGGCTGCAGTGAGCTGTGTTCGCACAGGCTTGTGCAACAGAGCAAGACTCTGTTTCTAAAACAAAAAAATTATGTTGTATATGACAAATATGCACCATTTTATCTGTCAATATAAATAAATAAATTTGAAGGGAAAAAAGGGAAAGAAAATCTGCTGAAGAGAAGCCAGTCCAGCACGTCAGTCCACAGTGCTACCTGGCTGTCAGCAGACCACATCTTCGTGTCATACCTGACCCAAGACAGATACAAGCTTTCTCCAACAAATCTAGCCTCAATGACCTTCCAAGTGACTGCTAAACAACACTGATCACACCACTCCCACTCTTAAAATATAAATGGCTTCTTAAGCTTCCAAGTGAGGAAATGAAAATGGCAGACAGCCCTACATCCTCTCCTATTTCTCCAGCGTCACCTTCTGGTCACACAGCTGCCTTCTACCCTAATATTCAATTGAGGGAAACTCCCCACCAGTTCCCCCAGGTGGACCATGCTATTAATATTTCCCATCTCTGCTGGGAACGGTGGCTCAAGACTGTAATCCCACTCAGCACTTTGGGAGGCCGAGGCAGGCGGATCACCTGAAGTCAGGAGTTCAAGATCATCCTGGCCAACATGGTGAAACCCCATCTCTACTAAAAATACAAAAAAAAATTAGCCAGGCATGGTGGCGGGCACCTGTAGTCCTAGCTAGTTGGGAGGCTGAGGCAGGAGAATCACTTGAACCCAGGAGGCAGAAGTTGCAGTGAGTCGAGATTGCGCCACTGCACTCCAGCCCGCATGACAGAGCAAGACTCCATCTCAAAAAAAAAAATCTCCCATCTCCACGCCTGTGCCCTGCTCCTCCCCTCTGGGACACCCTTTCTACATCCCTCCTCTCTCTCTGTCCGCCTGGGAAGGTCCTACTTACCTTGTAAGAGTCACCTTCACCAAAACCTCCAGTGTTTCCCTGACCCCTGACCAGGCAGAGGGAGGAGCTTTTCCCTACGTGTCCAGTCCACCCTGTATATCCCTACCCAAAGCACTTCTCACACTCCAAGTACACTATCTGATCACAGACCTGTCACTCTGCTTTCTTTATTTCTCACTCAGCACTCAATATGGCATCTGACACGGGACACATGTATGAGTTAAGGTTGTGGAAAATACACCATAGTCAACTAACCTGGGAAGGTAAGACCATCCTCAACTTGCCGCACAGAACTATGGGTGGGCCTCACGGGGGCGAGGGCTGCCGGGCACTCCGTCATCTCATACTGCTCAGAACTCAGCTCCTCCTTGGGGAAGAGCTCACTCTGACTCACCTCCTGTGGTATTTCAAGACAAACTCGGTGCCTCTTTGTCCCTATTCGGTGCCTGGCCAGGCTGCAAGGGAGAGGGCAAATCTTTTAAGAGCCCACAAATATATCCACTTACTCAGACATTCCTACACATCCACACACAACCCAAAGTGAATGGCCAGAGCCTGTCAGGCCTGGTTCAAAACTCAGGGACACCTCTTATTTGTGACTTGAGACAAAGGACTTCACCTCTCTGAGCTTGTTCCATCATCTGGAAGATACAGGTATTACCATCCACCTAACAGATTTGTTGTGAGGACTAAGAAAAGGTATGCAGAGTAGCTGGCAAAGTGCCTGGCATATAGTAGGTACCAAGACACGGTTCCTCCTTTCTTTCCCATATGGCCCAGGATAAATTCCCAGAGCACAGATCCCCTGGCTCAGCTTCCCATTGGTGCAGACTTAAGAAGGTGACTCTTAAGTCTGCTCTGATGGCACTGCAGACTTAAATCATAACATTACCAATGCCCTTGAGTCTCATCCTCACTACACTTCTTTTTAAAAGACTCTATGATATGATGAGAAAACATGACTTTTCTGGCTCAGGGGGAGCCCAACCTTCGCACATAAATGCCTTGACACTCATATAAATTACCCCTTTGCTCCAGCAGACTACAGCCCACTACAGGTCTCTCATTCAGAAAGTGCCTGAATGCTCTGGCTCTCAGGTTTCTGGAGCCTTTACCAAGAACACTCCCTTAGCCGAGGCACAAACAGCATCTTAGAAACAGCCTCTCCACAGGTTACAGGACCTACCCAGACACCTCTCTCTCACACAGCCACGACAGCTGCTGGGTTACCTTGTCTTCAAGTCTCCTTCCTCTCCATCCTCCACCCCTTCCATGTCCTCCTCTGGGCACTCCTCCTCATTGCCAGCTCTTGGAGGCAGTTCACTCTCCTTAAGAAACTCAGCTGCTTCTGGCGTGGGCAGAGTATGGTCAATAACTGTGTTGTCCTTCCCAGCTTTCCAAAGTTTGTACCTTTCTGGCTGGAACTTCCTCACAAACACATCCATGGAGATCTTCACCATGTCCTTTCTACAGGAGCACTGTCAGCAGGAAGCAGAAGAGCACCAGGTGAGCATACCTTGCTGCGTCCACCTCACCCCCATGTCCTAGCTCCTCCCTCCACATGGAAACAAGTGCAAGATGGTTTATAACTAGATTGTTTTGGTTCACAGGCTGAGGGCATATTATCCTTGCAGGACCTTCAAATATGAAGGGAAGCAGGGAAAAAAGGGCAGAGAATACATACTACTGGGGCAAATCTACCTGGGCACTAACTCGGGGTCACAGAGGGTGGTTAGGCTCTGCACTTAGGCCCCCAGGATGGTGAGCCACCTGCCCTTGTTCCCTGTCCAAGCCAGGAACACACAAGCAAGTCTACTACTACGAGTCAAAGGCCTAACCCTGCTGCTTCCCTAGAGTAAAGAAAACCCCTAGGAACTTCAACAGAGAAGTCTCAGAGTGGCTAAGGCAAGAATATTAACGTGTGTGGATGTGGTTTTAATGCCTAGTGGACTTAAGAACCTCATTTTATACTTCCCAAATCTGAACACATTTTTTAAAATTCCTTATGAACACAAAATGTTAGTACTCTTGACACATTGCTAGCTGCTCGTTTCTGAATTCCAGCAACTCAAAGAAATATTCTAATCACCAGCCAACGTATCTAACCAGAATTTGCTCATTTTTATCATGGTGTTATAGAAAGAAATCAAGCAGACTTACCAGCACAGCTTGCTTGCCATACTCAATCCACCGACGGGTAGCAAAATTGGTAGACTCCGCACAGTTAAAGCCATGGTTAAAGCCAGCATGGTAACCATAAGGGAAAGTGATCATAAACTCTCCGGCCTCTTGAGTCACCTGAACAAGAGCAGACTTGAAACAGCTGCTTCAAATGGCAGAGGTCCACAGAACTGGAATTCTGCGCTCCACCACAATTTAGCTGAGCAACAAAGGGTAAGTCATAAAACCCCTGGGGTCTTGCTGTCTTCTATAAAATTATGCAAAGCCCAGACATATCAGATGACATGACTATAATTAACCATTCCTCCAAATGAACCCTGTTCAAGGGGATCTGACTCTCCTCTGGAAGCTAAAGTGGCCCCACCTTTAATGCTCTTAGATCAAAGTGTTGTTACATAGTTTAAGCTTTGGCCCCCTCTTCTAGTGATGAACTAGAATAAAACTCTGTAAAAGGCCAGAAAGGGTGGTGCCTGAGAACTTTGGCATGTAACATCAGCTCACCTTGTCAAAGGGAATTCCATATTTCTTCAGCATTAACGGGGAAATCAGGGTCATCTTGTGGCGGAGAAACGCCTCACAGCTTTGAGCACTTCCTGGGAAAAAGCCTATTTAATTGAAAGGGTATGGGTTAACACAGTGCTCCACACTAGCTCCGCAATCCGGAGTCACTTCACACCTGTGCTTCTCATCGGAATGATAAACAGGATGAATCACCGATGTGATCTCCAAGGATCCTTATAGCTCCGCACCAATTCTAAGATTCTACAGTGAGCCTCTGGGCTCACTCCCATGTAGGGCATTACATGGGTAATGAAATCCTGTTTGGGAAACCAAGGTCACCCAAGCTGCCTCTGTTCTTTTTTTTTTTTTTTTTTTGAGACAGAGTCTCGCTCTGTCGCCCAGGCTGGAGTGCAGTGGCCGGATCTCAGCTCACTGCAAGCTCCGCCTCCTGGGTTTACGCCATTCTCCTGCCTCAGCCTCCCGAGTAGCTGGGATTACAGGCGCCCGCCACCTCACCCGGCTAGTTTTTTTTTGTATTTTTTTAGTAGAGACGGGGTTTCACCGTGTTCGCCAGGATGGTCTCGATCTCCTGACCTCGTGATCCATCCGTCTCGGCCTCCCAAAGTGCTGGGATTACAGGCTTGAGCCACCGCACCCGGCCTGCTGCCTCTGTTCTTATAGAGCTTTGAAACTATTTAGGACCTTTTCTCCAGTCACTTGTATCCCTGATCTTTTTTCAGTAATGCAGCTATAGTATGATCTACCCAGGCTTTCCTGAAGTATGTTCTCTAGACATACAAATCTATGTAAGTCCACTGAAAAGAAACAAAGCATAAAATGCAGTTTCTTCTTTAACATTTGGGTCTTTAGTGGAAACACCGGTCATACTGGGTCTGGTTCATTATCGCTGGTCAAAGAAACACCACTGCTCATTAAAACTGAGGCACAGACAATCAAAGAAGAAATGGCTCAGGACAAAGGAAGAAAAGGCTCTGTCACTGCCCTCTTAAGGTAACCAATGAGGCTCACCCCCATCTGCAGGCCTGCGACAGGACCTGCAAGAATCTGACCATGGGGAATGCACATTTTAGTGTAGAGCCAGGAGCACAGCTCATAGGAGTGTCCAACCCAGCAAACAGAGAAGACACAGTACCTTTGGCGAGGCGTTCCAACCGCTTTCCATGCTCAGGTGGAACAGAGTACCTGCAATCACATGAGAGCATCAGAGGCTGGGCGGAGACAGGTACAGGAGCTAAGGGGCTTATTCCCACTCTCAAAACACCTTGAAATGGCAGATTTTTTTTTTAACTTCCCAAGCACTAGAAAGGAATCTGAAAAAATGAAATATTAGACTGTTTCGGCACAGGAGTAAAAAGCCCGTAAAGAAGGTGAGTGAATTTATTTCTTCTATATTCATTCACTTAATAAGATGTTTATTAAGTGTTCACCATGAGCCAGGATTTATGGTACACAATATTACTCTCCTTTATAATGTTGTTCATATAACTTTTTTTTTTTAAAAAAAGGATGTCATTACATAACCTCAGTATTTAAAAATGCTCAGTATTTTTAAATGCTTGAAAGGCCTAACAGGGGGAGGGCTAGAGGAAGAATGGAAAACAAAGTGCAAGATAGATCCGACACTTAAGAGACCCAGCCCCGTATCTGCTGATGAACCCATTTTCCCTTTATCTCCCCAACAGCTACATACACTGATTACCCAACAATCAATTACCTCTCTACCCAGTAGGGTGTCTAAACACCATCGAAACTGTTCTTCCTAAAAAAATGAAAAGAAAAAAAGGACACCTAGGACTATTTAAAACTTTTGCAAAATTGTTAAATTTTATATTCTGAAACTCACAGTAACTCTATTTTAACCTTTTTAATCTCTTCTGAAGATTATTCCACAGTAACAACAAATCCTCCCACTACAAACAGCTTCATTATAAAACAAAACAGAGAAGAGGAGTTGACAAAAATGTCACCTAAAGGACTCCGGGATCCATCAGGCAACCCTACACAGAAGGCTCTGGAGGGGCCACTTCAGAGGACCTAAGAATGTATATAATAACTGGAAAACCTTCTTTTATAAGAGAATTCAAAAATCCAGGAGCAGGGAGTTTTGGAGTAAACAATGGTGAAGACACAAAAGCTACATTTACACATCCTACAAGTCTAGCCTTCTGAGGAAGGAAATAGGACAGTAGTTAGTGGGGTAATCATAGGCTCAAAAGGTTCTTTCTCCCAAGATCAGAAACTGGAAAGCACTTGAAAGAAGAAAAGAAAACTCCTGAGAAAGAACATGGCTGAGGATGCTGAATAAAGAAATGAAGGTGGATATGGTTTTCATAACTCGCCATAATGCGCCCCATGGTGTCCCCTCTGACCTCATCACTCACT
The DNA here is from genome assembly GCF_009764315.1 of Trachypithecus francoisi. Classification (NCBI taxonomy): domain Eukaryota; kingdom Metazoa; phylum Chordata; class Mammalia; order Primates; family Cercopithecidae; genus Trachypithecus; species Trachypithecus francoisi. Next base: position 80,833,786 of record NW_022681457.1, read on the forward strand.
TCTCATCATTTTACACAGCACTCAATCTACAGTAGACTTCCCCTAGCTCCCTAAACACACCATGCCCGGCTACTTTTGTATTTTTAGTAGAGACAGGTTTCACCATGTTGGCCAGGCTGGTCTCGAACTCCTGACCTCAGGTGATCCACCTGCCTCAGCCTCCCAAAGTGCTGGGATTACAGGTGTGAGCCACCACGACTGGCCCTCATGTGCTGTCTTAATCCAGGAGCTCTGCATCTGTGGCTCCAACTGCCTGGATACACTTCCCTCAATCTCCCAGCTGCTAAGCCCACCACCATTCCACCCAGTTATGTCCTTCTCATGTTTTGGATCTCAGTTGTCACCTCTTCCAAAGAAGCCTTCTTTAATCTCACCCATCTGTCCTTCCTGTGTGGACCTTAGCACCCACTTCTTCCCCATCAGAGCTGTCCCCACACCATATGATCATTCTCTCACACTTTCTACCTCCTGACCAGTCTCCCATCTGTGTGAGGGTAGGTATCTCATCTGTCTTATCCACTGCAGTTATCTGCAGCACCTTCACTAAAATGCTGAGACAGGGGCCAGGTACAGCGGCTCATGCCTGTAATCCTAGCACTTTGGAAGGCTGAAGTGGGAGGACTGCTTGAGCCCAGCAGTTTGAGACCAGCCTGTGCAACATAGTGAGACCCCATCTCTACCCTAAAAAAAAGAAGGAAAAAAATTAGCTGGGCATACTGGTGCATGCCTATAATCCCAGCTACTTGGGAGGCTGAAGTAGAAGGATCACTTGAGCCCAGGAGGTCAAGGCTGCAGTGAGCCATAATGGTGCCACTGCACTCCACCCTGGGTGACAGAGTGAGACCCTGTCTCAAAATAGAAAAAAAAAAAATGCTGAGACTCAAAGATGGGTCAGTGCAGAGAGAGGAGACAGAACCAATGTTTGTCTCACCAACAAGAATAACACCCTGGAGAAAGAACAGGAAGCATGCTGAATAGCCTCGCAATCCCTCGTGTGTTAAGCATACACTGCTGCTCCCCAAGTATTAATATTTTTTCTTATCATAAGGAAAAGAAAGCTTTCTATCATCTGAGGGAGTGACTCTAGTCTTAGAAGTCTGCTGCTAAGAAATGCCTCAGGCCTATTCAGAAAAAAAATCAGAAAGCAGTCGGATAGCCTGGAAGAGCCCCCGTGTCTTTGGGTAACTCTGCCAGAGCCCTGCTCTCTAAAGCCTCCCTACTCAAAAGGTGGTCTGAGCACCAGAGCTCCAACAGCATCTTAGCACTTGAAAGTGCGTTTGAAACATGGAATGTCACCCCAGGCCTGAACCAGCGTCTGCACTTTAACATAATCCTGAGGTGCTTCTCATGCACACTGAATGTGAGCCCGTGCTGTAGCACAGAAGCCCGGTGCCAACTGCAGGCAGACTGTACCAGGACTTTGGTTCTCCGAAGTGCAGGTAGTTGATGCTGTAGAGGTCCATGTCTTCAGTGTGCCAAGCAAAAGATGTCTTCCACATGCCAAAGTACAGGTATGGGGTGTTCACACCCTCAATGGTGATCCCACTTTCCTTTTCCACCAAGTCCAGGATTGTTCTCAGCCGGCCAATATTCCACTCATCAACATGCTGCAAAGGCAATGACAGTCCAGGGCAAGTTACATTTGCATATAAACCAAGGCTCTGAACCTACAAATCAAAGTAGGTCACAAGTAAGCTGTCATCTCTGATAAACATTTGGAATAATGTCAAAACACTATGGACGTGAAGACCACAGTATTCCTCATTCACTTTCACAGCTACCACTGGAACTGACACAATTTACCTTCAAAGGGCAAATATTACTTGTGAATACTAGTGCAGGAAAGATGAAGAGATGATAGTCACCTGTTTTTTTGTTTGTTTGTTTCTGAGACAGAGTCTCGCTCTGTTGCCCACACTGGAACACAGTGGCATGATCTTGGCTCACTGCAACCTCAGCCTCCCTGGCTCAAGCAGTTCCTTGCCTCAGCCTCCCAAGTAGCTGGGATTACAGGCACCCGTCACCACACCCCACTAATTTTTCTATTTTTAGTAGAGACGGGGTTTCACCATCTTGGCCAGGCTGGTCTTGAACTCCTGACCTCGTGATCCACCTGCCTTGGCCTCCCAAAGTGCTGGGATTACAGGCGGGAGCCACCGTGCCCGGCCAACAGTCACCTGTTTTAAACCCCAAGAGAAAAAGTTTGAATTGATGCCAAAGAAATTTAGGTCAAAAGAGAAAAAAAACTCTATGACCACACACACACAAAAAATTGCGAAACATGGGAACTATGACAGTGGACCAGGTGTGGTGGCTCACACCTGTAATCTCAACACTTTGGGAGGCCAAAGCAGGATTGCTTGAGCCCAGGAGTTCAAGACCATCCTGGGCAACAAAGTAGGAAAGACCCAGTCTCTACAAAAAAATTACAAATAAAAAAAAAGTAGCCAGGTGAGGTGGCACATGACTGCAATCTCAGCTACTTGGGAGGGTGAAGCATGAGGATCCCTTGAGCCCAGGGGTTTGAGGTTACAGTAATCTATGATCATACCACTATACTCGAGCTGGGTGGCAGGGCAAGATTCTGTCTCAAAAACAAAAAAACAAAAAACTATGGCAATGTTGTGGCTTTTTAGCCCTGATTTCTACCAGGCAGTGTCTTCATAAAAAAATGTGCAATATCCTTTTCCTGAGTTGTAATGGCCAGCTGAGAGTCCACCTCCCATAACTAGGCCCTGGATTATTATTATGCCTGACTTTTGTACCTCCCCATCCCAGATCCTTACAGCATCTTCCTGCCATTCATCCCTACAAGCTTGACTTTCCCTGACCCCCAAAAAACTGTTATCAACAAAACTGGAATTCTTTTTTTTTTGAGATGGGGTCTCGCTCTGTTGCCCAGGCTGGAGTGCAGTGGCACGATCTCGGCTCACTGCAAGCTCCGCCTCTCGGGTTCACGCCATTCCCCTAAGCCTCCCGGGTAGCTGGGACTACAGGCGCCCACCACCACACCCAGCTAATTTTTTTGTATTTTTAGTAGAGATGGGGTTTCACCGTGTCAGCCAGGATGGTCTCGATCTCCTGACCTCGTGATCCGCCTGCCTCAGCCTCCCAAAGTGCTGGGATTACTGATGTGAGCCACTATGCCCGGCCTGGAATTCATTTTTTTAACTCTTCCAATAACTGATAAAAACATTAAAATATGGGCCAGGCGCAATGGCTCTCGCCTGTAATCCCAGCACTTTGGGAGGCTGAGGCAGGTGGATCACCTGAGGTGGGGAGTTTGAGACCAGCCTGACCAACATGGAGAAACCCCAACTCTACTAAAAAATACAAAATTAGCCAGGCATGGTGGTGCACACCTATAATCCCAGCTACTCGGAAGGCCGAGGCAGGAAAATCACTTGAACCCGGGAGGTGGAGGTTGTGGTGAGCTGAGATCACACCACTGCACTCCACCCTGGGCAACAAGAGCGAAACTCCATCTCAAAAAAAAAAAACCTTAAAATATGAAAACAATTATGACTGATAATCCCTGAAATGCCCTACGGTTTTTCAGTCATCGGAAGATATTCCCAAATATTCTCCCCTTTCACCATATTTAAGGCAGGACTATGTCCCAAGCCAATGAAAGTGGTTAATATGGCTTTTGCCACAGAATCTTGTTTGAGGATTCTGAAGAATCTAAATGTATTTTTCTTCTTAAATGTATACCCCTTTCAGTATTCAGTCATCTTTCTTCTGCAGAAACCACACTGCCTCATTTCATTATCTGAGAGCCAACCCACCCTTTCAAGAACTCATCAGCTACCACCCACCGACTATGCTAACAACCCTTGAAAAGAGCACCACATCACCCACTTCACATGTAAAGTAGGAGAAATAAAATTCAGTCACATGCAAAATGGCCCACAATGAGGCCAGCACAGCAACATCAGCTGGGGGTAGATCATCTGTTCACCCACCCATTCACCAAACAGCTTTTAGGTGCCTACTACGTGCTGGGCCAAAAAAAAGGTATTACAAAATTACAAAAACGCTGCACAGAGGGTTTCCAGTGAGCCTCACCTTTTCATAGAGGGTACCATTCACATCTGCACCATAGATTGGAGGATTGAATGTAAGATTTTTCCAGTATTTCCGCTCGAGCTCTTCAAACTCACTATAGCGTGGGGTACAGTACCTTTTGAAAGTAAAAAGAAACATGTAAACCACTTACGGGGTTTATTAGGCATTATGAACATTACAAGACATAATCCCCTATTCCAGTGACAGCAAGAATTTCAAATGAACAAGGCATAATCTTGGCCTTCAAGGCTCTAATACATAGTCACTCCCTGAACGTTCCTTCCATGAGCACTGGGCCTGAAGAAGCCTGAGGAAGGTAATGTACACAGAGATGTAAACCCACCTTCCTCAACAAGCACATCCTCAACTCTCTGAAGAGACTACTTAAACCACACCTTGCTGGATTCAGGTGGCCACCCAGGGAGAAAACAGGCTTACAAACCAAGACCCAAGGTCCCTGCATATCCACAGACAACCAAAACCCAGTAGCATGTGAAGAGCTGAGGCTCTCCAACAGCGTTCACCTCCCTGAACCAGCCAAAAGGAAGCTGCTCCAAGAGGACTCATTTGTAAGTGCCCCTGCTATATGCCCAGTGCCCTACGCAGAGGCTGACACTCACCAAGTAATCACACCTAAAAACATCAAGTATTTTAGCAAAAATATAAAATAGCTCTAAAAATCTAGATTTTTGCACATCAAATATTCCAATTAGGAAAATACGTACTCACATATATGCATATTTATACCTACCTATCTACATATAAAGCCATAAAAATATCTACACTTTGGCCAGAGGCATGATGGCTCACACCTGTTATCCCAGCACTTTGGGAGGCCTGGTGGGGGCGGGTCACCTGAGGTCAAGAGTTCAAGACCAACCTGGCCAACATGGTGAAACCTGTTCTCTATTAGAAATACAAAAATTAGCCAGGTGTGGTGGCACACGCCTGTAATTCCAGCTACTTAGGGCGGAGGCTGAGGCACGAGAATTACTTAAACCCAGAAGGAGGAGTCTGCAGTGAGCTGAGCTAACGTCACTGCACTCCACCTTCAGCCATAGAGTAAAACTCTGTCTCAAAAAAATATATATATGTATATATATATATGCCTTAAAAAGACAGGATCCTTGCTCTGCTGCCCAGACTGGAGCACAGTGGTATGGTCATAGCTTACTATAGCCTTGAACTCCCAGGCTCAAGCAATCCTCCTGCCCCAGCCTCCCGAGTAGCCAGGACTGTAAGTGTGCACCATCACACCTGGTTAGTGTTTTTATTTTTTGTAGAGATGGAATCCTGCAGTGTTGCCCAAGTTGGTCTCAAACTCCTGGCCTCAAGTGATCCTCCAACCTCGGCCTCCCAAAGTGATGGGAATATAGAAGTGAGTCAATGCACCCAGTCTAAAAATACCTATACTCTTTAGCTTAATCATCATATACTGAAAATTTACTAAAAACAAACAAAAAAAAACTTTTAGATTCAAACCAGCCAAGTACAGTGGCTCAGGCCTATAATCCCAGCACTTTGGGAGGCTGAGGCAGGAGGATCACTTGAGCCCAAGAGTTTGAGACCAGTAACATGGTAAAATCCTATTTCTACAAAAACTTTAAAAATTAGCAGAGCTGGCCAGGAGCGGTGACTCACGCCTGTAATCCCAGCACTTTGGGAGGCCACAGCAGGCGGATCACCTGAGGTCAAGAGTTTGAGACCAGCCTGGCCAACATGACAAAACCCCAACTCTACTAAAAATACAAAAATTAGCCAGGCATGGTGACTCACATCTGTAATCCCAGCTACTTGGGAGGCTGAGACAGGAGAGCTGCTTGAACCTGGGAGACAGAGGTTGCAGTAAGCCGATATCACGCCATTGCACTCCAGCCTGGGCAACAAGAGCGAAACTCCATCTCAAAAAAAAACAAAAAATAGCAGGGCATGGTGGTGCACACCTGCAGTCTCAGCTACTGGGGGTGGGAGGGAGTAGGAGGGCTGAGATGGGAGGATCTCTTGAGCCTGGGAGATCAAGGCTGCAGTGAACTGTGAAATTAGCTGGGTGTGGTGGTGCGCACCTGTAGTTCCAGCTACTTCGGAGGCTGAGGCAGGAGAATCGCTTGAACCCGGGAGGAGGTGGAGGTTGCAGTGAGCCGAGATCAAGCCACTGCACTCCAGCCTGGGTGACAGAGCGAGACTCCGTCTCAAAAAAAAAAAAAATTATTATTATGATGAAGCAATTTAAGAAGAGTAATACACAAACCTTACAGATATTTGAAAAGGTGAAAAACTAATGTACATTCTAACTAAAATGGCAAAAGAAATATTATAAATGTATAAAGAGTAGACACATAAAGACCAAAATGAACTCACGGAGATAATGGGAATGAATTTAAAATTAATTAACTAAAAATCTGACTAAACAGGCCAGGCGCAGTGGCTCACGCCTGTAATCCCAGCACTTGGGAGGCCGAGGCAGGCAGATCACGAGGTCAGGAGATCAAGACCATCCTGGCTAACATGGTGAAATCTCGTCTCTACAAGAAATACAAAAAATTAGCCGGGTATGGTGGCGGGCGCCTGTAGTCCCAGCTACTTGGGAAGCTGGGGCTGAAGAATTGCTTGAACCCAGGAGGTGGAGGTTGCAGAGAGCCGAAACAGCACCACTGCACTCCAGCCTGAGCGACAGAGTAAGACTCCATCTCAAAAAAGAAAAAAAAAAATCTGACTAAATAACTCCCTTACAGATTAATGTCAACCTAGTGAATAATAAATTGTAGAGACCTAACATTCTCTCTGAAATACAATTAACTCCTCTACTGCCAACTAATCTGTCTCATGAATGTAGGTTTTTAGGTCGGGCAGGGTGCCAGCACTTTGGGAGGCCAAGGCAGGCTGATCTGAGGCCAGGAGTTCGAGACCAGCCTAACCAACATGGTGAAACCCCATCTCTACTAAAAATACAAAAAAATTAGCCAGGCGTGGTGGCGGGCGCCTGTAATCCCAGCTACTCGGGAAGCTGAGGTAAGAGAATCGCTTAAACCTGGGAGGCAGAGATTGCAGTGAGCTGAGATCATGCCACTGCACTCCAGCCTGGGCAACACAGAGAGACTCTGTCTCAAAAGCAAAAATTTAGGTTTTTACCTTAAAGGTAAGAATCTGCTATGTATTAGGATAAAAGGGTTAGACATAGGGCTGGTTAATTTAAAAGGAAAACAAGTGTGCTGAAAGAAGAAAAAGCGAGACCAGCCTGGCCAATATGGTGAAACCCCATCTCTACTAAAAATACAAAAAAATCAGCCAGGCGTGGTGGCTACTCGGGAGGCTGAGGCAGGAAAATCGCTTGAAGCCAGGAGGCTGAGGTTGCAGTGAGCCAACATTGCACCACTGCGCTCCAGCTTGGGCGAGAGAGCAAGACTCCATCTCAAAAAAAGAAGAAAGAAAGAAAGAAAAGAAAGGAAAGAAAGAAAGAAAAGAAAAGGCCTAATGTGTTAACAAAAAGGGAAGAAAGGCTGAGGAGACTGAAGCCCCTGGTGGAATTCCATGTGAGAAGCAGAAGGCAGGTGAGCTTGGTCCTCACGCGTAGCAAAAATCAGACAAAAAGAGGCCGGGTGCGGTGGCTCAAGCCTGTAATCCCAGCACTTTGGGAGGCCGAGACAGGCGGATCACGAGGTCAGGAGATCGAGACCATCCTGGCTAATACGGTGAAACCCTGTCTCTACTTAAAAATACAAAAAATTAGCCGGGCGACGAGGCGGGCGCCTGTAGTCCCAGCTACTCGGGAAGCTGAGGCAGGAGAATGGCATAAACCCGGGAGGCAGAGCTTGCAGTGAGCTGAGATCCGGCCACTGCACTCCAGCCTGGGTGGCAGAGCAAGACTCCGCCTCAAAAAAAAAAAAAAAAAAAAAAAAAAAAATCAGACAAAAAGGATGGCAGGAAGGATACAGCCTTTCACCTGCAGAGCAAGCCACATTTCTTTGACATGCCTTTATGTAAATTCTCTCATTGGCCAGTAGGTTGGCCAGCAAGGTAGATGTTTTAAGAGTAAGGTTGGCCAGGCACAGTGGCTCATGCCTGTAATCCCAACATTTTGGGAGGCCAAGGTGGGTGGATCATGAGGTCAAGAGATCGAGACCATCCTGGCCAACATGATGAAACCCGTCTCTACTAAAAATACAAAAATTAGCCGGGCATGGTGGCAGGTGCCTGTAATCCCAGCTACTCAGGAGGCTGAGGCAGGAGAATCTGCGTGAACCCAGGAGGCAGAGGTTGCAGTGAGCCGAGATCGTGCCACTGCACTATAGCCTGGCAACAGAGTGAGACTCCGTCTCAAAAAAAAAAAAAAGAGGTAAGGTGTCCGCCGGATGCAATGGCTCATGCCTGTAATCCCAGCACTTCGGGAGTCTGGGGCAAGGGGATCGCTTGAGCCCAGGAGTTCAAGACCACACTGGGCAGCAAATAATAAAAAAAATTAGCTGAGCGTGGTAACACATGGCTATACCTCCAGTTACTTGGGAGGCTGAGCTAGAAGGATCACTTGAGCCTGGGCAGTCGAGGCTGCAGTAAGTCATGACTGCACCACTGCACTCCAACTTGGGTGACACAGCGACACCGTGTCTCAAAAAACAACAGAAAGAGTTCAGTTGTCAATAAAACTAGAAGATCTCAATTACAATTGTGATAAGTCAAGTGTGGTAAGTCAATGAAAAGAAGGCAAAGAGTAGAAACAAAGTGAGACCTGATGAGAGAGAGCTGATGAAGCACAGGAATGCCACCCCAGCAGGGCGAAGACAGGCAGGCACAAGACCTGGCTCTGGGCTATTAAAAGTGAAGGCACAGTATGTGCGACAGCTGAAATCAAGGCATGTGCAAATCAAAAGGCTCAGGAAAAGAAGCAAGGGAAAAAGGAAAAACTTGTGGAAACTCAAAATTAAGGAGTCAATGGAAAGTGAGAAAATCCAAGGAAGAGGATTAGAAGGAGTGGTCAAGGCCAGGTGCAGTGGCTCACGCTTATAATCCCAGCACTTTGGGATCAAAGGTAGGCAGATCACCTGAGATCAGGAGCTCAAAACCAGCTTGGCCAACATGGTGAAACCATGTCTCTACTAAAAATACAAAAATTAGCCTGGCATGGTGGCAGGCACCTGTAATCCCAGCTACTCGGGAGGCTGAGACAGGAGAACTGCTTGAACTCGGGAGGCGGAGGTTGTGGTGAGCTGAGATTGCACCATTGCACCATTGCACTCTGGGGAATGAGCGAGACTCCGTCTCAAAAAAAAAAAAAAGATGGAGTAGTCCGAGCTGAACAAGGGAACACAAAATTTATTCTCTGTGAATCTCAGGAAAAATGAGAACTAAACATTAAAAACAGTGGAGACGGACCAGGCATGGTGGCTCTTGCCTGTAATCCCAGCACTTTGGGAGGCCAAGGCAGGCAGATCACTTGAGGTCAGGAGTTCAAGACCAGCCTGGCCAATGTGGTGAAACCCTGTCTCTAATAAAAATACAAGAATTTAGCCAAGCATGGTGGTGCATGTCTATAGTCCCAGCTACTTGGGAGGCTGAAGCGGGAGAATCACTTGAACCTGGGAGACAGAGGTTGCAGTGAGCCAAGATCTCTCCACTGCACTCCAGCCTGGGCAACAGAGTGAGACTCCATCTCAAAAAAAAAAAAAAAAAAAAAAATTCCCACAGCAGAGAAGAACTGAGAACAGGCCTACACAAAGAAAAGTATCTCTAAAAGAGACAAGAAGGTACAGAGGAAGAAGAATGGAGTGACAGATAATAGCAACCAGCTTGGTGGTTTACTCACACTTTGTTAATGTCAAAACAGAAATGAGCTAGCAGGCTGGATGGGCAGTGAGAAATTCCAGCACAATTAAACACAGAGCATCCCAAGAGAAAGGAAGTGGAACCAAAGCACTTTTGATGAGCAGGTGGTTATCAATACCCAGCAAAAGCTCCTTGTGCACCACCTCCAACTTTCTCCTTGCAACTTTAGAGTCAGAAAATGATTCTACTTCTGATGGAAAAACAATGGGATTTGTTGATATAAACAGGAACAGGTTTAGACTGAGACACAGTCCTGAGAGGAGGAAATGCTTCCATAAAAAAAGCAGAAAGGGAGACAGCTAGAACAGAGCTGTCCTACTGAAAACACTGTTCATCAGGACAGCAGCAGCCCTAGAGATGCTAGGACGACGAGACACCAGGGTGCTAGATGGTATGTCAGGTAAGAAAGGGTTTCCACTCACTTATCGCTATTGGCTATCTTGCGGAACTCTCGAACAGTCATGGCTTTCTTCTGTATGTTGTACTGAGTAAAGAGGCCAGACTGCCCCGTCACCAGCTGTTGGATGGGGGCAGGAATGACCAAATCATCAATGTCATCATAGGATGCTCGTGGCTTCCACTCTTTTGGAGGAACAACCTGAAGGGAACACAAGAAACAAAAAGACAGATGAGAAACCTGGCAAGCCAGTCAGACACCAGGAAGCATGTAGTTACCAGCCAACCTAACAGTCAATTTTACTAGACAGTTACTTTGATTGACCCACATTCACCAAAACACAGTAAGTCACAGGCATGCTAATCCCGATCCACTTTTGCCACCAACCAGCTGCCTAACTGCAATAACCTAAGGTAAGTAACACTTGTTCCCAGCTTCAGTATCTTATTTAGTATCTTATCAGAGACTGAAGAGTTGCTTCTCTCTCAATCTCATAGCCCAGTGCTCTCTTTAAAAAAATCACAAACACAATTTTACTTGATTTGGTCGACTCGATACTTGTACAGAATTTCCTTTTTTCACACACTAGATTACAATTTACTTACAAAGAAGCATAACATTCTTAAAAATCGAATCGTGAGGCCAGGCACAGTGGCTCATGCCTGTAATCCCAGCACTCTGGGAGGCCGAGGCAGGTGAATCACCTGAGGTCAGAGTGTGAGATCAGCTTGGCCAACATGGTAAAACCCCATCTCTACTAAAAATACAAAAATTAGCCTGGCGTGGTGGCGCTCAACTATAATCCCGGCTATCTGGGGGGCTGATGCAGGAGAATTGCTTGAACCCAGAGGCAGAGGTTGCAGTAAGCCAAGATCGCACGATTGCACTCCAGCTGGGGCAACAAGAGCAAAACTCCGTCTCAAAAAAAAAAAAAAAAAATCTAATCTTTAATATTTAAGTAAGATAGATGCACTTTATGGAATACTATACAGCTTTTTTTTGTTGTTTAATTAGAGAGTACTGTTTCACTTCATGTAACAAGGGGGAAAACACACACACACACACACACACTAGCATCTGCATAAGAACACTGAAAGGACATACAAGAAAACACTGAAAGGGAGCAAGACTCTACAGTAGCTACCTTCCAATAGCATTCTGTTTTACTCACATAATCAAATTACCCATTCCAATAGTAATAAATTAACAAGACAGTTGACATGAGAAAAAAGAAGAATGAGTTGAATCCATAACTGACCTAGAGGGAGGAATATATGTTGTTAAAAAGGAAAAAAAAAAAAAAAAAAAAAGAAAAAAAAGAATGAACACACCAACACAGGAATGTATATGGCATGATGCCATTCTCTTTTAAAAACAAAACAAATAACACTATTTTATATGTGTGTATGTTCGTATGAGCAGAGAAAAAGGTGTGGAGGGAGCTATTACCACTTAAGGAGACGGCACTGGAGAAGGTGGATGAAGATCAGCCTTTTCTTTATCTGCGTTTGAAATATTTAACTTGTAATAACCGACATTTTTTTAGTAACTTTTTAAATCTAATAAAGTACAACCAAAAAAAGCAATGTGCTGTGAAAAACTGCACTACAGGCCCTGCTATCCCCGCCTGCTGTTATTAACCCAGCAGTAGCATATCTGCAGACAAGAGGAAAGAGGAGGAAAGAGGATGTGGTCGTCTCAAGTCTCTGGAGGCACCAGGGTCCAAGACTGGTCCTCAGCTTTGTAGCCAATGTTCTTGCTTTCTCTTTTCATATTGAAAATGTAACAAGCACATATGGTAAGAAATTCAAACAACATAAAATGGTGTAAAAAATTTCCTCCTGACTTAGACTGAGGTCCCTGCCTCTTGGTTTCTTGAGGATCTCTCCAGAAATGCAGTTCTTTCAGCTTCCAGCACTCAACCTGGTTGTGACAGAATATATGAAGAGCTGATTTGACTCAGGAAAAATAACGAATCCAACTCACAGGAGAAAGAAGTACAAACCAGAAACCAATTTCAAATTACAAGGACCAGAATACTCATGTTGGCTGGCCAGTGCATTCTCTCCCCTTGAAGAAAGTCCACATGGGAAGCCAAATTGCTACTAGAGTGCTGGATGAGACTGAAATGAGAGCAAGAGAAGTCAGATGGCATAAGCACTCACTGGTAGTTCAATAACACTACAGCACCCAGCTCCACCAAGAGGGGCTGAGGCACAACAGCAGCCAGGCCTGGAGACACTAGCTCTTTACCTCCCCCTTTCTGAAGATTCCAACTAGCTCTCTTCCTACCTAAAAGCAGAGATGCTTCTGATGTTAACAACGGGAATTAACTTGCAAATAGAACTGCATTCACTAAAGTCATCACCCCACCCAACTTTCAGTAAAACACAGTTCTGGCCCTTATTTAGAAAAAAAAATCTTACTGCTGCCCTAGGTAACAAAACCATCTGAACAATCCCAGCTCCTTACCTTGGCGAGCCCTGCCCGATGAGCTCCTTGGGATTCAATGTAGGCAATGTATCTACTGAAGTTTCGGAACTCTTCCATAGTTGGATAAAAGGTCATTATCCTAGCACTGGGATTCAGAGTTTCAGACTCAGAAGCCATTTTCCTTCCTTTTTGAGGTCCCTTTAGTCAGACAGGAATCTGAAGAAACACATTAAGAGCATAAAATAATATAAAAATTAAAATTAAGCGCTGGAAACATCAATGCTGAAAACAGTAAAAGATAATATAGAAATTCAGAAGACGCAGTTAAGACTTCACACCTGGAATCTGCCTCTAGAAAAGTTATTTAAGGGCCAGGAACGGTGGCTCACGCCTGTAATCCCAGCACTTTGCAGGCACCTATAATCCCAGATACTCAGGAGGCTGAGGCAGGAGAATCGCTTGAACCCGGGAGTCTGAGGCTGCAGTGAGCCAACATTGCGCCATTGCACTCCAGACTGGGCAACAAGAGCAAAACGCCGTCTCAAACCAAAAAAAGAAAGAAAAGTTATTTAGGGTCGGCCTGTGGTGGCTCAAGCCTGTAATCCCAGCACTTTGGGAGACAGAGGTGGGCGGATCGCTTGAGTTCGGGAGTTTGAGATCAGACTGGGCAACATAGTAAGACCCTGTCTCAAAAAATTTTAAAACATCACAACAACAACAAGTTATTTAAATAAACTAGAAATACAGATGGAAAAGGTTCTGTTTAAAAAGAAAGTGATGTATCAAAACTGCTTCACTGGATTGGATTCACTGGATTGAAACCTTATTTCAACAGAGACATTGTTATTGCAACAGGATTGCTCTTGAAAGAAAAAAAACCAGAAAATTGTTTAGCTAAAAAAAGGAAATTAATTTGGTTGTTGGTCCTATCTAATGCTAAAATGTCCATATTTTACCCTTATCCTTTCAAGCTACTCCCTTATTAACACCTTGCTAATCACTTTTCAGAGTATTAAACATAATATACTACAACTTGAAAGCCACCCACGGCTGGGTGTGGCGGCTCACGCCTGTAATCCCAGCACTTTGGGAGGCCAAGGCTCCTTCCTACCACACAGCTAAACTGGATACCTAAATAAAAGTTAAGTGGCTACAAGATAACAAAACTTAAGGGTTCAAAAGTACTTTGATATTAGTAACATGATTTTAAAACCTTTGATATTAGTAACATAATTTTAAAACCCTAAAGTGAAACTGTTCTATCTAAACTAAGATGCAGTTTCAGCAGTACTTAATGAAATCAAGTTACAAACAAGTTCCATTGCACTGTACCCAGAACTCAAAGGACAAAATTTAAACTAGCAATACAAGGCAAACTTCATAACTGACTGGAGAAAGCCAAATAAATACTTTGTTTTTAGATGAGAACTTCAGCTAAGTGGGTGCATCCCCACAGCTCGGTAACACAATAGACCATCTCAACTGAAAAAAGACAAAGCATACCAGTGAAAACAAGCCATTCTAGAAGGAACACCAGTATGTCCTTTCCTTTACCCACCCTCCTCACTCAGGGTGCAGCAGTTCTGTACCCACTATCTGGGGCCCAAAGCTATGGCGGCTCAGTTCCAAGAGTCTCTTTGAGAGCTGGAGAGCTCAGAAAGGAGAAAACTGCTTCCAATCTACCAGAAATCTGGTTACAGCCCTGGGAGCAGAACTGTGTAAGGTAGGAGAGAAGGCAAATCCAGTTACCCGTATCTCCTAGGCTTCCTTTCCATCAAAAATAAGGCGTGTTTCTAAACAGGCGCTTTTCATGCACCTGGCAGAAACTTTGCATGGCAGGTATGCTGTTATCCCTGTTTTACATACCAGGAAATTTGCCCACAGCCCACTCTTAAGTGCACCTTCCACTGCTCTATACTGCTTACATCCTCATCTCCATCTGGACTAAGTCCTTTGCAAGGGCAGCTCCAAGTATGGAGAAACCCGAAGTTTATTTAATTTTGAAGACCCTCTTAAAAAGAAAAATGAATCCAAAATATCTTACTTTTACAAATTTTATAAAAACATACAGTCATGTGAATACAATGTTGGGCCCGAAGGCCCTAATGGGCTTCATCAGCTTCTGGCCCAATTCATCTTTGTATGCCTAGAACAATGCATGGCACAGAGTAGGCAATCGGTAACTGTTGAAAAACTGATTTCCTCACCCTCACCTCAATTGTTCATCCCTTCTTCAACCCTAGGATTCCCTTCCCCCAATCTATTCCCTGGGGAAAGCTCCCGTTTCATGACACCTTCCCTCCCCATCAGTAACAAAGCCTAGTGATTCAAGAACACTGGCTCCGAAGTCAAAACTCTGAATACAGATCCGGTCTCTGCCGTCTATTAGCTGTGTGACCTTGGCTGTGTGAGTTGACTGAGTCTCAGTTTCTCCACCTGTAAAATGGGGATCCCAACCCCCTGCCCTGCAGGGTCGCTGTGATTAGCTCAGATGATGCAAGCGAAACACTAAGCACTAGGCCCAGTACTTAACCACTCAATAAAGCTAGCTGTTGCTAACGACCCCTCGGACTCCCGCACCCTTCCCTCGCAGCCGCTCCCGCGAACATCACTCCAAAGGCAGCGCACCCTGCTCCCCAAGGTCCCCGAACCTCACCGCGCACAGGTTCGGCCCCTCCCGGCCCCGCCGCCTTGGCGAGTAAAGCTCCGCCGCAGGAAGAAGAAAATAAGGCCCAGAGGACCCGCCCCCCTCTCCCGACGTCCATTGGCCCTGAAGATTGGAAAAGGCCAATCTCAGAACCCATTCTGGAAGCTCCTTCTCCTATTGGTGGAGGAACATGCCGATCATTCACCGCTGGAAGAACCACCCCCATCGCCCCTCCCCCACCAAAACTCACGGTCATGGCTACAGCAGCAAAGAGCCTCAAGAATTCCAAAACCCTATAGTTCTCACCTATAGCCCAAAGCCCCGCCAGGGCTTAGGCTCAGCTCCTGCTGTCGCCACTGGCCGATCCCACTGCTTTTCCAGCAGGCGAAGGACGAAACTCCGCCTCCTCTAAAGTCTGCATCTGCGCAGCCGCACAGAGTCAACCAATTCAAGGGTGGCTGCAAGCCATACACCAGCCAATGAGCACGCGCCGCAGCCACCTCCCAGTCCCGACCTCAGTGTGCTCAGCCTATGAGCGCCGGCTCGGGCTGTTGCCAGGAGGAAACGCTGTACCACTCGGGACCGCGGCCAGTGAGCCTCTAGCTGAATCGCGAAGCTGGCCAATCATAGGCGGGCTCCTGGCCACCCATAACTAATCAGGGTTGAAAGAAGCTAGTACCTAGAAGTGGGCCGGTCGGGTAGATGGGTAAGGGCGGTGAGGTTACTATAGGATGTCGCTAACGAAAGGATGGGCCAAAGTTTTCTTGGGATGAGTATCCTCTTTGCCTAACGTGGAAATGTGTCGGGGCCCTTAGGGGCAGCTTCCGAGCTCAGGGAGTGCTGAAAAGATGACCGTCTTGTCCCGGTGTCTTGGGCGTCTCGGTTTTCAAAACAAAATCCTGTGTCCTTGGAAACCCCTCATTCGCTGTCAAGCCTGGACAGGGAAGGGAGGCTGCCCTGAGGGTCATTAGGACAGACCCTGAGGGAGGCTGTCCTTAGGGTCATTAAAAAGCAGTTCCTGGCCGGGCGTGGTCGCTCACGCGTGTAATTCCAGCACTTTGGGAAGCCGAGGCGGGCGGATCACCTGAAACCGGCAGTTTGAGACCGGCCTAACCAACATGGAGAAACCCCCGTCTCTACTAAAAAAAATAAAAAAATAAAATACAAAATTAGCCCGGTGTGGTGGTGCATGCCTGTAGTCCCAGCTACTCAGGAGGCTGAGGCATTAGAATCGCTTGAACCCGGGAGGCGGAGGTTGCGGTGAGCCAAGATCCAGCCATTGCACTCCAACCTGGGCAACAAGAGTGAAACTCCGTCTCAAAAAAAAAAAAAAAAAGGCCGGGCGCGGTGGCTCAAGCCTGTAATCCCAGCACTTTGGGAGGCCGAGACTAGCGGATCACGAGGTCAGGAGATCGAGACCATCCTGGCTAACACGGTGAAACCCCGTCTCTACTAAAAACTACAAAAAACTAGCCGGGCGAGGTGGTGGCGCCTGTAGTCCCAGCTACCCGGGAGGCTGAGGCAGGAGAATGGCGTGAACCCAGGAGGCGGAGCTTGCAGTGAGCTGAGATCCGGCCACAGCACTCCAACCTGGGTGACAGAGCGAGACTCCGTCTCAAAAAAAAAAAAAAAAATCAGTTCCTCAGTGAGCGGGGATTTGGGGGATCATTAGGAGCAGCTCTTGGGGCGGAGGGGGGGCATCCTGGGAATCAGAAGAGGCACTTCTGGAGGGCTGAGGGGGAGGGGGCTTCCTAGAATCATTAGGAGCGGTTCCTGAGAGGTAGTGAGTCGCCTTAAGGAGTTCCCAGAATTGTCAAGGGTGATGGGGAAGGTCAAGTAGGAAAGTAAAATACCCACAACCAGAGTCATAAAAAATGTACAGAATTACCATGGGTGAGTAATGGGGTAGTGCCCTGGAAAGAGCTATATGGAGTCAGGCCTATGTTCAAAACTAGTAACTTTGCTGAGCCTGGGAGTTCACATCAATACAATGGAAAAAATAATGCCTCGCGGATCTTGTAAAGATGAGAGTTAATGGATGTTGCCAAAAAGAACATATTACATAGAATGCTATGGACTTATGGTATGGACCAATCATGATTTCTGCGTCAGGCTGGGTACATGCCTACTGGAAAAAAAAAAAGTGTTAAAAAAAAGTTTCAAAAACAGAAATGACTGTTTCAAAAAGAATAGCCGTTGGCTACACAGCCACAAGTCTTTCACAACAATTACAGGGTTTTTCTCCCTTACCCAGTAAGGTAATCAACAGTATTAGATAATAGATTATACTGAGTAGCTCACAAAAGTGCCGAGTCTGAAGAATCCAACTTACAGGACACATAAAGAAAACCCAAATCATGAGGTAGAATTCATCCACCACCGTCTTTGCTGCTGTCACTAAGCACAAGATATTGCAGGTTGCTTCACAGACTCCACTGTCCTGTACATGGATACAGTCGCTAGCACTACTGTTACTGTGTTCCATAAACTGGATTTTGCTATATTTCCCGGTGCTGCCAGATGATTTCCAAGGCCCCTCTACTGTGTATCACTAGCTTCTAATTGGTATGTGCACGTGATAGGTAGAGCCTAAATGAAGTTCTCATGATATGCTCCCATTTTTCTGACCAGTTTTCCTGTTTCCTTTTTTTTGTTTTTTTGTTTTTTTAAATGAGACGGAGTCTCGCTCTTGCCCAGGCTGGAGTGCAGCGGGGCGATGTTGGCTTACTGCAAGCTCCGCCTCCTGGATTCACGCCATTCTCCTGTCTCAGCCTCCCCAGTTGCTGGGACTACAGGCGCCCGCCACCATACCGGCTAATTTTTTTGTATTTTTAGTAGAGACAGGGTTTCACTGTGTTAGCCAGGATGGTCTCAATCTCCTGACCTCGTGATCCGCCTGACTCGGCCTCCCAGAGTGCTGGGATTACAGGCGTGAGCCACCGCGCCTGGCCTCCTCTGTTTCCTTTTGAAGCTCACTTTTTCCCTTTGCACAATTTTTTTGGTTTTTGTTTTTTGTTTTTTTGAGACGGAGTTTCGCTCTTGTTGCCCAGGCTGGAGTGCAGTGGTGCAATCTCCGCCTCCCAGGTTCAGGTGATTCTCCTGCCTCAGCCTCCTGAGTAGCTGGGATTACAGGCGCCGGCCACCACACTCAGCTAATTTTTTTTTTTGTATTTTTAGTAGAGACGGGTTTCATCATGTTGGCCAGGCTGGTCTCAAACTCCTGACCTCAAGTGATCCACCCACCTCGGCCTCCCAAAGTGCAGGGATTACAGGCGTGAGCCACCGTGCCCAGCCCCTTTGCACACTTTAAATGTCGATATTCTAAGCAAAACTAACCTATAGCAATAAAACTCAAAGTTCTGGTTACTTTTAGGTGGGGGACAGGGAATGATGGGGAAGAGTGGCACAAAGAATGCTTCTGGGGTGTTGGCAATGTTTGTTTGTTTTCTGTTTTTTTGCTTTTTTTTTTTTTTTTTTTTTTTGAGATGGAGTTTCGCTCTTGTTGCCCAGATTGGAGTGCAATGGCGCGATCTTGGCTCACTGCAACTCTGCCTCCCAGGTTCAAGTGATTCTCCTGCCTAAGCCTCCCAAGTAGCTGGGATTACAGGCACGTGCCACCACGCCTGGCTAATTTGGTAGTTTTAGTAGAGACGGGGTTTCACCATGTTGACCAGGCTGGTTTCAGACCCCTGACCACAGGTAATCCACCCGCCACGGCCTCCCAAAGTGCTGGGATTACAGATGTGAACCACTGCCCTGGCGGCAATGTTCTATTTCTTCATCTAGATGGTGGTTACGCTAGTGTGTTCACATTGTAAAATTTTTACTTATATATATAAACAGTTTCATTCTATCACCCAGGCTGGAGTGCAGTGGCGCCATCTCAGCTCACTGCAATGTCTACCTCCTGGGTTCAAACAATTTTCCTGCCTCAGCCTCCCAGGTAGCTGGGATTACAGGCATGTGCCACCACGCCCAGCTAATTTTTTGTATTTTTAGTAGAGATGGGATTTCGCCATGTTGGCCAGACTGATCTCAAACTCCCGACCTTAGGTGATCTGCCCACCTCAGCCTCCCAAAGTGCTGGGATTATAGGTGTGAGCCACCACACCTGGCCACTAAAATTTTAAATTAAAAAAAAAATTCTTAATAGAATGGGAGGCTGGGTGTGGTGGCTCATGCCTGTAATCCTAGCACTTTGGGAGGCCAAGGTGGGTGAATCACCTAAGGTCGGGAGTTCAAGACCAGCCTGCCCAAGGTGGCAAAACCCCATCTCTACTAAAAATATAAAACAATCAGTTAGGCGTGGTGGTGCACATCTGTAATCCCAGCTACACAGGAGGCTGAGGCAGGAGAATCGCTTGAACCCAGGAGGTGGAGGTTGCGGTAAGCTGAGATCAGGCCATTGCACTCCAGCCTGGGCGACAAGAGCAAAACTCCACCTCAAAAAAAATAGAAGTGGGGGTCTCCCTATGTTGCCCCAGCTGGTCTTGAACTTCTGAGCTCAAACAACCCTCCTGCCTTGGCCTCCCAAAGTGCTGGGATTTACAAGCATGAACACACCCAGCTGTGAAAATTAACTGATCTGTATGCTTGAAAGTTGTGGCCGGGCGCGGTGGCTCAAGCCTGTATCCCAGCACTTTGGGAGGCCGAGACGGGTGGATCACGAGGTCAGGAGATCGAGAGCATCCTGTCTACACGGTGAAACCCCGTCTCTACTAAAAAATACAAAAAAACTAGCCGGCGAGGTGGCGGGCGCCTGTAGTCCCAGCTACTCGGGAGGCTGAGGCAGGAGAATGGCGTGAACCCGGGAGGCGGAGCTTGCAGTGAGCCGAGATCGCGCCACTGCACTCCAGCCCGGGCGACAGAGCGAGACTCCGTCTCAAAAAAAAAAAAAAAAAAAAAAAGAAAGTTGTGCATAATTTTTTTTTTTTTTTTTTTTTGTGAGACAGAATCTCGCTCTCTCTCCCAGTCCGGAGTGCAGTGGCATAATCTCAGCTCACTGCAAGCTCTGCCTTCCAGGTTCACACCATTCTCCTGCCTCAGCTCCCAAGTAGCTGGGACTACAGGCGCCCACCACCTCGCCTGGCTAATTTTTTTGTATTTTTAGTAGAGACGGGGTTTCACTGTGTTAGCCAGGATGGTCTTGATCTCCTGACCTCGTGATCCGCCCGCCTCAGCCTCCCAAAGTGCTGGGATTACAGACGTGAGCCACTGCACCCGGCCACCATATACCTTAGTTTTTAAAACTAAATTTAAAAATTTTTAGTTAAAAAAAAAGGAAAAACGTGTTGATGTCCTCATGGCTTTAGGTCCTTTGCCCTCTTCTCTCATTCTACACAGTCTCCTTAGGTGCTTTTGTTTTGTTTTATTTTTTTCTTTGAGATAGGGTCTCCCTCTGTCACCCAGGCTGGAGTGAAGTGGTGCAATCACAGCTCACTGCAACCTCAACCCCCTGGGCTCAAGTGAATCTCCCACCTTAGCCTCTCAAGTAGCTGGGACTACAGGCATATGCCACCACACCCAGCCAAGTTTTTTTTTTTTTTTTTTTAGACGGGTTTTTGCCATGTTGCCTAGGTGGGTTTTTGTTTCTGTTTTTGTTTTTTCTACAACTCACTAGCAAGTTACTTAATTTTCCTAATCCTCAAGTTTTCTCATAACTAAAACTGGAAGAGTACTTCCCTTTCTGGGTTGTGAGAATTAAATGAGATAAACGAAGTAATAGGATAATGAAGTAAAGCAGTTAGAAGTCTAATTGGCATGTAGTAAGTGCTCAGTAAATGCTAGCTCAGTAAATCATGATGATGGTACAAAGCACTTAGCACAGAGCCTGAAACAAGAGCTCAATACACTTTCAGTCTTAGGCTGCACTCAGGTGCACACTGATGACACCTATGGTACACTCCAGACACCTTCTCCCTGGAGCTAAGATCCATGTATCCTGCTGTCTCTGGATCCCTCCCCCTAGTTGTCCTACGATACTTAAAACTGACATACCCAACAGAACTAATCTTGCCCCACAAATAAGTTGTACCTCCTAGGTTTCCTGTCTCAGTTAGTGGAAGAGCCATCACCTAATTGCTTAAGCCAGGGGCAGTCCATTACCTCACCCTGTACAGAGCTCCACAAAGCAAGTATTTTACAAATGCATGGATTTGTTTACATGTCCATCTTTCCCCACTAGACAAAAGTCTCTTGAGAATATCATTTTGGTCTTATTGGTAATACCGTTTAGGAATGTATTCCATTGCCAAAAATAGAAAACCCTAGCAAAAGTGGCTTAAATACCAGTTTATCTTCTCATGAGATAAGAGGTCTGAAGGTGGTGAGCCTTAGCTCAGTGCTCAGCAAAGTCACAAAACATACAGGCATGTTCCATCTTTCTCTAGCATCCTTCGCAACATGGCTTTGGCCACCCTCTTGTACAACTCGTGGTTGTAACGTGACTGCTGCAGCTCCAGAAAGAGGACAGACACAGTGTCCTGTTTCTTCTATCACACCAGCGAAAAGACTACCAGAATCTGCCCGCCTGCCAGTAATGAGTGGAACAGACCCTTTCCTCCCCTCATGGTTTTTATAATCTAGTGAGAGAGAGACATGAAGCAAGTGCTTGCACAAATAAAGAAAATTACAGGCTGGATGTGATTCACGCCTGTAACCCCAGCTACTCCTGAGGCTGAGGCATTTGAGGCTCCAGAGCTATTATGGAGCCACTGTACTCCAGCCTGGGTGACAGAGTGAGACTCTTATCTCAAAAAAAAAGAAAAATTGCCAAAAAGTTGTGCTTGCTATGAAGGAAAAGAACAGGAGAGAACACCTGGGAGACAGAGCGTGCAGTGAGCTGAGATTGAGCCACTGCACTTCAGCCTGGGTGACAAAGCCAGACTCTGTCTTAAAAAAAAAAAAAAAAAAAGCCGGGCGCGGTGGCTCAAGCCTGTAATCCCAGCACTTTGGGAGGCCGAGACGGGCAGATCACGAGGTCAGGAGATTGAGACCATCCTGGCTAATACGGTGAAACCCCGTCTCTACTAAAAAAAATACAAAAAACTAGCCGGGCGCGGTGGCGGGCGCCTGTAGTCCCAGCTACTCGGGAGGCTGAGGCAGGAGAATGGCGGGAACCCGGGAGGTAGAGCTTGCAGTGAGCTGAGATCCGGCCACTGCACTCCAGCCTGGGCGACAGAGTGAGACTCCGTCTCAAAAAAAAAAAAAAAAAAGTTAACTACAGCTGGGTACGGTGGCTCACTCCTGTAATCTCGGCACTTTGGGAGGCTGAGGTGGTGGATGACCTGAGGTCAGGAGTTAGAGACCAGTCTGGCCAACATGGTGAAACCCTGTCTCTACTAAAAATGCAATAATTAGCTGGGCATGGTGGTGGGCACCTGTAATCCCAGCTACTCGGGTGGCTGAGGCAGGAGAATTGCTTCAACCCAGGAAGTGGAGGTTGTAGTGAGCCGAGTTTGTGCCACAGCACTCCAGCCTGGGTGACAAGAGCGAAATTCAGTCTCCAAAAAAAAAAAAAAGTTTACTACATTTATTGAGCTGTTACATTTCAAACACTGTGCTAAATGCTTTATATGCACAAAAATGGTTTACATTTAGATATATGCTATCATTAACAATGTTCTTTTTAATAGTATAATTTAATGATTTTTAAATAAATTTACAAAAGCATGCAACTATTACTGAATCCAGTTTTGGAACACCTCCATCACCTCGATAAAATCTACCACCTCAATAAGATTACCTGTGCCCACTTATAATCGATCTCCATTCCCACCCCTAGCCCCAGGCAACCATTAATCTATTTTCTGTCTATATAGCTTTGCCTTTTCTGGACATTTCATGTAAATAGAACCATGGACTATGTGGTCTTTTGTGTCTGGCTTCTTTCACTGAGCATAATTGTTTTGAAAGTCACCCATGAGGTAGCATGCATCAGTATTCCCCTCCTTTCTATTACTGAGTAGTATTCCATTGTAGTGTTGATTGATGTTTCCGTTGCTTCCACTTTTTGGCTATTAGCAATAGTGCTGCTATGAACATTTACATGCTAGCCTTTGCGTAAATGTCTATTTATATTTCTCTTGGGTAGATAACAAGGAGTGGAATAATTGCTGGGTTGTATAGTAAATTTATGTTAATCTTTTTAAGAAACTGCCAAACTTTTTTTTTTTTTTGAGACGGAGTCTGGCTCTGTCACCCAGGCTGGAGTGTAGTGGTGCAATCTCGGCTCACTGCAAGCTCCGCCTCCCAGGTTCACACCATTCTCCTGCCTCAGCTTCCTGAGTAGCTGGCACTAAAGGCGCCCGCCACCACGCCCGTATAATTTTTTGCATTTTTAGTAGAGACGGGGTTTCACCGTGTTAGCCAGGGTGGTCTCAATATCCTGACCTCGTGGTCTGCCTGCCTCAGCCCCCCAGAGTGCTGGGATTATAGGCGTGAGCCACGGTGCCCAGCCCAGAAACTGCCGAACTATTTTCTGAAGTGGCTGTACCATTTTACATTCCCACCAACAATACCTGAGGAGTTCCATTTCTTCATATCCTTGCCAGCATTTGGTATTGTCTATCTTTCTGATTATAACCATTCCAGTGCAAAGTAGTATTTCACTGTGGTTTTAATTTGCATTTCCCTAATGACTAATGATGTTGGGCATCTTTTTATGTGCTTATTCACCATTCATATATCCTCTGGTGAAATGTCTATTCAAACCTTTTGTCACTGCATTCATTGAGTTGTTTGTCTTCTTATTATTGAGTTGTAAAAGTTCTTTATATATTCGGATACAGATCCTTTATCAGATGTTGGCTTTAAAAATATTTTCTCTCCTTCTGTGGCTTGCCTTTTCATTTTCTTTAGTGCCTTTTGAATCACAAGAGTTTTCATTTTGATGAAGTTCAATTTATCAGTTTCTTTTATGAATTGTGGTTTTGGTGCATCGACATTAACATTTACATAGTTCCCTGCTCTGCCCCTAAAATATGTCCAGAATTCAACATTTCCCTTCACCTCCACTCCACTGCCCTGCTCCAAGCCATCCCTAGCCTCAAGAGGATAACTGCCACAGCCTCCTAATATCTCTCTATTTCTGCCCTTGCCTCCTACAGTCTCCTCAACACAGCAGACTGATTCTTTTTAATTTTTTAAAATATTATTTTCTGGCTGGGCAGGGTGGCTCATGCCTGTAATCCCAGCACTTTGGGAGGCCGAGGCGGGTGGATTGCTTGAGGTCAGGATTTCAAGAACAGCCTGGCCAACATCTACCAGAAATACAAAAATCAGCCAGGTGTGGTGGCACATGCCTGTAATCCCAGCTACTCAGGAGGCTGAGGCAGGAGAACTGCTTGAGCCTGGGAGGTGGAGGTTGCAGTGAGCTGAGATCTCGTCACTGCACTCCATTCTGGGAAGGGAGCGACACTCTGTCTCAAAAAAAATAAAAATAAAAATAAAACGGGTTTTCTGTTTTGTTTTTTTTCAACCAGGCACAGTGGCTCACGCCTGTAATCCCAGCACTTTGGGAGGCTGAGGTGGGCAGATCACCTGAGGTCAGGAATTCGAGACCATCCTGGACAACATGGCAAAACCCTGTCTCTACTAAAAATACAAAAACTAGCCGGGCTAGTTTTTTCTTTTTTCTTTTCTTTTCTTTTTTTTTTTTTTTTTTTTGAGACGGAGTCTTGCTCTGTCGCCCAGGCTGGTATGCTGTGGCACCATCTCCACTCACTGCAAGCTCCGCCTCCTGGGTTCATGCCATTCTCCTGCCTCAACTCCCCGGGAACTGCGATTACAAGCACCCACCACCACTCCCGGCTAATTTTTTGTACTTTTTTAGTAGAAATGGAGTTTCACCGTGTTAGCCAGGATGGTCTTGATCTCCTGACCTCATGATCCACCTGCCTCGGCCTCCCAAAGTGCTGGGATTACAGGTGTGAGCCACTGTGCCTGGCCTTAATATTTTTTTTTTCAAGCAGTTCTCCTGCCTCAGCCTCCCAGTAGTTGGGATTACAGGTGCCCACCACCATGCCTGGCTAATTTTCTGTATTTTTAGCAGAGATGGAGTTTCATCATGTTGGCCAGGTTGGTCGTGAACTCCTGACCTCAGGTGATCCACCAGCCTCCGAGACCTCCCAAAGTGCTGGGATTACAGACATGAGCCGCCCCGTCCAGTCCAGAGTGATTTTTTTTTTTTTTTTTTGAAAGGGAGTCTCACTCTGTCACCAGCTGGAGTGCAGTGTTGTGGGCTCGGCTCAATGCAACCTCTGCCTCCTGGGCTCAAGCGATCTCCTGCCTCAGCCTCCCGAGTAGCTGGGACTACAGGCACATGCCACCATGCCCAGCTAATTTTTGCATTTTTAGTAGAGATGAGGTTTCACTGTGTTGGCCAGGATAGTCTGGATCTCTTGACCTTTTGATCCGCCCACCTCAGCCTCCCAAAGTATTGGGATTACAGGCATGAGCCACCGTGCCCGGTCAGAGTGATTCTTTAATACTAGAAGCTACATCATGTTACTCCTCTTCTTACAACCGTCACGTGACTTCTCATCTCATTTTGAAGAAAAGCCAAATCCTTTTTATCTTTTTGTTTGAGACACCCAAGCTGTCACCCAGGCTGGAGTGCAGTGGTGCGGCTCACTGCAGCCTCTGTCTCCTGGGTTCAAGCAATTCTCCTGCCTCAGCCTCCCGAGTAACTGGGATTACAGGTGTGCACCCCTACACGTGGCTAATTTTTTTTTTTTTTTAGACAGAGTCACACTTCTTCGCCAAAGCTCAAGTGCAATGGCGCAATCTCGGCTCACTGCAACCCCCACCTCCCAGGTTCAAGCAATTTCTCTTGCCTCAGTCTCCCAAGTAGCTGGGATTACAGACACATGCCAGCACGCCCGGCTAATTTTTTGTATTTTAGGGTTTCACCATGTTGGCCAGGCTGGTCTTGAACTCCTGGCCTCAGGTGATCCACACCCTTCGGCCTCCCAAAGTGCTGGGATTACAGGCCTGAGCCACCACTCCCAGCCGAAAAGCCAAATCCTTTTAACAGCCTACAGACAATCATGCCCCACCCACTCTCTGCTCACTCTTCCAGGACCCTATTTCCCCTCAGGTCTGAATGGCTTACTCCCTCACCTTTCAGGGCCTCACTGAAATGTCACCACCTCAGTGAAGCCTTCCCTGACCACCAGTATATCCTTTATTTTTCTATTGTTTAGTTCTCTCCATTAGAATGTCTGCTCCACGAGGGCAGAGACCTTTGTTTTGTTCACCACTATCCCCAGCCCTTGGAGCAGCCCTGGCTCCTTGTATGTGCTCATTAAATATTTGTTAAGTCAATGAATAATATTCCTTAATTTCATCCATGCAATGAACTTTAGAAGGTGGCATTATTACTGTCCCATTTTAAAGCTAAGGAAACTAGAGTGCAGGGAGGTTAAGTAATTTGAAATGAGCAGTCAGCCTGAGGATGTATGTGCAATAAAATAATGGGCTGGGCACACCTGTAATCCCAGCACTTTGGGAACCTAAGGCAGGTGAATTGCTTGAGCCCAGGAGTTCAAGACCAGCCTGTCTTGGGCAACATGGCAAAACCCTGTCTCTACAAAAAATACAAAAATCAGTCAGATGGTTGTGTGCGCCCGTGGTCCCAGCCACCTGGGAGGCTGAGGTGAGAGGATCACTTGAGCTCTGGGAGGTAGAGGTTGCAGTGAGCCAAGATTGCACTCCATTGCACTCCAGCCTCGGCAACAGAGCAAAACCCTGCCTCAGAAAAAAAAAAAAAAAAAAAAGAAAGAAAGAATGAATGATAAACTGAAACTGAATGAATAAATGAACAAGGACTATGTCTGTAGACTAATGATGCCTTCAGCCTTCACCTCTGGGTCATTTACATTCAGCCCTTGCCAGTGGACACCAGTAGCTGAAAGAAAGTAAACAATCTTCTCTTGTACTTCGGGAAGCTCTGGACAAAGAGCCTGACAGGAGCCGCCCAGATAAGAAGCCATGAGAGTAAGCACCAGAACACACTGACACACTCTGACCTGGTCAGCCTGGTTCCCTGGGGAGCGGGCTTCTGCAGCCAGTTTAGTCCATATAAATAAGAAAGAAAATTCAGCCTTAATTCAGCCTTAAAGACAAGGTCAGTTGGCAATACCAGGGCCCTCTAGCCTATGAAATATAGAAATATAAATATAAAAATGCTTAGCGGGCCAGGCATGATGGCTCATGCCTGTAATCCCAGAACTTTGGGAGGCTGAGGAGGGCAGATCACCTGAAGTCAGTGGTTCGAGACCAGCCTGGCCAACGTGGTGAAACCCTGTCTTTACTAAAAATACAAAAATTAGCTAGGCATGGTGCTGCATGCCTATAATCCCAGCTACTTGGGAGGCTGAAGCAGGAGAATCGCTTGAACCCAGGAGGCGGAGGTTGCAGTGAGTTGAGATCGTGCCACTGCACTCCAGCCTGGGCAAAAGAGCAAGACTGCATCCAAAAAAAAAAAAAAAAAAAAAAGAAAGAAAGAATGAATGATAAACTGAAACTGAATGAATAAATGAACAAGGACTATGTCTGTAGACTAATGATGCCTTCAGCCTTCACCTCTGGGTCATTTACATTCAGCCCTTGCCAGTGGACACCAGTAGCTGAAAGAAAGTAAACAATCTTCTCTTGTACTTCGGGAAGCTCTGGACAAAGAGCCTGACAGGAGCCGCCCAGATAAGAAGCCATGAGAGTAAGCACCAGGAACACACTGACACACTCTGACCTGGTCAGCCTGGTTCCCTGGGGAGCGGGCTTCTGCAGCCAGTTTAGTCCATATAAATAAGAAAGAAAATTCAGCCTTAATTCAGCCTTAAAGACAAGG
Source organism: Trachypithecus francoisi (assembly GCF_009764315.1). Lineage (NCBI taxonomy): Eukaryota > Metazoa > Chordata > Mammalia > Primates > Cercopithecidae > Trachypithecus > Trachypithecus francoisi. The sequence goes on from NW_022681457.1 coordinate 80,861,998, forward strand.
TCAGTTGGCAATACCAGGCCCTCTAGCCTATGAAATATAGAAATATAAATATAAAAATGCTTAGCGGGCCAGGCATGATGGCTCATGCCTGTAATCCCAGAACTTTGGGAGGCTGAGGAGGGCAGATCACCTGAAGTCAGTGGTTCGAGACCAGCCTGGCCAACGTGGTGAAACCCTGTCTTTACTAAAAATACAAAAATTAGCTAGGCATGGTGCTGCATGCCTATAATCCCAGCTACTTGGGAGGCTGAAGCAGGAGAATCGCTTGAACCCAGGAGGCGGAGGTTGCAGTGAGTTGAGATCGTGCCACTGCACTCCAGCCTGGGCAAAAGTGCAAGACTGCATCCAAAAAAAAAAAAAAAAGCTTAGACGCAGACACACACATACCCACAAATACACTGAGTTCCAATGTTTAACACAGACATTGTTTTCTTTCCTAGCTGATGTGTTCTCTCTACTCTGCAGAGGATGGTTTGCTGTTACAGGCAAAGACACAAAGAGCTTTGGGGATGGCCAGGCGCGGTGGCTCACACCTGTAATCCCAGCACTTTGGGCGGCCGCGGCGGGACGGATCATCTGAGGTTAGGAGTTTGAGACCAGCCTCGAACATGACGAAACCTCATCTCTACTAAAAATACAAAAAAAATGAGCCAGGCGTGGTGGCACATGCTTATAATACCAGCTACTCGGGAGGCTGAGGCAGGAGAATCGCTTGAATCCGGGATGTGGAGGTTGCAGTGAGCCGAGATCGCACCACTGCACTCCAGCCTGGGCGACAGAGTAAGACTCAACTCAAAAAAACAAAAGCAGAAAGCCTTGGGGAGCAGGAACAAGGTGCCCCATGGCCCATGTCTACCTCGCACTCATTCCTTTATCCTTTGCTTCCACCCTGTGTTCTATTTGTTTGTTTGCTTTTTTAATCTCAGGCACTAAAATAACTTCTTCTCAAGGACAAATGCCATCCATTCTTTAAGACTTGGCTTAAATTTTACCTACTCGTGCATTCTTTTATTTCAAGACTTTTTACTAAGCACCTATTTTGTGCTGACTCTGGAAATACAGAGATAACAACTCCATCCCTCTACTTGGGACAATTACAGGTACTTCAACTCAACAACAGTAAACGCTTGGCCGGGCGCGGTGGCTCAGGCCTGTAATCCCAGCACTTTGGGAGGCCGAGGTAGGCAGACTGCCTGAGCTCAGGAGTTCGCGACCAGCCTCGGCAACACAGTGAAACCCCATCTCTACTAAAATACAAAAAATTGGCCGGGCGCGGTGGCTCAAGCCTGTAATCCCAGCACTTTGGGAGGCCGAGACGGGTGGATCACGAGGTCAGGAGATCGAGACCATCCTGGTCTACACGGTGAAACCCCGTCTCTACTAAAAAAAAAAATACAAAAAACTAGCCGGGTGACGAGGCGGGCGCCTGTAGTCCCAGCTACTCGGGAGGCTGAGGCAGGAGAATGGCGGGAACCCAGGAGGCGGAGCTTGCAGTGAGCCGAGATCGCGCCACTGCACTCCAGCCTGGGCAGGCCGGGCGCGGTGGCTCAAGCCTGTAATCCCAGCACTTTGGGAGGCCGAGACGGGCGGATCACAAGGTCAGGAGATCGAGACCATCCTGGCTAACATGGTGAAACCCCGTCTCTACTAAAAAATACAAAAAACTAGCCGGGCGAGGTGGCGGGCGCCTGTAGTCCCAGCTACTCGGGAGGCTGAGGCAGGAGAATGGCGTGAACCCGGGAGATGGAGCTTGCAGTGAGCCAGGATCCAGCCACTACACTCCAGCCTGGGTGACAGAGCGAGACTCCATCTCAAAAAAAAAAAAAAAAAAAATTAGCCAGACATGGTGGCTTGCGCCTGTAGTCCCAGCTAGTTGGGAGGCTGAGGCAGGAGAATTGCCTGAGCCCGGGAGGTGGAGGTTGCAGTGAGCCAAGATTGCGCCACTGCACTCCAGCCTGGGCAACAGAGGGCGACTCTGTCTCAAAAAAAAAAAAAAAAGTAAACTCTTGGTTCTCCCCTTAAGTCTACTCTGCTGTCAGTGTTCCCCACCTCAGTAAAGGCACCAGTATTCACTCAGGTGCTCAGTCATTCTCGGTCCTTTTAGCAGCCCACATCCAATCCTATCAGTCTTACCCACTTTCAAAACTATATCCTGAATCCTTCTATTGCCTCTCCATCACTATCACTATACTTCAAGTAGCCATCACTCTCCACCTGGAACACCACAACAGCATCCTGACTAGACTCCCTGCTTCTGCTCCTGCCCCTTCCAATCTGTTCTCCAAATAGGTGCCACAGTGATCTGTCAAAAAAGTAAGTCCCCAGCCTGGGCAACATAGTGAGACCCTGTCTCTACAAAAAAAATTTAAAAATTAGCCAGGTATGGTGGTGTGCACCTGTAGTCCCAGCTACTTGGGAGATTGAGGTGTGAGGATGGCTTGAACTCGGGGGGTCAAGACTGCAGTGAGGCGTGATTGCACCACTGCACTCAGGCCTGGGCGACAGAGTGAGACCCTGTCTCAAAGGCGAAGAAAAGCAAATCCAATGAACTCACTACCTTATTGAAGACCCCTTAAAAGATTTCTGCAGCCCTATCCTGAATCCAAAGTGCCTTGCTCATGTCTGCGAGAGCCCCTGCCCATTCTGCACCCTCTCCTGCACCGCTCTCTCCTTGCTCTCTCTGGGCTGCAGCCATGCTGGCCTTCGTTCTGTTTTTCTTTTTCTTTTCCTTTTTTTTTTTTGAGACGGAGTCTTGCTCTGTTGCCCAGGCTGGAGTGCAGTGGCCGGATCTCAGCTCACTGCAAGCTCTGCCTCCTGGGTTCCCGCCATTCTCCTGTCTCAGCCTCCCGAGTAGCTGGGACTACAGGCGCCCGCCACCTTGCCCGGCTAGTTTTTTGTATTTTTTAGTAGAGACGGGGTTTCACCGTTTTAGCCAGGATGGTCTCGATCTCCTGACCTCGTGATCCACCCGTCTCGGCCTCCCAAAGTGCTGGGATTACAGGCTTGAGCCACCGCGCCCAGCTCGTTCTGTTTTTCTAAAACACCCCTTGAAAGAGCTATGTTCCCTCGTGCCTCAGGATCTTCACACCCTGTTGAGCCTCTTCCTTGCAGAAGCCTCCGATTCCTCACACTTGTCTGGGTCCTGCTGTCCCATGCTGTGGGACCTGGACTAGTGTGGGGAGTCAGAGGCTTCTGTGAGAAAGGGGCTCTCTATGCATTCTGCACGCTTCCTGCAAAGCATCTGAGCTTTTGATTGTGTGTGTGTGTGTAAGATTTCTTTGAATGATGTCTGTCTTCCTGCCGCATTAAGGTTTCTAAGGGTACTTTGGGCTGGGCGCGGTGGCTCATGCCTGTAATCCCAGCACTTTGGGAGGCCGAGGCAGGCAGATCACTTGAGGTCTGGAGTTCAAAACCAGCCTGGCCAACATGGCGAAACCCCACCTCTACTAAAAATACAAAATTAGCCAGGCATGGTGGCACACGCCTGTAATCCCAGCTACTCAGGTGGCTGACATGAGAATCACTTGAACCTGGGAAGCAAGAGGTTGCAGTGAGCCCAGATCGCACCACGGCATGCCAGCCTGGGTGACAGAGTGAGACCCTGTCTCAAAAAAAAAAAAAAAAAAAAAAAAAAGGGTAGGGATTTTATTATTTCACCATTGAATTTCAGTACCTTGGACAATGCTTACTTAGTTCATAGTAAGTGCTCAATAAATATCATTGGAATATGATTTGTGGAAAGAATGGACAAATGACGCTAGGTGGGTTGGTTTGTATGGTAGTTAAGCATTCAGGCTCTGGACTCACAGAACCAGGCTTAAATCTGGGTTCTGGCCGGGCGCGGTGGCTCAAGCCTGTAATCCCAGCACTTTGGGAGGCCGAGACGGGCGGATCACAAGGTCAGGAGATCGAGACCATCCTGGCTAACACGGTGAAACTCCGTCTCTACTAAAAAATACAAAAAAAAACTAGCCGGGCGAGGTGGCGAGTGCCTGTAGTCCCAGCTACTTGGGAGGCTGAGGCAAGAGAATGGCGTGAACCCGGGAGGCAGCGGAGCTTGCAGTGAGCTGAGATCCGGCCACTGCACTCCAGCCCAGGCAACACAGCGAGACTCCGTCTCAAAAAAAAAAAAAAAAAAAAAAAAAATCTGGGTTCTGCTCTCTTTCTAGCTGTGTGACTTACAATGAATTGATTGACCTCTGAGAACCTGTCTTCCATTGCAAAAGGAGATCGTAATACAAGCTACTATACAGGGTTTTTGGAGGAACTGAATTTTTTTTTTTTTGAGACGGAGTCTCGCTCTGTCACCCAGGCTGGAGTGCAGTGGCCGGATCTCTGCTTACTGCAAGCTCCGCCTCCTGGGTTCACACCATTCTCCTGCCTCAGCCTCCCAAGTAGCTGGGACTACAGGCGCCCGCCACCTCGCCCTGCTAGTTTTTTTTTTGGTATTTTTTAGTAGAGACGGGGTTTCACCGTGTTAGCCAGGATGGTCTCGATATCCTGACTTCGTGATCCGTCTATCTCGGTCTCCCAAAGTGCTGGGATTACAGGCTTGAGCCACCGCGCCCGGCTGAGGAACTGAATTTTAACAATGCAGGTAAAATGCTTGTCATATTTAGGTGCTTAATAATTCTAGCAGGTATTATTACAGAACATAATAGGTATACACCATGTTTATTGGATTTAAATCTTTAGGACCACATAGGAGCTCAGGTGTGGGTAAGTACAGAGAATGCTCTGAAAATCTGACAGAGGGGGGAGGCTGGAAAGGGCAAACCCTGAAAAAGCACCTGGGACACCAGCTCTTTCGGGGAGACTGAGGAGTATCCCAGTTCTGGGGCTAAAAACCTCCCTCCAGCTCAAGACTAGGTAACCCTTATTTATTTATTTTAGGGATGAGGTCTTGATATGTTGCCCAGGATGGAGTGGGATGGCTATTCACAGGCAAGATCATGGGACACTAAAGGCTCAAACTCAAGGCCTCAAGGAATCCTTCTGCCTCAGCATTTTTTTTTTTTTTTTTTGCGACAGAGTTTTTGCTGTTGCCCAGGCTGAGTGTAACGGCGCTATCTCAGCTCGCTGCAACCTCTACCTCCCGCGTTCAAGCAATTATCCTGCTTCAGCCTCCCAAGTAGCAGAGATTACAGGCGCCTGCCACTATGTCTGGCTAATTTTTGTAATTTTAATTTCACCATGTTGGCCAGGCTGGCCTCAAACGTGGCTTCCCAAAGTGCTAGGATTACAGGTGTGTGCCACTGCTCCTGGCCCTGCCTCAGCTTCTTGAGTAGTTGGGATTACAGGTGTGTGTCATCACATCCCGCTCTCCTTATTACTACTTTTTAATATTTGAGATGGAGTCTCCCTCTGTCGTCTAGGCTGGAGTGCAGTGGCGCATTCTCAGCTCACTGCAACCTCCTCCTCCCAGGTTCAAACAATTCTCCTGCCTCAGCCTCCTGCGTAGCTGGGATTAGACACACACCACCATGCCTGGTTAGTTTTTTGTCTTCTTAGTAGAGACAGGATTTCTCCAGGTCAGGCTGGTCTCGAACTCCTGACCTCAGGTGATCCACCCGCCTCGGCCTCCCAAAGTGCTGGGATTACAGGCATGAGACACGGCACCCAGCCACCTCCTTACTGATTTTGAACGTAATGTTCCTTGGTGAATCTCCACGTAAAGTATTTCTACTGTTGGTGTGGGGAACTGGGAGAAAAGCAGCTCATCCTGGTAAGAGTGAACTTTGGTGTGGTGGATGCAGAGATCCCTTGTGAGATGTGAATTCCTTCTGGGAGTGGACTAGGGTGTGTCTCAGGGAGGGAGCAAAAGGGTCTGAGGTGTTGGGAGCGAAGATTCTTGAGGATTGGATGGTGGCAGCTGCCAGGCATTCCTTCTGACAATCAGAGTGACTTCCCACCACAGGGCCAGCATCCACTCAGCAAACACTGATGGAGTCCCGACTCTGGGCAGGCTCTAAGCTGGGAGGCAAGTGAGACACAGCTATTGTCCTCAAGAAGTTCACAGTCCAGTGGAGGAGACCGATGAATCAAACCATAATTATAATGCCAATTTTCATTTCCTTTCTGCACGACAGCCTGGATAATTTTCTTGGTATTTTCCCCCTATTTTACTATTTGAACAGCTGAGGAAGCATAGATAATAATTTCAGCACAGTGCTATGGTTCCTGGACCAGCAACACAGCTGGATGTGAGACTAGTTGAGCAAGGAAGACGAGGAGCTAAGGAGGGACTCCTGGAAGACGGATCTTGGATGAGATGTGCTAGGAAGGGCTCCAGGAAGAGGGGATAACGTGCAACCACAGCATGCTGTGTTTTTCTATGTGACACATGCTTATGAAAAAAGTGCGTATCAGAGGTAGGAAAATTAGAAAATGCATTTAAAATAGGGAACATAACCACCCAGAAATGTGCTAACATTTTGGTGTCTATGCCTGCCAGTGTTTCTCCAATTTTAATGCTCATGCAAATGCCATACGGAACTGTCAAAATACAAATTCTGATGCAGCAGGTCTGGGGTGGGGCCTAAGATTCTACATTTCTACAAGACCGGCACATTACCACTTGGCCACCATGCCTGAGCTAGATTCTACTTTTTTTTTTTTTTTTTTTTGAGATGGAGTCTTGCTCTGTCACCCAGGCTGGAGTGCAGGGGCACAATCTTGGCTCACTGCAACCTCCGCCTCCTTGGTTCAAGCGATTCTCCTGCCTCAGCCTCCTGAATAGCTGGGATTACAGGTGCCCGCCACCACGACTGGCTAATTTTTTGCATTTTTAGTAGACGGGGTTTCACCATATTGGCCAGACTGGGCTCAAACTCCTGACCTCAAGTGATCCACCCGCCTCTTCCAAAGTGCTGGGATTAGGCGTGAGCCACTGTGCTTGGCCTAGATTCTACATTTCTCGAAAGCTCCCAGGTGATGCCGACACTAATGGTCTTTGGATTCACTTCAGCAAGGTGGTAGCCTATATGTGTGTGTATAATATGTTCAATTTTTCAGTATCATGAATGATGATGTAGTGAATTTTTCCCCACAGATTTTCAAATTATGTGTCCAATTGTTTTCTTTATATAAATTCCTAAACATGTATTGCTGGGTCAAATTAAAGCATAATTTAAGGGTTTTGATAGATATTGCAAATTCTCCTCCAAAAACGTAGAACCAGTTTATATTCCCACTAGTAATTTATAAGTGCCTAATTCCCTGCATCAATATTGACACATAACTCTTGCCAATTTGACAGTCAAACAGTTGAACAGTTGTTCCTCAGTATCCATGGGGGATTGCTTCCAGGACCTCCCATAGATACCAACATTTGCCCATGTTCAAGTCCCCAATATAAAATGGTGTAGTACTTGCATATAACCTCTGCTTATCCTTATACTTTAAATCATCTCTATATTACTTATAATATCTAATACATTGTAAGTGCTATGTAAAATAGTTTTACACTATATTGTTTAGGGAATACTAACAAGAAAAAAGGTCTGTGCATGTTCAGTGCAGATGAAAGTTTTTTCCCTAATACACACATATACACATACACATACATGCATACATACCTATACACACACACACATATATGTATTTTTTTGAGATGGAGTCTTGCTCTGTCGCCCACGCTGGAGTGCAGTGGCGCGATCTTGGCTCACTGCAACCTCCACCTCCGGGGTTCAAGCGATTCTCAAGCCTCAGCTCCCAGGTAGCTAGGATTACAGGTGTGTGCCACCACAACCAATGAATTTTTATGTTGTTAGCCAGGCTGGTCTTGAACTCCTAACCTCAAGTGATCCACCCACCTTGGCCTCCGAATGTGCTGGGATTACAGGTGTGAGCCACTGCGCCCAGCCTCTTCTGAATAATTTTGATATGAGGTTGGTTGAATCCATGGATGCAGAACCCATGTATACAGAGGGTCGACGGTACCTCATTCTTGTTTTGATGTGTACTTCTTTTTTTAGTAGTGAGGATAATAGCTTTTGTATTTTTACTGGAATTTGCCTATCTCCTTTTGAAATGGCCTATTTGTGTCCATTTTCTATTAGGGTGTTTACTTTTGCTCTTACTGATTTGAAAGAAAGCTTATCTATTAGGGTAATTTAACCCTTCGATTGTTATAAGTGTTTAACACCGTGTGCTTAGGAAACCACAAGTATTTACATAAGGCTGGAGTGAAAAAGAGAGATGGACCACGTGTGGAAGGTTAGATAGACCAGCAGGGACAAGGGCATCAAGTGTCAAAAGTGACAGCCTGCCATTACTGGGGGACCATGGACAGGTCCCAAGTATCCTTGAATTACATCACAGCTCTCACTCTAGAACCTGGGATGGTTGCATAAGTCAGAGCGCTTCCTCTCTTTGAGCAGGGCTGGAGGAATACAGCTTTCTTTTCATCAGAAATTTTAAGCTTCATTTAGACTCCAACCTGCTTTTCTGTTTTATGTTAACACATACATGCTTCAGAAATGTTACTGTCAACTTTCTTGAGTAAAATAAAAATCCGCAATAAAAATTGAGGGAGGGGAATTTAAAAAAAGTAATCTAATGTCCATTTGGAAGAAAAATAGGGGAATGGCACTTATTAGTTTTGAAAAAATAAAAATTACTTGTGTCAGGTAATAAAGCCACCAAAGTTAAATAAGTAGTTCATCTTAGACTGAACAGACAGATGAATGAAACAGACTCATGGCCCAGAAGTAGACTCTGTACATATAATAATTTATAATACAAAAAGTAGCCGGGTGTGGTGGTGGGTGTCTGTAATCCCAGCTACTCCGGAGGCTGAGGTGGGAGAATCACTTGAACCTGGGAGGTGGAGGTTGCAGTGAGCTGACATTGCATCACTGCACTCCAGCCTGGGCGACAGACTGAGACTCCATCTCAAAAAAAAAAAAAAAAAAAACAACAGGCTGGGTGTGGTGGCTCATGCCTGTAATCCCTGCACTTTGGGAGGCTGAGGTCGGTGGATCATGAGGTCAGGAGTTCAAGACCAGCTTGGCCAATATAGCGAAATTCTGTCTCTGCTAAAAATACAAAAAAGAGCCGGGCATGGTGGCGCGTCCTGTAGTCCCAGCTACTAAGAGGCTGTGGCAGAAGAACTGCTTGATCCCGGGAGGTGGAGATTGCGGTGAGCCAAGATTGCGCCACTGCACTCCAGCCTGGGCAACAGAGTGAGACTCCGTCAAAAAAAAGAAAAAAAAAAAAATCAACGTGGGTCATGGGAAAAACAAACAGGGTAATTTGTTGCTGGATAGTCTTCCTCCTCCAACAACTGCTTAATACAAAACTAAGAACAATGTCTTCACAAGTTTCTGAGGAAAATTATCTTGTATAAGGAAGCCCAGACCAAAGTTAAAATGGAGTGTGAATGTAAAAGATATTTTCAGACATGCAAGAAACAGAAAGTTCATAATGCTCTGTGAAAAAATTATGTGAGGGGGAGTACTCTACCAGCGTGAAAAAGAATCCAAGAAAGACTCATGTGGTACAAGCGGCGGTGGCAGCTGAATATGATCCAGAAGTGAAGAACATAGAGAAAAAAGTAAAAGTTTGAAATTGTTTGAAGTTTGTTTGAAATTGATGTTTGAACGATTTTTCATAAACATACAATTAAAATGCTATTTATTGGTTTTCAATTTTTAGAAAGACTTAATTATATTAACAAAACAGAAAGTATTAGAAACCTTGACAATGTGAAATAACAAAAAATGGTAGTTGGAGGAGGGAAAAGGGAGAATCAAGGAAAGTGAGCTAATTTTCTCATTCTTCACAGAGGGTAATCAATAGATACTGCCAACAGGTGATAAATCAAGAAACAGGTGTTTAAATATAGTGTTTAGCCAGGCACGGTGGCTCACGCCTATAATGCCAGCATTTGGGAGGCTGAGGTGGGCGGATCACCTGAGGTTGGGAGTTGGAGACCAGCCTGACCTACATGGAGAAACCCTCTCTATTAAAAATACAAAATTAGCTGGCCATAATGGTGCATGCCTGTAATCCCAGCTACTGGGGAGACTGGGGCAGGAGAATCGCTTGAACCCGGGAGGCGGAGGTTGCAGTGAGCCAAGATCGTGACATTGCACTCCCGCCTGGGCGACAAGAGCGAAACTCCGTCTCAAAAATAAATAAAATAAATAAATAAATATAGTGTTTAAAGTTATGAAACGAACTCTAGAAGAATTAAAAGTAATAATATATCGAACAAAATCAGGAGGTAGAGGTAGAGATCATGTGAGTTGACTAAATTCCATACATTTTATAGCCAAGGAGACAATAGGCACCAGCTACTAAAGGCATGTGATGGCTGCCACTGGAAGAATTAAAATCAGGAATTGCAGGGAATGAAACTAGAGTTGGGGAGAGAAGGAAGAAAAGCTGATCTTTTATTTTATTTTATTTATTTATTTATTTATTTATTTATTTTTTTGAGATGGAGTCTTGCTCTGTTGCCCAGGCTAGAGTGCAGTGGTGTGATCTCGGCTCACTGCAGACTCCACCTGCCCAGGTTCAAGCGATTCTCCTGCCTCAGCCTCCCGAGTAGCTGGGATTACAGGTGCCCACCATTGTGCCTGGCTAATTTTTGTATTTTTTAGTAAAGACGGGGTTTCACCATCTTGGCCAAGCTGGTCTCGAACTCCTGACCTCATGATATACCCATCTTGGCCTCCCAAAGTGCTGGGATTATAGGCATGAGCCACCGTGCCCAGCCCTGACCTTTTATTTTGGACCCTTCAAGACCGCATCTTTTTTTTTTTTTTGAGACGGAGTTTCACTCTTATTGCCCAGGCTGGAGTGCAATGGCGTGATCTTGGCTCACTGCAACCTCCGCCTTCTGGGTTCAAGCAATTCTCCTGCCTCAGCCTCCCAAGTAGCTGGGATTACAGGGCTCGTGCCACCACGCCCGGCTAATTTTGTATTTTTAATAGAGACAAGGTTTCTCCATGTTGGTCAGGCTGGTCTCCAACTCCCGACCTCAGGTTATCTGCCCGCTTCAGCCTCCCAAAGTGCTGGGATTGCAGGTATGAGCCACCGTGCCCAGCCTCTGAATAATTTTTATTTGTTTTATCATATGCATCCACTTACTTAATAAAAAAGCTATATAAATAACCATTTTTAAAATTACGGGACATCCATAACAGAATAGTATATAGTAGTTAAAAAAAATGAGCTCCTGACACAGAAAGTATGTTTAAATGAATGTTTTTTTTTTTTTTTTTTTTTTTTTTTTTTTTTTTTTTTTTTTTTTTTTTTTTTTTTTGAGGCGGAGTCTCGCTCTGTCGCCCGGACTGGAGTGCAGTGGCCGGATCTCAGCTCACTGCAAGCTCCGCCTCCCGGGTTTACGCCATTCTCCTGCCTCAGCCTCCCGAGTAGCTGGGACTACAGGCGCCCGCCATCTCGCCCGGCTAGTTTTTTTGTATTTTTGGTAGAGACGGGGTTTCACTGTGTTAGCCAGGATGGTCTCGATCTCCTGACCTCGTGATCCGCCCGTCTCGGCCTCCCAAAGTGCTGGGATTACAGGCTTGAGCCACCGCGCCCGGCCAAATGAATGTTTTTTTGTTTTCGTTTTTTTTTTTGAGATGGAGTCTCGCTCTGTCGCCTAGGCTGGAGTGCAGTGGCGTGATCTCGGCTCACTGTAAACTCCGTCTCCCAGGTTCACGCCATTCTCCTGCCTCAGCCTCCTGAGTAGCTGGGACTACAGGCACTCACCACCATGCCCCAGCTAATTTTTTATATTTTTGTTTTTTTTTTTTTTTTTGAGGCAGAGTCTCGCTCTGTTGCCCGGACTGGAGTGCAGTGGCCGGATCTCAGCTCACTGCAAGCTCCGCCTCCCGGGTTTACGCCATTCTCCTGCCTCAGCCTCCCGAGTAGCTGGGACTACAGGCGCCCGCCATCTCGCCCGGCTAGTTTTTTTGTATTTTTAGTAGAGACGGGGTTTCACCGTGTTAGCCAGGATGGTCTCGATCTCCTGACCTCGTGATCCGCCCGTCTCGGCCTCCCAAAGTGCTGGGATTACAGGCTTGAGCCACCGCGCCCGGCCTAATTTTTTATATTTTTAGTAGAGACGGGGTTCCACCATGTTAGCCAGGATGGTCTCGATCTCCTGACCTCGTGATCCACCTGCCTCTGCCTCCCAAAGTGCTGGGATTACAGACATGAGCCACCACACCAGGCCTTAAATGAATGTATTTAAATGAAATGGGCAACTTGCAGCAAGATATGAATATATCATTCTAGTTACATAAAATAGAAAGTTTCTTATACATGTTTGTATATTCATAGAAAATGCCCAGGATGATGTAGACTAAACTGTTAACAGTGACTCTACTCCAGCGAATGGGGAGAAGAATGGGGACTTCAACTTTGCACACCTGGATCCTAGTCAAAAGGTTTCTGTTGTTGCTTTAATAAATAATTTTTTTTTTTTTTTTTTGCTTTTGAAAATTAAAATATTGGCCAGGCACAGTGGGTCATCCCTGTAATCCCAGCACTTTGGGAGGCCAAGGCGGGCGGATTACCTGAGGTCAGGAGTTCGAGACCAGCCTGGCCAACATGGTGAAACTCTGTCTCTACTAAAAACACAAAAAATTAGCCAGGCGTAGTGGCACGCGCCTGTAATCTCAGCTTCTTGGGAGGCTGAGGCAGGAGAACTGCTTGAGCCCAGGAGATGGAGGCTGCAGTGAGCTAAGATCATGTCACTCCAGCCTGGCCAACAGAAACTCTAGTCTCTAAACAAATAAATAAAATAATAAAAAAAATTAAGTCTTCAGGTTGGGCGTAGTGGCTCATGCCTGTAATCTTAGCACTGTGAGATGCTGAGGCGGGCAGATCACCTGAGGTCAAGAGTTCGAGACCAACCTGACCAACATGGCAAAAGCTCATTTCTACTAAAAATACAAAACTTAGCCAGGCATGGTGGCAGGCACCCGAGGCCTGAGAATCGCTTGAACCCGGGAGGCAGAGGTTGCAGTGAGCCGAGATTGTGCCACTGCACTCCAGCCTAGGTGACAGAAGGAGACTCCATCTCAAAAAAAAAAAAAAAAAAAAAAAAAAAAAAAAAAATTAAGTCCTCATAGAAAATTTGGAGAATTACAAAGAACAAAAGTCACCTATCCTCCTCACAACCCTCTGGTATATTTCCTTCCAAATATATTTTTCTTTTCTTTTCTTTTTTTTTTTTTTGGAGACAGAGTCTCGCTCTGTCACCCAGGCTGGAGTGCAGTGTAGTGATCTCAGCTCACTGCAACCTCCGCCTCCTGGGTTTAAGCAATTCTCCTGCTTCAGCCTCCCAAGTAGCTGAGACTACAGGCGTGTGCCACCATGCCCAGCTAATTTTTGTATTTTTAGTAGGAATGGGGTTTCACCACATTGCCCAGGATGGTCTCAATGTCTTGACCTCGTGATCTGCCTGCCTCTGCCTCCCAAAGTGCTGGGATTACAGGCGTCAGCCACTGCGCCTGGCCCCAAATATTTTTTTTTTTTTTTTTTTTTTTTTTGAGACGGAGTCTCACTCTGTCGCCCAGGCTGCAGTGCAGTGGCCGGGTCTCAGCTCACTGCAAGCTCCGCCTCCCGGGTTTACGCCATTCTCTCGCCTCAGCCTCCCGAGTAGCTGGGACTACAGGTGCCCGCCATCTCGCCCGGCTAATTTTTTGTATTTTTTTAGTAGAGACGGGGTTTCACCGTGTTAGCCAGGATGGTTTCGATCTCCTGACCTTGTGATCCGCCCGTCTCGGCCTCCCAAAGTGCTGGGATTACAGGCTTGAGCCACCGCGCCCGGCCAAATATTTTTTTCTTAATGCATCTGATGATTTCTAGCTTTAGGCAGGTAGCAGTGTGAGAAGAGCCCTGGAGTTAAGCAGAGCTGGGAGTGATATCAACTCCAACTAATTCCAGTTGGGACCCTTGAGTAGAGTGCTTAACTCTTCGGTCCAACCTTCCCCAGCTCAACAAATCGTAACTGTATCCTCCCAGCTGCTCAGGCCAGAACTGTGGGGTCAACCTTGACTCCTCTCTCTCATCGAGTCCATCAGCAAATTCTATCAGGTCTGCCTTAAGATATAACCACAATCTGGTCACTTCGCTCCACCACTGGATTTCTGCAGTCTTCTCAATGGTCAAGGAGCTGGCCCCACTTCCTCTCTAACCTCATCCCCTGCTACCCTCTTGCACCCCCATCCACCAGGCACATTCCCACCCAGGGCCTTTGCTGTAGCTGCTCCCTCCGCCTCGATGCTCATCTTGAAGATACGTATGCAAAACTCCTCACCAGATTCAAATCTTTCCTCAAGTCCCATCTTTTCAATGATGTGTCCCCTGACCACCCTAGATCAATCAATCAAACCTTCCCTCACATGCCCAATCCCTTTTTTTTTTTTTTGACAGTCTTGCTCTGGAGTGCAGTGGTGTGATGTCAGCTCACTGCAGCCTCTGCCTCCTGAGCAGTTGGGATTACAGGCGTGTGCCACCACGTTCAGCTAGTTTTTGTACTTTTTAGTAGAGACAAGGTTTCACCCTGTTGTCCAGGCTGGTCTCGAACACCTGGCCTCAGAGGTGATCCACCCACCTTGGCCTCCCACAGTACTGGGATTACAGGCGTGAGCCACCGTAATCCTTGGGAGACTGAGGCAGGAGAATCACTTGAACCTAGGAGGCAGAGGTTGCAATGAGCTGAGATTGCACTACTGCACTCCAGACTGGGTGACAGAGTGAGACTCTTATCTTAAAACAAAACAAAACAAAACCAAAAAAGGTGAGGCAGGCACGACACTTAAAGAATTGACTTTGTGACGGCTGGAGGGCAGGGGGCGAGAGGGGTGAAGGAAGATAAGGTCACATAGGCTAGGTTCTGCAGAGCATGGAAAACCATGGGGACTGTGAGGGCCTGCCAGGGTCTCCTCAGGACAGTGACTTGGTCATGTCTGCCCTGCAAGGCAGAATCACTCTGGCTGCTGTGCTGAGAACGGCTTGGCCCAGGCAGTGCTGGGGCAGACTGCCTCGTAGGAAGCACAGCGGCAGTCCAGGCGAGAGGGAAAGCGGCCTGGGATTTGGCTGTGGAGATGCAGACAACAGGCGTGGAGGTCAAGCAGGCAGAGTGTGATGATGAGTGGACGTGGGGGTGAGCACACAAGCGATGCCTGCCTGGAATACTGGGTGCGTGGGGTGCCAAGCACTGCAATGGGGTCCCTGGAGGAGGAGCAGGTTTGCAGGGGGTAGCGAGGAGGGAGGGAAGAGGAGGACAGGGAAGGCTGACACTGGCAATGGAAAGGGCAGGGACTCTGGAGCAGACATCAGCAAACGCCGGTCCCAGCTCTGGCGCTTACCTGCCCTGTGGTATCTGACGAGTGATTCCATATAAGCCTGTTTCCTCATCTGAGTGGAGAGAGGAGGATCATTCTGCCGGCTGCTCCCGAGGACTGGCGAGCAGGACCATCGTGCCCTCAGTGCAGAGCCTGCCTGGGGCAGTCCTGACTGCTGGTCTTCCTCAAGTGAACACCTGGTATTTATCCCTTACTTGAAAATGTTCAATGGCTTGTTATTTAGCAAAGTTAATCAAATTTTCTACCATCAATAATCATGTAATGATGGTGCCTTTTTTCTGAATAGAAATATGCCAGGCACTGAACTAGGTGCTGGGGATACCCCGAAGAGCCTTGGTGCCAGGCTTCAGTCACTCACAGCCCCCAAGGAGATGGCTGCCAATAATAGGACGCGGTGAAGGACTCAATGGAGGTGGCCCAGGGTGTTAAGAACAGAAGCACTGCACCTGCCAGGGATACCTGCATCCCTCTGACAATCACTTCAATCCCCTCAGCTGCACGATCTGGCTCCATCCGGCCCACCTTCCCAGCCATGTCTCTCTACTCCAGTCTTAATGCTCTTCCTGGAGTTTCTTGCAAAGTTGGTCTGTTACAAGCTTCCAAGCCTTTGTACATGTTCCATTGGAAAACCTTTCCCTTCCTTTAAAAACTAACTGCTACTTGGCTTGGCACAGTGGCTCATGCCTGTAACCCAGCACTTTGGGAGACCGAGGTGGGTGGATCACCTGAGGTCAGGGGTTCAAGACCAGCCTGGCCAACATGGTGAACTCCCATCTCTACTAAAAATACAAAAATTACCTGGGTATGGTGGCGGGCACCTGTAACTCCAGCTACTCAGGAGGGTGAGGCAGGAGAATTGCTTGAACCTGGCAGGCAGAGGCTGCAGTGAGCTGAGATTGTGCCACTGCACTTCAGGCTCACAACAGAGTGAGACTCCATTTCAAAAACAAACAAAAAAACTGCCACTCATTCTACGAAACACCCTGAATGCCACCTCCTCCAGGAAGCCTTCCCTGGGTCAGGTGCTGCCTTGGTGTAGTCATTGCTGACTTATGCCATTTCTCTTTGCACCTTGTTCTGGGTCTTCTTCATCTGTATCCCTAGAAGTTCCACAATTTGACAACCTGGTAGGACTTGTCTGCTCACCAGTGGAGCAGTTGCACAGCTCAGTGGGCAGAGCAGCTGCACAGCTCAGTGGGCGATGCAGCTGCATCCACGGGCCAGGTGGACACACTGTGTTTCTTGTGTCCATTATCCACATTGCAATAATTACAGACCTCACTAACCAATTTCCATAGAGTCAGTCTCTACTGTCACAGGGCCATCCCTCTCCTCCAAGGTAGTGGGAGAGGAGCAGTCCCAGTGCCCCCACAGTGCAACCCACGGAGTCTTAAAGGGAAAGAGAGGCAAAAGGTATGCTCCCTGGCCTAGGGTGCTCCTCACATGCACTGGTGGCTCCGGCCTGGCTGGCTCTTGGTGGCCTGGTCTTCAGGGTTTATAAGCACTCCTTTCTGAAAGTGGGTAGCCATGCCAGGAGCCTACGCTGGCACAAATACTTAGGATACCCTCCCCGTCTCCTCAGGAGCAGGGAATCTCCGGAACCCATCCTAGCTACTGATTTGGCCCAGACTCTCTGGTTCCAGAAACAGCTGAGACAGAGGCCTGGTTTGTAAGAAATCTGATTATTCAAATTTATTACCATCAAGAATTATGCAATGATGCTGTAGTTTTTCTTAACAAATAGAAAACAGACTGTGTACAACAGTGAACTCTACAGCACTAGCATCCACAAGGTAAAAATGAATGTTTCATCATCCAACATTACCAACCCTGGAATGTTGATCTTGACTTAGCCTAGCTAGGTTTGGGGACGTCGGCACCACGTCCCTCAGCTAAAACAGCTATGCACCCTTCCCCGCCCCCACTTACCTATCTAGATAGCGCTGCCCAGAGGAAGAGGCCCTCTCCCTGCCCCTCAGCAAGCTGGGATAATAAGGACTGATTGGAGGACCATTGATAGAAGTCCAGTAGTCTTGCCACATTGGTTTAGGAGGGCATCTTGGAGTGGAAAAGAGCGATACGCGGGGGCTTTGAAAACAGCTGCAAACCAGGGAGGAAAATCATCTGGCCCCTGCTCTTGAGGACAGATATGTGCTACCAGGCCCACTGGCCTGGACCTGAAAGGCCAGCCACGCCCCCCGCTTGGCCCTGAGGTGCATGGGGTGTGGCACACACCCTGACCTGTGCTATTCACCTTGGCCACACAGCCAGACCCCACGGCCTACAAACACCACGCCATACTGCAATGCTGGGGACCAAAGCTAGGCTCTGCGGGCCCAGGTCAGCCAGCAGCTCCCTTGGGAACCCCAGGCACATGGAGTTGCTTCCCCTCTTGAGGGTTTGAAGCAGAAGCCAAGGGCTGATTCTCTTTTTATTTTTTCTTGGGTTTTTTGTTTTTTTTTGTTTTTTATTTTTGTGGTTTTTTGTTTTTGTTTTAACCTTTGCAAACACGATGGTGATGAGGAATGCCTTGCCAGGCTCTCCCAGACACGTCTGTGGTTCTGGGCTGTGAATGTTAAACACACACTGGGACAGACGACCAGGGATGAGTGTTCCCTATCTTCTCCCCGCCCACCACTGTCGATGTGGCCTAAAAAAAGGCTTTTAAGGGAAAACAAAACTTAAAAAAAAAATTGAGTTTCCCTGCATTTAGCTGAAACAGGATCTCGTCTGAAGGGCTGGAGGAGCAGCCGGATCAGCGCCGCCTCCCAGCCCACGGCCGAGCCTCCGCTCAGGCTGGCGGCCCCAGCTCTGCATGGGGAAGGCAATGTTCTGTCCTTCAGCAGAAGTCATACAAAATAAGGATCCGAAGTGAACTCAAAATAAACAAAATAAACCCCAACCCCTACAGTGCCCCACTTTGCAGATATGGATTCGCAAAAGGAAAAATCAGAGGGAAGAGGCTAGAATCCCTCAGTCTACCCCACTTAATGTATTAAAAAGGAGGCTTTGCCCCAACCCCACCCCATGAGAAGAAGCATGAGAAACGCAGCAGCGCAACAGAGAGCTTGCAGCGGGCTCCAGGTGGGCCTGGTGGACAGAAGGGCCACAGTGCCTGCCTGCTGGGCCACCCACTTGCCCAGGGATGTTCTAGGCTCTCTGATTGGTGTGGCAGCGTTCCTGAAACGCTGTGATCCCCGTGGGCTGCGCTCTGCCAGTGACAGCATCTGCGTAGGAGGGCTGGACGATGGTCGGTATGGCTCAGAGGAGCTGGGTCCCCTCCGGAGCCCCACGGCGGGGGTGGCGGAGGAGAGGGGAGCGGTAGTTACGTTGCATAGTGGTCAAAGCTGCCGAGGTACTCCAGGGCCGCACGGTAGCACAGCTGGTACTGGTCCTGCCAGGACAGGGGCTTGGTCAGTGTGGGTGGCGCCAGTGGGCACCCCCACCACACAGCTGACACTCAACACTGCAGCCATGGGCCATGGAGTCAGCCTCTGCTGGCCAAGAACAGGTGCTGGGCCCTGGCAGCTACGTCAGGCAGTGTGCGGGGGAGCCTGAAAGAGCCTCTGAAGGCTCATCTCTCTCCTGTCACTCTCCCAGGCCCCCACATCTACCTGCCTTCCATCTGCCATCCCAATCATGTTTCTCTGCTCCTGACTGGGCACCCCGTAAGGACTGCTATGTGCAACCCTGCCCAGAGCCAGGCACACCACTGGGGCTAGCAGAGAGCTGCTGAATGAAAGAACACATCTCACTCATCCCTGAGCCCCCCGGCAGCAAAGGCAATGTTGCAGCCTTTTTGTTTTTTGTTTTCAGCAACAGGGTCTTGCTCTGTCACCCAGGCTGGAGTGCTGTGGCATAATCACAGCTCACTGCAGCCTCGAACTTCTGACCTCAAGTGATCCTCCCACCTTGACCTCCCAAGTAGGTAGGACCATAAGCACACACCACCATGCCTACTGCAGGCCATGTAAAAGGTTGGCAGCATGATCGCACATGCCTGTGTGCACAAACTGCAGCTGAAGCCTAGGGTTCCCAGCAGGGCTGCTGCCAAGGCCCTGGCCCTGCAGGCTGGTCTGCTTTACCTCTGTCTGCACCATGGCAGGACGCTGTGTACGCAGGGTCTTCACGGTCTGAAACATGTCGACCACGCCCTCGTAGCGCATGCGCTCCAGGACAATGCTCAGAGTGATGAACACGCCGGTGCGGCCCACGCCAGCACTGCTCAGAAACACAGGTGGGTCAGAAGTCCTGCTTGCCTCACGCAGCGGGTCTGCCAGGCCTTCAGGCCCACCCGCCCCAGCCCTCCACGGGGCCAGTCCCACCTGCAGTGCACCGTGATAGGCCCATCCTGTCCAAACTGCTCCTTGGTCTTGTGCACCTGCCCGATGAAGTCAATGAAGCCCTCGCCTGTCTTGGGCACGCCCTGCTCTGGCCAGTCTGTGAACTGGAACTGCCGGATTGTCCTTGACTGCCCATCCTGGGAAAGGTGGGTGGGGGACATGATTAGGATTTGTGCCTTAGACTGCCAGCCCTCTGGACCAGACCAGGGTAGTACCATGACACAGGCATGCATCTGTGCCACTGCACCCGAGGCCACTGGGGGAGATGTGCTCACACCCTAATACCCACCCCCGCCTCAGATTCCTCAAGCTTGAGCTACGGCAGCCACCCGCCCCACATGTGGACAGGCAGCGTTACGGACACTCAGCGCACTCACTCACCCGGGCATCCGTGACCTTGAACTCACGCAGGATATACTGGGGCATGTTGTACTCAGCCATTGGGTCAACAACAAAGTACTGGTAGCGAGCAGAGCGCTCTGCTGGCCAGTACTGGTGGCATTTTTCCTGTGGACAGACGGCCGGGCCTCCGTGATCAGGTGAGAAGGAATGGGGGAGGGGTGCCAGGCTTCACAGGATTCTGGGACAAATGCCTCAGGTGGTAATAACGGGGGCCTGAGGCTATGCTGACGCAGCAGCTGGGGTGTGAAAGGAGACAGTAACATAGGTGGCAGCTCCCCCAAGGGTGGCTGGTGTTCTCCCAGGTGTGACAGGGGCCCTGGGGTAAAGGGTGGGCTCACCCTTCCCATCTCCCGAAGCTTGGTCAGCATGACGATGATGGTGGAGTTGTGCTCCCATAGCATGCGCCAGAAGTCCTCGGTGCTCTCTGCCAAAGGCCCCTGTGTAGCTATGTAGGCCTTCTGCTGTCTGGGGTGGACATAAGACTGGACATGCTGGAGGTGCTGCTGCCCCCAGAGTCTCCCCTTAGGCTGCCTAGCCCCTTGGGGCCTGCTCTGATCACCCCTCCTCCAGGAAGTCCTCATCGCTCTACCCAGCCCTCTCTGGTCTTCTAGGCTGGCCCTACTCTACTGCCCACCCCCACCAGCCAGGCACAGGCCTAGCCCCCTGTAGGGCATGGTGGGGCAGTGACAAGCACGCTGACCTATAACCATCCAGGAAGCTGGCATTGATGTAGTCAGAGCCCTCCACGCCACGGATGGGCTGCAGACACACACGCGTCAATTCATAGGGCATGATGTTCACCAGCCGGTTCTTGAACTTGTTGCAGGGCAGGTTGGCGCTGATGAAGCGGGACGTGTGGGCCTTGGAGCTGGCCAGCAACTATTGAGAGAGAGGGGTTGGTCAGGCCAGGCCTCCTGTGGGGGTGGGGGTCATCCGCATGTCCCAGTCTAGGCCCTGGAGCCAAGCAGGCCCGCCGCGAGCCCCACCTTGAACTCAAGCTCCATGGCGGTCACACTCTCCCCTGGAGGCACTTGGCCCAGCTTCTGGATGTGGGCATAGAGGTTTCGGGCAGGCACCTCTGTGTGGCCGCACGTGGCAGCCTCCAGCAGTGCCTCGTGGATGAACACATACTGGTCCTCCGTCTGCACCATGTAGTTCCTCTGTGAGCGCATGCAGGTCACGTGGCCATAGATGTCCACCGTCTTCTCGTGCTTCATCCGCTCCAGCATGGCATCAATCACCATGAAGCAGCCGGTGCGGCCCACACCCGCACTGCAGGACACAGGCTCAGTTTGAGGCACAGGTGCCCCCACCTCCCACCCCACCCCTCTGGGTGCCACTGTACCCTCTCACCTGCAGTGCACCACCATGGGCCCTGCGTCTAGGGGGTTGCAGGCCTTGACCCGTCTCAGGAAGGCCAGGATGGGAGTTGGGTACTCAGGAACTCCATGGTCTGGCCAGGCCATGAACTGGAACTGACGCAGCTCACGCTTCTCACTGGAGCCACTCTGGGGGACAAAGTGGGGACATACTGGCAACTAGGAGCCTGCCTGCCAGACTCAGGGCAGAATGACCTGACGCTGAGGCCAGACCCACCACTCCCTGATGGGACTCAGAAGCCACAGAGAGTAGCCTGAAGGAGCTCCTAGCACTGTTCCTGTAACATGGATCATCACACCACACTCACACACCTGAGCCTCTGACCCTCCAACACCCAGGCTCCGGTTCTCCCCCAACCCAGCACACCACATCCACACCAGGCTACTGTCCTCATGGTGTCTGGGTAAGAGAGAAGCACTGGGGAAGGGCCATACCTTGTGGAGTGCGAAGGTGCGCACAGTATATGTGGCCAGCTCCACTGTGTCCAACAGGGTCACCTGAATAAGGCCATAGGTTTCGGTGCCACGGGCGGGCCAGTACTGATCACATTTTACCTGCAGGGGGATGAGCAGGGCAGGCTGAAGGAAGCCCACAGGCTCAGATGGGCAGAAGCAGGGTGGAGGCTGGTCTACTCCCTGGCTGTAGCCTTTCTGGCTACAAAGGCTCCCTAGCCCTGAGCTCTCAGATCCATTGCCCCCTGTCCTCCACAAGTCACATCAGGTCCTCAAGCTATGTCACCACCCTGCCCTAGCTAGTGGAATAAGGGCCATAATTGAAAATTATTTATTCAAGGCCAGATCGCACCAGGCACATTTTCTGCCGAATTTACCCATAACGTTTATGTGCCATTTTCAAGCTCTGTAAATTTTACGTTCCAGTCAATGCTTTGCAGTCCAAAAACAGATAACAGCAGCTCTTTCCACTAATTAACTTAGGAGATGTGTTAATGCCCCAGGAACACTCCAACATCTGGGGAACATGTGAACACCCCGGGAGCGTGCCAGCAACTGGGGAACACATTAACATTCTCAGAAAATGGCAGCATTTGGTGAAACATACTAGCATCTTAAGGAACCCACGAGCATCTGGCGAACAGGCTCTATCCCAGAAACACCCCAGTATCTGCGGAGCATAATACCCCCAGAAACATAATAGCATCTGAGGATCCCTTGAACGACTTCCTCCACAGAAGAACGCGGCACAGAAGAAGGTGCCCTGTATCACCTTGTGGCTCGGCATTTCCCGTCCACCTCCTGGCAGGGCCCTGCAGCCTCACCCGGGACTTCTCCTCCAGCCGTGTCATCATGACCACAGTGGCTGTGCGCTGTTCCCACACCATTCTCCAGAAATCGCCCATGGTCTCGGGCAGGGGGCCCTGTGTGGCGATGTAGGCATTCTGCTTGCGGTAGCCATCGATGTAGTTGGCATTGATGTAGTCACTCCCGGGGACACCTGCGGATAAGAAAGAAGGTGGGAAGGCATTACTGCAGGGTCCCCAGCACAGCCCACCATGCCGCAGTACACCCCTGAGACTCGTGAACATCCTCTGTAGAATGACATGTTGCCCTAGCTAGCAAGGGAGGAGAGCAAGGGGACGGGAGGGGCACCCCCTTGACTCACCATCGATAGAGGTAAGGATGACTCGAGAGTGGTCGTAGGCAATGACATTCGCATAGCGGTTCTTGGGCTTGTTCACCTCCAGGTTTGAATTCTCCCACGTGAACTGCTGTCCAGGGTCGATGGACTGCAGACAGTGGAGAAAGCAGGTGAGGTAGGGTAAGAGCCGAGGTTGACCTGCTTCTCCTGCAGGGGACCCAGCCTTCCCGGTGATGCTCACATCCTGCCTTCACTCCACAGGCCACAGCCAGGCCCTCTATCTCGTGGTGTCAGCCATGGAGCTCACAGGTTGCCACATGACTTATCAGAAAAGTGATGGGCTAGGGACTCCTCTGACCATGGTACCAAATCCCCTTGTCTGGTAGAGTGGTCTGAGCTGGGTTGGGGCAGGGGAAGCCCTGCATTCAGCTATGAAATGAGCTAGGACAGGTGGTGGCCCCCTCTCAGGCAGTCCCGACACTGCTGAGGACTCTGAATACCCAGAGTCCCTCCCAAAGGCCTACATTCACTAATGAAATGAGCCAGCACAGATGGAAGGGATGGTGACCCCTCTCAGGTAGTCCAGGAACCTTCCCTGCTCCGCTCTCTTCCTTTCTGGCTGCTCCTTCTGTTTCCTCTCTCTCCCCTGCCCTTCCCATGGGCAGGAGGACAGAGCTCCTCCAGGGTTCCTTCCAGGCCCTCTTCTCTTTCTACAACCTTTCCTGGGTGACCTCATTTGCTCACCTGATTCTTACACCATATGCTAGAGCTGCCCATAACCCCCGCAGCAGTGCAGAGCTCTCCCCACAGTACCCAGCAGCCTCTTTGACTCCTCCACCAGGAAGTCCTTCAACCTCAGTCCTTTCAAAGCTGAGTTCATCAGCTTCCCCTCCAAACCTGGTGCTGCTGCTGGGACTCCACCTTAGCGAAAGGCACCCTCACCCCTCGGTGCCAGGCCAGAACCTACAAGTCAACCTCAAAATTCCTCCACGCCCTACCCCGCCAGTCACCAGGTTCTGGTGCTCCCCCACCCCCTCAGCTCTCTCCAACCTGCTGCCACTGCCCTGGGCCAGGCCACCCCAACTGAGGCTCAGCCTCTTCCTGCCTCTTTCTTCTTGCCCCACTCTGACCCACTCAGCCCCACAGCCAGAATAATCCTTCCAAAATGCAGATGTGAATATCAGTTTCCTGCTTAAAGGCCTTCTGTGGCTCTTCATCACCTCAGAGAGCAATAATGATAATAGCGAAGCGTTAGTGAGGACCCGTGGTGTGCCTGGCACCGCTGTGAGCACTTTGCATGTATTCCCTCCTCAAATTCTCTTATGAGATAGATTCCATTATTATCTTCACATTTTCCAGATGGATACAATCTGAAGTTTTCAGCATAGCACGCAATGTCCTCCATATGTTGTTCCCAGCCTCATTACTCTCCACAGGACTGCGTCACTGCTTCCGTGAGACCCTGGAGCACACCCCACCCCGGGGCTGCTCTGGTGCTGTCAGCCCACCTTTTGCACGCCTGTCGGTCCTATTCAACATGAGGTCGTGCTGTCAGAGTCACATATTCAATGCTGATTATCTGTCTGCACATGCCATGCTCCCCATGACTGGGTTCCCTGAGGGCATGTGTCTCCATATCCCCAGCACGGGGACTGGCACATGGAAAATGTGTGATCAATGACTGACTGAACCGAAGACAACACAGCAGGCCGGGTGCGGTGGCTCACGCCTGTAATCCCAGCACTTTGGGAGGCTGAGGCAGGCGGATCACGAGGTCAGGAGATTGAGACCATCCTGGCTAACACGGTGAAACCCCACCTCTACTAAAAATACAAAGAATTAGCCGGGCATGGTGGTGGGCGCCTGTAGTCCCAGCTACTCGGGAGGCTGAGACAGGAGAATGGCGTGAACTCGGGAGGCCGACATTGCGTCACTACACTCCAGCCTGGGCGACAGAGCGAGACTCCGTCTCAAAAAGAAAAAAAAAAAAAAAACAGAGCTATGGGGTCCTGGCTAAGGGAGAGCCCACAGCAGCCTTGGGGAGCCTGAGAAGGCTTCCTGGAGGAGGAGGGTCTTGTAAGGAAAGCTCTGATCGGAGGAGGGAAGCAGATAGAAGCTGGAAGGGGACCACTGTGAGCAGAGGCCCCATGAGTCCACATGGGGAAGCAGGGCTGCGCTGGAAGGAAGGGCAGGCGTGGGACATGGTACAGATGAGTGTGGGTGGAGGCCATGGGAGGCAGGGAGCCCACCTTACAGGCTCCGAGACCCAAAGCCCAGCCTTGTGTGGAGCAGGGCCCCGGCGGGGGCCCATAGGCAGAGGCTTGCCGTGCCGCAGACATATTCATCCATCTGCCTGCCAAGCCTAGCTTCCTCTTCAGAAACCTAGCCCACAGCCCTTGGAGGGGCAATCTTTGAACCACAGCCAAGGGTGGACATCAGAAGGGGCACAAACTCACAGGTTAGGCTGAGCCAACCCCCCAACTGCCTATCCACCATCCACTGAGGTCAGTGCCAGGTGCCGAGGAAACAGCCATGGACAAGGCAGAAAGACAAGCACCGGCTGCTTCTTTGAGGAGGTGGAAGAGGGGGAGGTCTCTCTCTCTCTCTGTTTTTTTTTTTTTGGTTAGGGGTCTCTTATTTTTTTATTTTATATTTTTTTGAGAGGGAGTCTCACTCTGTCGCCCAGGCTGGAGTGCAGTGGCATGATCTTGGCTCAGTGCAACCTCCGCCTCCTGGGTTCAAACGACTCTCCTGTCTCAGCCTCCCAAGTAGCCAGGACTAAGGCATGCACCACCCCACTTGGCTAATCTTTGTATTTATAGTAGAGACAGGGTTTTGCCATGATGGCCAGGCTGGTCTCAAACTCCTGACCTCAGGTGATCCACCTGCCTCGGCCTCCCAAAGAGGTGTGAGCCACTGCACCTGGCCAGGAGTCTCTTCTTTAAATCGCCCCCTTCTCTAGCAAATCCTCTTCCTAGATGGGCAGCCTGGGGATGCTCAGAGTCACCCCGACACCATCTGTGGGTGGGAAATCCTCAGACTCTTGAAGGCTGAGCCCCCAGCAGGCTCCCAGGAGTTAAGTCCAGAGTAAGGTGAATGTATGGAGATCTCTGAGCAGGACTTGTGCAGCCTGAGCAGCCAGTCTTGAGGCCCTGACTCCCACTCTGTGAGTGGCGGCATCCTGAGAATACACGTGAGCACATGGATGTGCAGCGCATAGGGCAGCAGGCAAGCCTGGGTTTGAATTCTGGTGCCACTACTCATCAGCTGTTTGACTCGGGCAAGTCACTTCCCCTCTCTGAGCCCCTGCTTCCTCATCTGGAAGATGGGATACTAACAGTCTCCGTTTCAGAAGACTTGGGGGGGACTGAAAGAGATAATGTATGCCAAGTGCCCAGCCCGGTGCTGGTCTGCAGGAGGCTCTTGATAGATGCCAGCTACTGTGGCTGTTGTCACTGATCTATGTCTGTATGCCTGTGGCCTTGTGTCGGCCTGTGAGCACTTGGGCATGTGTCTGAGTGTCCAGACCCTGGCGTCACTCACAGCCTTTTGAAGCCATCTCCTAAGGGTGACTCCAAGAAGGTGCTGGGCCAGGCTATGGCCAGACCCAGCATCTGAGGCTGACCCTTGCCACTGCTGACCCTCCTTCTCTGTGCTCCTGGAAAACCTGGACCCCACCTCCCTCACCTACCACAGCTGGGACCTAGGACAGGACAGGAGTTGGTTTGGGGTAGGCCTGGGCCAGGCACATGGTAGGGGGCAGGAACGTCTCACCTCATACTCCTGGGAGAACTTGAGGCCATCGTTGGCTTTGAGTCGTTCGATGTTGTCCGCCAGGTCGGTGATGGGGATGGGTGGATGGTCTCGCATACCTGGGGGAGGTAGGGCACACACAGGCAGTGTTAGTGAGAGGCTTGAGCAGGGTGGCAGAGAAAGCCCCAACGCATGTATGTGCACATGTGAACAAGTGTGACCATGGAGCACTCGGCACTGGTGGCATGGAGACAGCAGCACATGCGGCGACAGGGATGGCGGAGGGTGGGAGGACAGAAGGCAGTGTTGTGCCATGAGCATGTGGAGCCTGTCTTGGTGGCAGGGTGCTGAGTGGGGGCACTAGGCCCTGCCTGGCAGGTCTCTCAAGAGGGAGGAGAGGCTTTCTTCCTCCCAGGAGGGGTGAGATGCCCAGGTCGGTGGCAGCAGACGTGATGGGAGCTGGGCTCCATTGCACCTACTGGCGGCAGTCGCCATGGGAGACTCACGGCCATCGTCATCCCGGGCACCAAGTGTGCAGATGGAGTGGTCACGAAGTACAGACACAATGGCAGAGGAACACAGAGGAACCCAGAGAGAGAAGCAGAGATCAGGAGGGAGGTGGGAGACAGAGGCACGCATAAGGAAGGGTGTCAGGCTGGGACTGGAGGCCAGAGAGGCAGGAACAGAGACGGGGCTAGTGGGAGAGAAAACAGGCCTAGAGGAAGCAAGGTGGGCAGAGGGGAGGGTGGGGAAGGAAAAAGGTCAGGGGGCAGCGGGATTGGGGGAGAAGAGAAGGAAGGGGAGAGAATTCAAGGAAGGACGGACGGAGGTGATGGGGTAAACAAAAGTAAGGAGTAGAAAAAGACACAGAAGCCAAAGTATCCCCCAAACATGGGAACTTTGAAAACTAACTTGAGGTATTCGGGCAACTGGGGACACTGGAACCTGCAGAGAAAAAAACAAAAAAAACATCGGGGCAAGAAAAGAGAGCCCGTTAACTTTTTCTGCTTACAGCACTGTCACACGCAATGGAGGTGCCACACGGGCTTGTGAGGGGCTGGCGGAGAAGAGGACAGGGCGGAGAGGGGCGGGGCTGCGGACAAGTTCCGTCAGGACTCCTTGCATCTCCCAGTGAATACAGACGGGGCGTCCCACCCCCAGAGGTGAGCACTTCTAAGCCCTGGCGGCCTCGGCAGTTTTGGGGGGCTCTATGACTAAATACTTAAGTCCAAACAAGCCCTGCCCCTTTTGGTACCAAAATTTGGCCTTGGTGATTTTCAGACGAGTTCCATGTTGGGAAAAAGAGTCCTCCTTCTCAGATCCCACACTCTCTCCTCTCCCACTGCGCCCTGTCCACTGCCTCCTTCCCAGGTATCTTCCCAGCGTCTTTGAAAGGGGTTTCTCCACTTTCTCATCCCCCGCCTGCCATGCTGCTCCCGAAACACTTCTGCCCACAGGACGTGGCCACCACCCTCTCTTCAAGGCCCCATCTGCCAAAGCCAACGCCAGCGGTCCTCCCACTGGGTGTCCTCCCACTGGGTATTCCCACTACCCTATCTCACTAAGTCCTCTTGTCCCTTGCACAACTTCTCCCACCCTGGCATCAGGGACACTGTGCTCCTGCTCTCCTCTCGCTGTGTCTGCTCCTTCTCAATCTCTCTAGCTGCTCTCCATCCATCTTTCCTTAACACTGCACCACCTTCCCTACCCTGGGTTCCTTTTTGGTCCAGGTCTCCTTCTGGCCCTCACCCTGGGAGAGCCCATTTATTCTCAGGCTTTGACCACCACATGCTCCTTGGCCCCTCCCACAGGGCTTCAGCCCTGATGCCAGCTCAGAAGTCCTCAGACCCACAGACCCGCTGGCCCCAGGACACCCCTAAGCCCTGCTGACTCAGCCAGCGACTGCAGAGCCACCCTCACCTCTCCCCACGTGGACTCTGCTGCTCTCACCTCCTTCACGTCTCCCAAGTCTGTCCCCTCTGTTCCCACTGCCACCTTTCACTTTGTTGGTAGCCTTTTAAATGGTCTCCCTGCCTCAGTTTCTCCTCTCTAATCCAGTCACCTCAAGGAGCCAGAGTGACATTTCTAAAGCATGGTTCTGACCATCTGGCTCCCCTGCTGAAAACCTTTAATACCTCCCTGGCATCCTCAAGAGGAAGTCTAAGCCCCTTAGCCGGACATTCAAGGTCCTTTTGACTGGACCTCTGCCTAGTCCTCCAGTCTTCTCTTGGCTCAGTATTCCCCCAGCCACTATGCTGCAGAAACCCTCAGGTGCTCATAATTTGATGCACATGCAATCCGCCCAAGCTTCTGCACATGCTTCCACTGGGGAGCTCTCTCCCACCCTTCTTTTCTAGACCAATGCCCACATGACTCAGCATCCCATCCCTGAAGAGGCTTCTCTGCACTCCAGGTCCCAGCATCCTGGTGCTTGATTCTTCAGAGATCTAATCATGTTAGCTTGCAACAGCCTGCTAGGTCTGCCTGGCACACTCTCCAGATGTGCTCACAAAACTCAGTCACCATGTTATGAGGAAGCCCAGGTCACCTGAAGAGGCCTCATATGGGTGTCCCAGCTGACAGCCACAGCAAGGCTCAGAGCTGGCTCATCAACCACCCGTCACACGGATGAAAGAGGCTTTAGAATCCAGGGGTTGGCAAACTTGTATCCGCAACAGGCCAGAGCGTAAACAGTTTAGGCTTTGTGGACATCTAGTATCCGTTGCATCTATTTAATTGTGCCTTTATAGTGTGAAAGCAACCATAGATAGGTATTATATAAATAAATGGGTGTGGCTGTTACAGTAAAATTTTGTTTGTTTGCTATTTTTGAGACTGGGTTTTGCTCTTGTCGCCCAGCTGGAGTGCGACGGTGCGATCTTGGCTCACGCAACCTCCACCTCCTGGGTTCAAGCGATTCTCCTGCCTCAGCCTCCCGAGTAGCTGGGATGACAGGCACCACCACGCCCGGCTAATTTTTGTATTTTTAGTAGAGATGGGGTTTCACTAGCTGGACTCGAACTCCTGATGTCAGGTGATCCACCCGGCTCAGCCTCCCAAAGTGCTGGGATTACAGGCATGAGCCACCGGGCCCGGCCAGTAAAAATTTATTTACAAAAACAGGTGGTGGGCTGTACGTGGCCATGGGCCATAGTCTGCCAACCCCTGCTTTAAATGACTCTAGCTCCCAGCCTTCAAGTCTTCCGGCTGAGGGCCCAGACTTTCTGGAATAAAGACAAGCTGTTCCTGCTGTGCCCCTGTCTGAATTCCTGCCTCACAAAAACCATGACAGATAATACATAATTATTGTTGTTTTAAGCCACTAAGTTTTGGGGTAATTTGATATGCAGTAATAACCAACTCATACATACACAAACCCTGTGTGTATGCATTAGTTCACTCATTCCTTCATTTGTCTGTGTGTTCATTTCACAGGCATTCAACAAGAACGCATCGTGTGCTGAATACAAGGGATGAGGGATGACAAGACACAGTTCCTGGCACCACAGAGCTCAGAGACTGTCACTGAGGCAATCCCACCTCACTGTGAGAGGCGTCAAAAGGAAGAAGGAGGGAAGTTCCTGGAGCCAAGGAGAGACACCTAACCCTGTGGGGGTGTGGGAAGGAGGAGAGGTCTGAGCTGCATCTGCTGGGTGTTGGGAGGAGTGACATTTCAGGTAGAAGGAAGAGCTGGACAGCCCCGTGAGAGTGGCTAGGAGAAGGGGCAGGTACGTGGTATGGTAAACCTGGGGTCGGCCTCCAGGAAGGCTCAGGTGCATGCACTTCATCTCCTCACGAGTGTCTGGTGAGGCATCTCCCACTGCTAACACGTCCCTCTTTCATGCGGAGGGGCCAGAGTGCTGGCCAGACACTGGCCACCCTGCGGCAGAGATGTGGGCTCTGGGAGGTCCTTAGCCCATATTCAGAGGCCTTGACTGAAGACAAGGCAGGGGCTAAGTGGCTTTTGCACCTGAGAGGGTCCTGGCCTGGGGCACCTGTCCAGCTGCAGGATATGGGGGTTCCTCATCATTCCAACCAAAATGGATGAGCGCAGGGAGAAGGGCAGAAAGGAAGAAAAGGAGCAGGAACAAGTGCCTGTGGCCCAGGAACTTCAGTGGAGACCCTGAGACCTGCAGAACGGAGCCACTGGGCTGGGGGCACACAGGCCATGGGAGTGCCCTACCTGGGGTCTGGTAGTTGAGCCTCCGCATCTCCACAGGGTCAGAGGAGTGGGCCAGCAAGGAGTCCTTCAGTCCGATCGACTGCTCATCCTTAGAGGACGGGGAGTGGGTCCTTTTCCTAGAGAGACAGAAGGGAGGCTGGTGAGAACCTGACGTCCAGGCTGAGACAGTGACACATGGCATGGCTGGCTGCCAAGGAGCCCCCTGCCACCATGTCCACGGCTCTGTCCTCCTACTGCCCCACCTCTTCCCAAGATCTCTGAGTGTGCAGGAGCCAGGGCCAGAGCAGCCTTGACATGAGAGAACACAGGGCAGGGAAGGGGTAGGGACAGCACGAGTGTGGCATGAGCAGAGGGGCAGTGCAGCAGGGAGGAAGGGGTCGCAGGGGAGGGCAGCTCCTTTGGATAGAAGGTAGGTCACTGCAGGACAGTGGCTGCTATCCCCAAGGCCACCCAGCTGAGTAGCAGGAACCACCAGGAATAAACATGCAAATGACACATAAAATACACAAACAGCACATGGGACAGGGCCCCAGCTTTCCGGCCCTCAGAGTATCAGGGTAAATGCCCAGGGCAGCAGGGGAGGGACGGGGAAGGCGTCACCCTAGCTGGGCAGAGTCCTCTCTTACTGGCCTCAGTTTTCCCGTCTGCAAGGACAGATCAGAGACAGACCATAGGGTTCAGCTGCCAACAAATAGCCAGAGGCTACTTGTGGCCTGCAGACACGTGTGCTTGGGGAAGAAGAATTTGAGTGAGTGTGCTCGGGTGTGTACCAGGACACGCCTCTCCGCACAGTGAGTGCTCTTTGCACATAGGCGAGACTGTCTCTTGCAGCACTTTGGCAACTTCTCAGAGAACGGGGAGCCGGGTGACACTTCTGAAGAGCTCTGTACGCTCAAGGAAAGCAATGAAATCTGTACTATGTGTGTGCCCCAAAGAAGGAGCAACCTCTGCAGAGTTGAACTGGCAAGAGTGAGACAGAACCTGCCTCCTCACACCAATGAGGACTCAGTCCTGAACCGGGGAGCCTGCTGAGCTGACTGGACAGTCTGCTGCTTAAAGCCATAGGCCAGGGGACTTCCGGTCAAAGCGTCATCCCTCCCTGCTGGCCCAAGATGTGCACAAGGATTAGAAGTAGAGGGCGAGGTGTGTGAAGAGAGAAGGAACAACTCCTACCTTTCTTGTTTACTAGGTCCCGAAAGACAAGCAAGGACAGAAGAAAGGAACGGTCACAGTTTCCACCAAGCACTCAGCCCTCTAACGACATGGGGACCCTGCAGGCCCCTTATATGGCACACATGACATTCACAGGGAGGGGGTCCACCTCTCTGGACAGACCCAAAATGCAGGTGGAAGTGGGAAGGATTAGTGCGTTTGTGGGACACTCCTCAGGGACCCGCCCACAGATCCATCCACCCTGGGAGGAAGGAGTGGGCTCTTTAGGACAGAGCAGTGGGTCCAGGGTAGGGGCACAGGATATAGGCACTCCTGCATGGTGCAGAGATGTGCTCAGATACACAGACTAGCGTATCTTCATGTGCCAGGTGCTCACTGACATGCCTGTGGGCTCAGCCCAGTGCGGGGGGCTGAAGGCTTGGCACACAGGACCAGCTGCATTTGCAGTGGAGCATCACAGGGGACAGATGTGGGGCTGTGCAAGGAAGGGGTAGGGGCCAGGAAAGGTCTTGCAGGCAGCAGAGCATGGACTTGAGTCCTGAACGATGAGGTTGCTGCTGCCAGGTGGGCAGGGGGAGGGAGATCCGCAGAGGGCACACTCTGTGTGGGCCTGAGCACTGAATGAGTTCAGTGTCAGTGTCAGGAGTGTGGCGGGGTCAGATTAGCCAGGTGTTTGGCTGTCAGGCTAAAGAGGCTGGGCTTTATGTGGGGAGCCACCAAAAGGTTTCAAACTGAGAGTGACAAAGTTAAATCTCTGGAAATCCCTTTCAGGCTGGAAGGTGCACGGATAGGAAGGGAGACTCCTAGGGCAGGTGGCTGCCACTTCGGATAGAACTGAGTGGGAAAGATACACTGAGGCTGAGGCCGCTGCGGATGGCACGGGCACAGCAAGCCATCAGTCATGTCTGTTAATGAGCATCCATGATTGACCTCTCTAGGCCTAAGCAGGAGAGCGGGGCTGGGGAATCATCCAGGAATGGTGGCAGAAGGAAAGGACTCGAGGTAGGAGCTCAGGAGACAGCAGTGTCTCAAAACCGAAGAGGAGACGGATGCACTCTTATCCACAGAAACACAGACAGACAGACATGCCAGGGATGCACATGGGACAACCCTCCGAGGCTTTAGGTCATCACGCCCAGGCTGCCACAGAGGCTGCCTCACCTGACAGATGCAGGTAGGCACACATACTGCTCCTGCCCTTCCTGCCTTCCTGCTGAGCCTGAGGCCCAGGGTCCAGGATGCAAGGCTGCACATTCTCCACAGGCACAACACGCAGAGAGGGCCTGAAAGGCGAGGGGCAGGTGGCCGTTCCCGGAGCCCTGAGGGCAGTGCTTACCTTTTGAACAGGAGGATGGCGATGACAATGAGGATGATGAGGATGACTGCCAGCACGGGACCCGTCACCCACAGCATCTCCGGCTCCTCCTGCTGCTGGGCTGGTGTCACCTGGACCACGATCTCATCCGAGTAGGGGCTGGATGCATAGCGCTTCTGTGGCCCGGTGGAGAACAGCAGGCTGTGAGCTCAGCGTGAGACCCCCCCAACCCTCTGCCTATCAATCCTGGAGAAAGGGCTCTGGGTCTGGGTTACACTGGGCCTGGTCTCCCAGACCCTACAAGGTGGACCTGGCAGGACTGGGTCCCTGGAGCCACATTAGGTCTGGCCTCTGGGTCCCAGGGCCACGTCCCAGGATCCCTGGGACAGGTCTTGGGTCTTTAGTGCTGCCCCAGGCCAGGGATCTTGAAGCCCACAGACTGATAAAGACCTGGGGTCTTGTGGTGTTTGAGACTGGCCTAGTCTCAGGCCAGGCCAGGGGGATCAGGGTGCTGAGAGCCAAGCCAGCTCAGGCAGACCTGGTCCATGGGTTCCTTCAAGGAGGCAAGCACAAAGCATTGGTAGCTCAGGTCCGGAGACAGGGGCCGGTTGTAGAAGCCCCAGTAGTTCTTCTTGTCCCCCAAGGTGAAGGTCTTGGGGAGTACATCCAGTTGAGCAGCCACATATGGCTTCAGACGCTCTGCCTGCCGCCGCCGCCGCCGCTGCTCCTCTCCGCCCTGCTCGATGGCTTCCAGAAGCTGGCAGAGCAGAGCACGGGGGTCACGCGGGGCCTTGGAGCATGCCGGCCGGCCCTGGGGCTGTGGCCTGGGATGTTAGCTCTCTGGGCTGAGATGAAGGCTCACCTACCGTGTAAGAGTCCATACCTGCCCAACGCACTGCCCCTACAGAGTAAGAGATACCACGAAGCCACTCCTCCCCACCAGCCCATGAGAAGAAGCCCTGTGGGTAAGCTGCTCCACCCTAACCAGGCTATTTCCACACTGGTTAAGTGTGGCGAAAGGACTAAAGGATTTCAAAATTTCAGGGACTCCTGGCTCTCGGGCTCACTGAGCCCTCCATGGCTTCTAGATCGGTGAGGCTCTGCAGTGTCTACAGGGCTTGCCATTCTCTAGACCTGCAGAGGCATCTCCACGACGTCCCACCCCAGGGATTCTTCATAAGCCCTCTGGGAGTTCTGTGAATATTCCCAGTTTCCTCAAAGTCCCTCTCTCCAGAGAGGGGCAGGCTGCCAGCCAGAGCAGCCAGGAGAGAGATTTCCATGTGGGGAGTGAATCTGAGAGTCACTGGGACAGTGCTCAGGGCAGGAAGGCCACAGTCGACCACTGCAATGGGGCTGTCAGTGTCCCCATCCCCTCCCCAGGTACCTCGTCCAGCTCCAGTTCCTCGGGTGTGCTCCACCTTGGCGCCAGCATGCTCCCACCCACACGGTCAATGGGTACCACCACGATATAGAACCACCTGGGTGGGCAGGGCAGGAATCATGACTGTCACTGCCAGTCACCTCCAGCCCTGCCCTGCCTCCCCCAACACCTCGTGTGCATACCTGACAAGTGAGGGGTCCTGCACATGGGGCATGGAGAGGGCAAAACGGCCGTCCTCTATGTAGGCAGAGGCGGGCAGCGGCTTGTGTGGCAGGAGGTCGGGGGCTGTGCGGATGGACACCAGGTGCTGCAGCCCCCCTGCGCTGCTGCCACGGTTCATCAGCACAAACGAGTACTCTGTGTTGGGCTGCAGGTCTGCGATCAGCTTTCGCATCGAGTGCCCGTCCACCTCCACACTCTGCCCGTTGTACAGAATCTGTGGGGGATGGGAGGGGCAATGCCTGTGGGTGAGGTTCCCTACCACGGGCTGCAAGGCACAGTGCACAGATACAAAACCACAGTCCTGCTCCACAGCCGGACGCACATGGGTTAGGACTGGAAAGACAGCGCCCAGCAGGCCTGTGTGTGTGCCAGGCTCTGCTGGCTGTGGCCCTTACTCACCTTAAAGGGCACAGCTGACTTATAGGAGTCGGGGACCTCCCAGCTGAGCAGCACAGATGTCTTCATTGCAGCTGCCACCCGGAAGTTCTTGGCAAACACTGCAGAGGCATAAAGAGAGAGTCAGCTCCACTGGGTATGAGGTGGGGTGAATGGGCTGGAAGGGTGGAAGGCGAATGGCCAGGATGAGACACTGGCTGGGGAACGGGGGGTTGAAGGATGGCTGCAGAGTACCAAGCGCCCCACTCCCAGCCAGCTTCAAACGGCACAGTTGAACTCCCAGCCCAAGCTCTTCCACAGCGAGCACCAAACAGGGTGGGGGATGCCACGGCAACCAGGGTCAGGATTTCCAGAAACATGAGTGTAAAAACTTGAGCTGATGGACACCAGGCCAGAGTGATCAGAGGTCAGTGGGTTTCGGTCATGAGAACCATGTGGCCACACACCAGAGCGTGGTGGAGCATGTTCACTAGAGGTCAGGGGGTCATGGCCCCAAGAGATTAGTGTCACACAACAAAGGTCAGGAGGTTGCACACCCAAGAACAGTGACACAGTCAAAAGAGATCAGTGGGTCAAGGTCATGAGAGATCAGAAGGTCACATAGCAGAGGTCAGTAGGTCAAAGACAGCAGAGATCAGGCACCAACAATGTGGTGCCCATTCACTAGAGGTTAGTGGTCACAGTCATGAGAGATTGGAGGTCACACACCAGAGGCTGGTGGATCACAGTCGCCAGAGGTCAGTGGCTCAAGGAGAGCAGAGACCCCCAGATGCAGCCATGCTTGGGAAGGGCTGCCATGTCCACAGCACACACCTTGCTCCACTGGCATGGTCCGGGACTGGATGCTGGGGCTGAGTGGGCCAGAGCCTTTGCTGGTCCATGCGCGGACCTTGATGTCGTAAGTGGTGTCTGGCTTGAGGCCAGAAAGGGTAAAGTGGGTGTCTGTCGTGACGTTCTGCAGCTCCTGCTGGCTGTTGATGTCTCGGAACACCACAGTGTAGCTGGTGATGCGTCCATTCCTCTCTGCCAGCACTGGCGGGTCCCAGGCCAGTTCTGTGGTAGATGTGG
Source organism: Trachypithecus francoisi (assembly GCF_009764315.1). Lineage (NCBI taxonomy): Eukaryota > Metazoa > Chordata > Mammalia > Primates > Cercopithecidae > Trachypithecus > Trachypithecus francoisi. Next base: position 80,898,539 of record NW_022681457.1, read on the forward strand.
TCAGTCCTGTCACACGCAGGTTTTGGGGAAAGCCGCTGGGTAGGTCCTCGGGGGTCCTGATCTCCTTCTGGAACTCCTCACCCAGGCCAGCCCGGTTCCTGGCAGCAAGCCGGAAGATGTAGGTGGTCCCCTTGTGCAGGCCGGTGACTGTGAAGTGCTGGTCATCCTTGCCGAAATCGATAGTGTTGGGCCGCGCCTCGTCAGCCCGGCAGTACTGCAGCCGGTAGCCCAGCAGCTCGCCAGGCAGCTCCTTGGGTGGGTGCCACTGGAGCAGCGCAGTGTTCATGGCCGTGGTGCTGACCATCACAGTGGGCCGGCCTGGGACTGAAGGACCACAGGCTGGGCTCTGGCGCTGCCCTCCCGCTGCCCCACCCTCAGGTCTGTCCTGACCCCTCACTCACCTGCACCCGTTGTAGTAACAATTTTGGGCTTGCTGCGGGCACCATCCCCCTTGGTGGTATAGGCAGCGACAGTAATGGAGTAGGTGGTCTCTGGGGTCAGGCCGCTGATAGTGGTTTCCTGAGGGAGAGGAGGGGTCCGTTCCCATCACAAGAATGCAGGGAGAGGCCAGACCTTGTCAGGGACCTCAGGACCCTAGCCTGAGGGAAGCCCCTGGGCACACAAGGCCAGGGGTTGTGGAAGGTGGGGCTGTACAATGGTGGCCTCTGCTGGAGGGGAAGCAGGTAGGTAGGATGCAGGCCTGGGAGGACCCCGCCCATCCCAGAAGCTGCCCACCTGGGGCAGACAGCTCATCATTGCTTTCAGACAAGAACAAAGGGCCAGACTGTTTCCCTCACTCCATTGTGCTGTGAACGTAGACTGAGGATGTAAACAGGGCATAGCCTCGCACACACCCAGCGCCTTGCATGGCTCCTGACACCCACACGCACATAGCCTACAGCTCCTGTGTAAGCAGGCGTAAGGTCGCGTGTGGACACCAGTGCATGCATGCACACACACAGCCAGGTGGTGGGGTGGGTTAAGGTGCCATCCTATAGGACCCAGTCAGGACTCTGCTGCCTCCATATAGGCCACTAACTCTGAGAATATCTATACCCTGCAATAGCTCTTGAGAAAGGCGGGGGAGGGGCCAGGAGACTAAGAAAACCTCCACACCTGGGGAACTGGTTTCCACGTTTGTTCCCAGTGATGCCTGAGATAGCAGCCAGGGCAATGTCCTCCCACCTTGGCAGACCCTGCCCATATACCCATCTGCAGCAAAGGCATCATCTCTGGACATGCGGAGAAACACCATGGGAGGTCAAGCCACACCACACAGAGAGAAGAGTGGGAAGCAGGGCAGGGACCAGCGTGCAGTGGGAACAGTGCCGTCACCAACCCTGGTATCCCTCCAGCTCTAGCCTTGAGTAGGGCCCCTGCAGCTGCCACCACCCCCTCATGGGCCCCGCCTGCCCCAGCTGGAGGGTCTCCCAGGGCTGGGGCTCCAGAATGCACCAATGCCAGAACCCGACTCTCCAGACCGCCCTCCCAGCCTGGGCCCTAAAGCAGGTGATTTTTCACTCAGGGATCAATAAGGCCTAACGATCAGGATCGGATTTAACTCCATCCCTGTCTGGCCCGAGCAGGGGCCGGGCCCTGGTCGATCATGAACACTGGCCTCAAATTGCTGCTCGACAGGCAAGAAGTAAGGATTAGAGGAAATGCCAATCGCTGCTCAGCTCAGTGCTCGTGTCTAAACGCCAATTTTCTCCGGATGTGGCTGGAGCCCCGTGGATCTTGGCAGCGCAGGCTGGCAGGAAAGGAGGGAGAGGGGGAGTGTCCCACGAGCCCAGCTTGACCCATGTCTCGTCCGCGTTCGCACACCTGTTACTTACATAGTCCTCGGACTCCTCCGGCCGCCACTGACCGCGGGAGAGGGAGAGAAAGGGAGACAGGATGGTGAAGGACTCTGACCTGGAGGGGGCCTTGGTCTGGAAGGGACCTGGCCCAGGGAGGACAGAGGGAGGGCTTTTGGGCCTCGAAGTACCCATGGGGGTAGAACCCCAGGACAACTCCCGGTTCAAAGATTTGAATACCTGCCTCACTGAGCACCAACTGTGTGTGCCAGGGCGGGGCTGAGGAGGGTAGGGAGACTGCGAGGGCAGGCAGCATGCAGGGAGAGGACCCGCTGACAGAGGGGCCTAAGAACACAAAGCAGTTACAGATGCTTTGACAATTTTGGGCTTGCTGGGAGGGAGAGGCTGCCAGACAAGGAGGGTGGGTTCAACAGCTCAGGCCGAGGGGAAGGAAGACACTGAAGGGTGAATGGGGTGCCCGTATGCCCTGGTTTGCCTCAGACAGTCCTGGCCTGTGCTTGTTGCCATGGAATGACTATTCAGTGTCTCGTTCCACCCCTCAAGGCATCCCAGATGTAATCATACATTATACAATCACCCCAGGCATGAGAAGCATCCCACAACAGTAAGAGCTGGGGGTGGGCCGGGCGCGGTGGCTCAAGCCTGTAATCCCAGCACTTTGGGAGGCCGAGACGGGCGGATCACGAGGTCAGGAGATCGAGACCATCCTGGCGAACACGGTGAAACCCCGTCTCTACTAAAAAAATACAAAAAAAACTAGCCGGGCGAGGTGGCGGGCGCCTGTAGTCCCAGCTACTCGGGAGGCTGAGGCAGGTGAATGGCGTAAACCCGGGAGGCGGAGCTTGCAGTGAGCTGAGATCCGGCCACTGCACTCCAGCCCGGGCGATAGAGCGAGACTCCGTCTCAAAAAAAAAAAAAAAAAAGAGCTGGGGGTGAACAGGGCACGTGGCTAGGGTGAGCCCAAAGGCAAGCCAGTCAGCAAGACTATGAAGGCTGCAAGTGACAAGCTCAGAGCCTGGGCTGTAACCCACAGGCACGGGAAGCCACCTATACCTGTTCCTTCCTCAGAGTGTCTGAGAATCAAGGTAGGAAGGAATGTTTCAAGGCTGGCAGTGCTGTGGGCCTTTGGTGCATGTAGATATTCTAGATGGACAGGTGGAGGGACTGTGAGGCCTCCATTCCGAGGTCCCATGAAACATCACAGGGAGATGGTCCAGGACGTCTCCAAGCGGAGGGTTGGGTCCTCCAGCCCAAGCACCCCCACAGTGCCGGTCTGGCCTCTGTCCACTGGCCTCCATGCTAGGTGGCCTAAGTTCCTCCTGTCCTGGGACACTCTGTTGTAAAGTCCTTGCAAGAAGCATGGAACAGAATATGAGAGGAGGCTCTGGACAGGTCCCTAGTGCATGGCCACTTTATAGGGTGTGGCTGGGCCCACTTCCATTCCAATCTCCTTGCCTGGGGGGAGACCTGGGCTGTCCCAACCAAGCCTTGGTGTGGAGGTTCTCACATGTCCTGCGCTGCAGGCAGAGCAAGAAAGAAGGGAAAGGCAGAGGATGAAATCAAGCAGAGATGAAGGGAAGGAGTCAGAGGAAAGGCAGGGGGAGGAGGGAAGGAAGAAGAAGAGAGAAGAGAATGAGCAAGACAAAAAACAGAGACTCCAAGAAGGAGAGAGAAATGAAGGCCATGAGAGAGGAAAAAGGGAGGCAGGGAGATGGTATCAGACATAAAGGGAGACGGGTCTGGCTCCACACTTCCGGGGTCAGACATAAAGGGAGACGGGTCTGGCTCCACACTTCCGGGGTCAGACATAAAGGGAGACGGGTCTGGCTCCACACTTCCGGGGTCAGACATAAAGGGAGACGGGTCTGGCTCCACACTTCCGGGGTGGGGGTGGGAACACGCACCACATAGTTCTTTCAGGCCTGATGGGGCCCCTGAGCTGAGCAGATGGTGCTGTTGGGTGTAGGACAGAATGTGGTGCCCTTGACAGAAGCGCAGGGACAACTGGGCCCTGTGGCCAGGCTCGGGACCAGGCCCCATCTGCTCTCCCACTGGCGAGGAACAGAATGACCCAGTCCCGAGAGGCCTCCATCTTCAGGGTCCTCCGGGAGCCCAGACTTGGGTTACCTCCCACTATGGGATGTCTGAGGCTTTTAGCCTCAGCGTCCCTGAGCCTCTGGCCCAGTTCCCTTCTGAACCTCTTGGGACCAGAAGAGGTTACTTGAAGTGGCTTCCCTGGAACCCCACTGGCCCCTCACAGAGGAGGGGGGAAACCCATTCCTGGGATGTTTCTGGGTAGGTGTGTTCACTGAGGCTCCACAAGGAGCCCTCAGCCTGCCCCAGGAATGCAGGTGGGTGCACATGCCTGCCTCCTCTACCCCGGATGCCTTAGCACTGGGCAGGCTAAGAGGGGGAAGAGAGCACCCTTTGGGCAGAAAGAATTTTGCTTCAGAAGGCTGAACCCTGCTGGAGGGGTGAGCCTCCAATCTGTCTGTGTGGGTGACACCCCTCTGCACAGCGTGTACAGCATCGAGTGGTACATGCACCCCTGCTCTCCGCCCAGGCAGGGGTAAGAGGCTGGACGGGGATGGGTGTGTGGGTCCCTCCCAGGCCCTGCTCCTGGATGGGGAGACCTCAAGAGCACCACACCAGGTGCTGTGACTCTCCAGCAGGGTCTTTTGGGAGGGGGCTCATGATAGCAACTGCAGCCCTTTCCTAGGGTTCCACAGACATGGCTTCTTATCCAAGTGTAGCCACCTACTTGCTGAATAATTCCATACCACTCTCATAACCTCCCAGCATTCCAAGTTCTTCATCTGAATAGCCACCAGTGTTCAGAATACCCAGGGCCTGTGGTAGGGAAAGGAAGGCCCCAGGGAGCTCACCCCAAGCTCAAGAGCAGGACCATCCTCCCAGGAAGACAGACCTGCACAGAGGAAGGTGTGAGGCTGGCCAACAGGCCTAGCCCTTGAGGGTGAACATCAGGGGCTGAACCATTCCCTGTGGGGCCAGGAGCAGGGCAACACTGTGCTTGGCTACTCACAGAGCTCGGTAGCAGCCACAGACCCGTGGCTGCCAGTGGGGTAAGACAGCCCCGGAGCTCTCTCTTTACCCTTTTTGTGGGAGGAGTGGATGCCAGTCCAGCACTGTCTAGGGAGAAGGCATATCTCAAAATCCTGGCCTGGTGGGGCAGGGTGGCTCACACCTGTCATCTCAGCACTTTGGGAGACTGAGGCAGACGGATCACCTGAGGTCAGGAGTTCGAGACCAGCCTGGCCAACATGGTGAAACCCTGTCTCTACTAAAAGCACAAAAATTAGCCGGGCGTGGTAGCAGGCGCCTGTAATCCTAGCTACTCAGGAGGCTGAGGAAGGAGAATTGCTTGAACCCGGGAGGCACTCCAGAGGTGACAAGAGTGAAGCTCCATCACACACACACACACACACACACACACACACACACCAAAAAACCTCCAGCCTAATCCCTGATGCTGCAAAGCATCTGGGGTCTCACAACCAACGAAAGGCAGTCATAGCACTGCTGAGGGCAAGCAGGGGAAGAGGGTATCTGGGCCCCAAATGGGAGCTTGTGCATGCTGGTCTGTGCTCACTCTGCCACCCCACCACCACCCAATGCTGCACCTGGGCCTCGGCTAGCATGACGTCTTGGATGATGGGGAGTCCACGGGGCTCGCCATTCTCCAGCCGCACGTAGGTGACCTGGTAGCCGCGGATCTGGCCATGCTGCTTGCTGGGGACAGGCAGCTTCCAGTAGACATGCACAGCAGTAGAGTTCAGTGGCTCCACCTCCACCTTCCGCGGAGGCCCGCTGGGCACTGGGGGTCAGGTAGAGAAGGAAGTCAGGCCTGGAGGTATCGACCCTGGCACAGGTGGGCACAGCAAACTCGAGGGTCCTGCCTCAGCACCCCACTCCCCCAGGAAAGGCCCTGATATAGTTTCCTTAGATCATCTGCCCTGGTGAGGCACAAGGAAGGCTCCCTCTGCTTGCTGTGGGTAAGAGCCCAGGACTGGCCCTGACCACCCCTCTGGCCCAGGCCTGTCACTTGGTGGGTAGGGTCAACATGGGGGAACAGGTAGAGGTGGGACACCAGGTCTTTGACCACCCCCAGTCAGCACAACCTGTCCTGACTCTTCCTAGGCCTCAAATCATGCCAATGTCCAGCCAACGTGGAGTCTTGCTGATTCTACTTTGAGTATCTTTTGCACCAATCTTCCCAATCTTGACCTTTCAAATCTTAGACAGGGCTGCATCTCCCATCTTAGCCTGTGAAGACTTCAGCTCCTTTGGAGACAGCCCCAAAGGCTGGGATTTGGGCCTAAGTTATCCCATAAGTGACATCCCCCTACTCTGGGCCACTAAGCCTGAACGAGGAAGACGAATTGACCTGGGCCTGTGATAGGGAAAGGAAAGCCCTGGGGTGCTTGGCGGGTGGTGTCTGAGGCAGAACTCCTCCCCTCCCGCCCCAGTGGCCCTGCCTACCGTCCTCATCGGTGCGCACCAGCACCGGGCTGCTCTCGGGGCCGGGGCCCACATCTGTGTGTGCCCGCACCCACACCCGATACTCCGTCCACTTCTCCAGGCCCACCAGGTCCCAGCTGGAGTGCTCGCGGCTGATGCCATCCACCACATGCCGCCTGCGGTCCTCGCCGTCCACCGCCTCGTAGGCCACGGAGTACTGGGTGATAACGCCGTTGCGGCTGTCGGCAGGTGGCGGGACCCAACTTACCCGGACCGTGGTGGAGCCCGTGCTCACACACATCACCTTCTGGGGAGGGGCGGAGGGGGCTGGGGAAGACAAATGGGGGGGGAAGCAAGCAGATGGAGGGTGGGGATCACAGGCACAATGACTGAGTCACAGTGGACTGGAGACTCACCCGGGCAGGCTACCCCTCAGGTGCTGAAATGACCATCCCAGGGTCCCTCCAGGCAGGCTGCTGCCACTCTCGCCAAGGACGCCTGACTCCCTCTGACCTGCCTCCCTCTCTCCCCCTCCCTCTCTCACACACGCACGGTGATACACACACAGTATCACACACACTGACTCTCACACAGCCTCACACACACACAGTCTCTGTGCCTCTCCACACAGTGTCCCTCACAGTCTCAGTGCTTCACACACGCCTCTCACACAGTCACACACAGGGTGTCTCATGCATATATTTGGTGTCTCAGTGTCTCACACACACAATGTCTTGGAGTATCAGTGTGTCTGACACAGACTCACACATACACAGAGTATCACATACCCTTAGCATCTTGGTGTCTCACACACGGCATCTGACACACAGTCTCTCACACAATGTCTTCTAGTTCTGACACAGCTTCGAGTTCTCTCACACGAGGTCTCTCCCACACATATGCCGCCTTACACAAAACATACACGATATCAGATACACACAAGCACGTGGCCATCCCACCGCCACCCACACACACAGTCACATATGGAGAAGTGCTTCATGCCCACTGTGCCGCAGTTCTGCTCTTCTGAGGAAGAGTGGCCCCAGTGGGCCTTTTGGCGTAAGGCAGCCTTCACCTGTGCCTGCCTGGAAATGGTCTCTTTGCCAGTGCCACAGGTAATCTCCAACTGGAGACTGGACATGAAGGCCAATGGCCCCTGGGGTTTGGAGAAAAAGTACCCAACAGAGGTGCCCTCACTCAACAGCTTCCTTGGGAATTAGGAGGCAGACATGTGTCTCCTTGTGTCCAGTGATGTGTCCAGACTCCATGCCCACCGAGGACTCTGCTGAAATGCACAGGTTTCCTCTTCAAGTTCTGTCACCACCCCCTGCCATGAGGACTTCAGCAGCCCCCGGACCCACTGGCCCCAGAGCCCCTCATCTCCAGACTTTCTCCTCCCCTACACAGCTGTGGTTATGCCCTGGAGGCTGCTAGTACTGGGGATGGCCCTCCCTCCAGAATCACGGCCTCTAACATCCTCTCGCAGACCCTACCCCCTTGTCCTTGCTCAGTCACTCCAGGTCCTGGGCACTGCGCCTGCTCCCCAGCTCCTCGGGATGCCTGTCTGTCAACCTTGTCCTTCCCACCCTCCATGTTCAGCTTCCACAGTCCACCACCTACCACACTCTCACTAATATCGCAAAGTCCCTCACCTCCTGATCTTTCCATGCTTCTTCCTGGCCTGTGCCAAGCGCTAGATGAATCCAACTCTCCCCCGCCTTCTCTACAGCAGCACTGGGGCAGGATGGCATCCTATGCACATGTCCCCAGAGGCCTCATCCTCCAGGACCTTTTATGTTACCTATTTCTGCTTCCTGCCTGGCTCGCTCTGGCACCTCACACGAAACACAGTCCCCCTCCTCCACGCTCCGCAGACCTCCAGCTCCCTTTTCCTGCACATGACTATGTCTCCCACTCCGCAGAGAAGACTAGACTTCCGCAGCAGCTCTCTCCATCTCTTGCTACAACCCCCGACTCTACTTGCATCTGCAGTGATTCTCTCCTTTCCACCCATGAGAATGGAGAGTTGAGCCACCCTGTCCAAGGCTAAGCTCTCCCACCAATGCTGTGCCCCTTCTCTCCACCTCCCGAGGCTCCACCAGTTATCCTCTTATCCATGGCTTCTTTTTTTCCTATTGACTGTTTCCAATAGCATTTAAATATGTTTGAGATTTTCCCATCTTAAAAGAAAAATCCCAGGCCGGGTGCGGTGGCTCACGCCTGTAATCCCAGCACTTTGGGAGGCCAAGGCAGACGGATCACCTGAGGTCAGAAGTTCATATTCCTAGGCCAGTCAACATGGTGAAACCCCGTCTCTACTAAAAATACAAAAATTAGCTGGGCATGGTACAATCTCAGCTACTTGGGAGGCTGAGACAGGAGAATCACCTGAATCTGGGAGGTGGACGAAGGTTGCAATGAGCCAAGATCGTGCTATTGCACTCCAGCCTGGGAGACAGAGTGACACTTTGTACTTTGTCTCAAAAAAAAAAACGAAAGAAAGAAAGAAAGAAAAATCCCACCCTCAGCCCCACAGCCCTCTCTAGCCATAATGGTCCCCTCGTTCAGAGCTACACTTTCTGGCAACGTCTGGGCTTGCTGCCTCCACATCCTCAGCACCCACACAGGCCTCATGAAATATGCACCAGCTTTTGTCCTACCATGCACCAAACTTCATCTCCAGGGCCACTCCTCTATGTTGCTTGGTCCAACAGGTACTCCTGACCACTCAGCAGCATCTCGTCTACTTCTTGAAACTTTCTCTCCTTCCAAGCTCCAAGTCGCTCCCCTCCCCTGATTTCCTCTCATCTGCAGTCTTTCTTCTCAGGGTCCTTCAGCTCCGGCCCAGCCCTGGATTCCCACAGCATGCCAAACTCTGCCATGTGGATGGCACACGGCATCTTGAACTTGGGTGTCTGAGACCAGCTGCAGTCTTCACACCTGCCTCTGCCCCATTTCCCATCCCGCGCCAGCACCACCCACCTCCCAGGTTAACACACCTGAAACAAGATTCACCTCCATTTCCCTCCCCTCTGGGCCCCTATTTATAACCCATCACCAAGTCTGACCAGCCAGCATGCCTGACAGTTCTCAGATCCACCACCATCATCTCACCTGGGCCACCATCTTTTCCCCGGACCGCTTCAAAGCCTCCTAACTGGTCTCTGCCTCCTCGCAGGCTGCCCTGTCCATTCTCACAGAGCAGCCAGAGTCAGCCCTCCTGCCTACCCTGTGTCCCCAAGGCCCTGCCATAGCTCCGGCAGCTACCGCAACCACACTGGCCTGCTGCTTACCCAGTGACCATAACCACGAGCCTTGCAGCTGGAGGGCCTTCAGGCCTGCAGACTCTCCCCAAGGCTGGTGTGCTCCCTGCTCCTGTTCATTTACTAGTTGGCTCCTACTCTTCCTTCAGGCCTTGGGGAAGTGTCACTTCCCCAAGGCAACCCTTTTTGACCCCTCAGATCAAAGGAGGTCTCATCATCTCTCCAACCTGTCTCTTCCATCCTATCTTTTTTTTTTTTTTGCGACGGATTTTCACTCTTGCTGCCCAGGCTGGAGTGCAATGGGCGCAATCTTGGCTCACCGCAACCTCCCCCTCCCAGCTCAAATCAATTCTCCTGCCTCAGCCTCCCAAGTAGCTGGGATTACAGTCATGTGGCACCACGCCCAGCTAATTTTGTATTTTTTAGTAGAGACAGAGCCTCTCTGTGTTGGTCAGGCTGGTATCGAACTCCCGACCTCAGATGATCTGCCCTCCTCGGACTTCCAAAGTGCCAGGATTACAGACATGAGCCACCACGTCCGGCTCTTCCATCCTACTCTACACAAATGTCATTAAAAGCTCATTTGGAGGTCAGGTGCGGTGGCTCATGCCTGTAATCCTGGTACTTTGGGAGCACTTTGCGGAGGCCGAGGTGGGTGGATCACCTGAGGTCAGGAGTTAGAGACCAGCCTGGCCAACATGGTGAAATTGTCTTTACTAAAAATACAAAAATTAGCCAGGCGTGGTAGTGGTCGCCTGCAATCCCACCTACTCGGGAGGCTATGGCAGGAGAATCATTTTACCCCAGCAGGCAGAGGTCACAGTGAGCCGAGATGGTGCCATTGTTCTCCAGCCTGGGTGACAAGAGCAAAACTCCGTCTCAAAAAATAAAATAAAAAAGCTCATCTGGGTAATTACAGGTGCAATGTCTGTCTGCCCTGCTAGAATGCGGGATCCCCATGGGCAGACGCCATGTGTCTGGTTATGCTGCCAGCCCTGTACTGTGCATGGGGCCTGGCCCCCAGCTGGAGCACAGCAGGTGCTTCTGGAATGAATCCACAAACACAAGGTCACACACAGCCTCTTGACATCACTGGTACATGCACATGGTCCCACTTCATAAGGACCACTTCAGACACCACCATGCTTATGGTCATCACATGGCCACATCAGATGTGGTCACCATCTCAATTCCACAATGCTACCCAGTCACAGTCACATTCGTGACACCCTATCACAGAGAGTCTCACACAGCAGCTGACTGTGGCTGTGTGACCACACATAGGCCACCCAGCAGCAACCACAGAGTCACACACACACTCAGTCTCCTCTGTGGGGACTACCGAGACCCACAAACACGGTCACAGGGTCAGGCCACAGAGTTACCCACAAAGACAAGGGTCATGCCCAAGATCCACCGACACACATACACAGGTGCTGCACAGCCAGCTGGTCAGGTATGGTCACACTCACATTCATGGGCAGTGCCACTCCCACAGCTGCAGCATCAGAGTCTCACATACGCAGAATATAGTAACACACAATACCAGAGTCATCACACAGACAGCCTTGCAGACAGTCCCCTGCAAGGCCACATGGTTACAATTCAATGCCCACATGGGCAGGCTGGGTCACATGGCCGCATTTTCAGACCTGTCCCCGAGTGCAGTCAGCTGAAGGTGATCACATGACTCCCAGGTAACTTTTATCGGGGGTATGAGGAAGGGAATGTGGGTGATGGGGAGATGAGACGCGGGGCCATGGGGAGGAGAAACAGCCACCAAAGCAGGTCTGGGACACAGCAGACCCACTGAGGACGGCCCATCAGCTAATGTGACCAGCACAGAGTGGGGATGGAGATGAGGCACAGACACAAAACTTACCTGGGCAGCATGTGGGGCATGGGCGGGAGGAGGGGCAGGAGGCTGGGTAGGGAGCAGGGAGGGCAGCAGCCGCCTGGACTGGACAGATTGGGAGGCACTTACCTGGCCCTCTCCCGAGGCCCAAAACCAGAGCCCAGGCCAGAGTCCGTTTGGCTAGCAGACCTGACCACCCCACCCGCCTGGTTGAGGGGGAAGGATGTGTGTGTGTGTGTGTGTGTGTGTGTGTGTGTGTGTGTGTGTCCCCCAACCCAGGTGAAACAGGCAGTGGACTCGGGAGACACTTACTGGACTGTGCTGTGCGGGCCTCAATGGTGGGGGTGAAGACGCCCACCCCCATATCTGAACGCGCAGCCAGCTGGAAGCGGTAGAGTGTGTCGGGCTTCAGGTCCTCTAGTGTGTAGGAGGAGGTTGGGTCGAAGGTCACCTTGTGCTGGAAGAGCAGGGAGCACTCACTGACAGCTCTGAGCTCAAAGGTCACTCAGAGGTTGTTCCCAACATGGGCTGCAATGTGACACCTCTGGACCCACCATGGCTCCAGGACTGGCTCCACACCATAAGGCCACATGGACCACACAAGCAACTCAGGGCTTAGCCCACGCCACAGGAGCCTCACAGACCACATGGGCCACGGGAGCCACCTGGAACACATGGCTTCTGGGGAACCTTTAGGGCTCTGCCAGTCATGTGAGCCACAGAGCCTAGCAAATTCAAGGCAGACCCTGGGGACTTTGCCCCCAGCAAAGAGTCATACAGCCTGTATGACTCCAGAATCATACAGGCTGTGCAGGCCACATGGCATGCATGCGCCACCAAGCCTCCAGCAGAAACCTTACAGGCTGTGCCCACACAAGCCACAGAATCCAGAAAACACCCTCCTGGGGTTAAACCCATTGCAGATCCTCAGGGACCAGGAGACCCCCTCAGCACTTCTCTGCCCGCTGCACACCTGTTGGTCTTCGTCCTCTGCCACCCAGTACACCAGCTCATACATGATGATTCGCTCCTGAGGGGGCAGCAGCCACGAGAGCTGGATCCTGGTGTCCGACTCCACCTCGGCCTGGAAGTCCGCGGGCTGGGCAGGCACTGCAACACCCCACACCAGGCAGGTCAGCCTCACCTGCGTGAGGTCAGGAGCGCCCAGGGAAGGGGGGGCCGAGGAAGGCAGACCCTAATCTCACACCCTTATCCTACATCCCAACTGACCATACATCTATGGAATATGGCACCTTGATCCTCCCAACAGCCCCCAACCTCACAGCCGAGGGAAGGGGAGAGGTGAACCTCAGCCTCCCCTTCTCTGCTGTCTGCTGCCCAGCCAGCGTGCCCCCACCTACCTCCCTGCTGCGTCTTGACCTGGATGGTGGGGCTGGGAGGGCCGTCGCCCACAGCGGTGAAGGCAAGCACGCGCAAGCTGTAGGTGATGCCAGGCAGCAGGCTGCCCACGGTGGTGAGGAGCCCCGCGTCGGTGTTGTGCTTGTGCCAGGCACTCGGGGGGCGGCGGGAGTCCGGAGTATAGTAGACGCGGTATCCTCGCACCAGGCCGTTGGGCTCCTCAGGAGGCTCCCACTGCACCAGCATTGTGCTGGCGCTCAGCATGCGTGCCTGCACGCGGCGCGGTGGGCTGGAGGGGCCTGTTCTCCCGTGCGTGCCCGCACTGCCTCGCTGGGCGGCCCTCGCCCGATGCTGTTCACCGCCAGCACGCGGAAGGCATATTCCGAGAAAGGACTGAGGCCGCCAATGCTGTAGCGGGTGGTGGCCACACCATCCACCTCCTGAAAGGGGCCCTCCGTGCCCGCTGCGCGGTACTGGATGCCATAGTAGGATATAGGCTCTGAGTTCCCAGAGTCCCAGGTGAGGGTGACACTGGTGGCAGTTGTCTCTGTCACCACAAGATCAATCGGAGGCTTCGGCAGAGCTGGAGACAAAGTGGAAGGCTCAAAGCTGCCCGAGGTCAAGATCCTTAGGAACCAACCCTATACTTGGGGATTATCCAGGATACCTGGTGGGGCCACCTGAGTGTGGCTGATACCCACAGCCGACCTTGAAAAATGTCCAGAAAAGCTTATGGTGACCTCTGAAGGCACATGTGGTGGATGGTGGCCAGGTGGCCCCCGGGCCTTGGGTCATCTAGTATGTACACATATCAACTGTGGGACTCACTGGACCCTCCCATCAGTACACAAGACTCATCTAACAAACAGACCTGGAGGTGAGGTGACCCTTGCAGTCCCATGTAGATGAAAGGCACCCAGACTGGGTAGCAGCTGTCTGCCTCTGCAGGTCACCTGAGCTCACGTGGTGGAGAGTACATATAATAGGCAGGGGAAGGGGAAATATTTCCTTAGGGATTGGCCCAGAATTTTAGAAAGAGTGATGGGGCTGCCGGCCCCACAGACCTTGTGGCTTGGCTCAAATTGAAGTGGGAAGGCCCTGAGTCCACAATCATTCAATAAATAATTAACAAGCACCCACTCAATGCCAGACACTGTGCTGGGGCTACAATGCCACACAGTCACATCCCTGCTCTCATGGAGTTTACACCTCAGTACGAGAGAGAATCAATTCATGAGTCGATCGTACTCATGATTCTGGCAGGTGCAAGGACAGCAAGAATCAGGGCGCTGAGGTGGAGTAAGATCCAGGGAATCTCCTTGGATAGGGTGATGAGGGAAGGAAAGCATCATCGAGCTGAGGTCTGGAGGGGTACATGGAGCCAGTGACAGAAGGGACCGGACAAGGAGCATGGCAGATGGAAAGCAGTGTGTGTCTGGGCAGCTGGCTTGTGACAGGGTGGGAAGCCAGCGGCCCTGGGAGACCACAGTGAGGATCCTGATCTGTATCCTAAACCAACGGGAAGCCACTGGAAGGTGTTTCTCCCTTTCCCAAAAGGAAGTGACTTGATCCTGAATACATTTTTTTTTTTTTTTTTTTTTTGAGACAGAGTCTCGCTCTGTCGCCCAGGCTGGAGTGCAGTGGCCGGATCTCAGCTCACTGCAAGCTCCGCCTCCGGGTTCACGCCATTCTCCTGCCTCAGCTCCCGAGTAGCTGGGACTACAGGCGCCCCCACCTCGCCCGGCTAGTTTTTTGTATTTTTAGTAGAGACGGGGTTTCACAGTGTTAGCTAGGATGGTCTCGATCTCCTGACCTCGTGATCCGCCCATCTCGGCCTCCAAAGTGCTGGGATTACAGGCTTGAGCCACCGCGCCCAGCCTGAATTACATTTTTTTAAAGATCACTCAAGTTGCAAAATAGATAATGGATCAGAGGCTGTTGAGAATTGAAGCAAGGGAGACCAGGAAGGAATCTTTTCTTTTTTCATAGGGTCTCACTGTCACTCAGGCTGGAGTGCAGTGGTGTGATCATGGCTCACTGCATCACTGCAGCCTCATCCTCCCGGGCTCCAGCAATCCTCCTGTCTCAGCCTCCCAAGTAGCTGGGCCACAGGTGTGTGCCACCATGCACAACTTTGAATTTTTTTTTTGTAGAGGAGGTCTGGTACTATATAGTGGTTAGGAGGGAGAGTTATGGATTCAGACCACACTGGGTTTAAGTTCCTTCTCTGTCATTTATTTTTGTGTGACCCTGGGCAAGTGATATACCCTCCCTGTACCTCGGTTCCCTCATCTGAAAAATGGAAATAATAAGAGCACCTATCTCCCAGGATAAAACAGAAAAAAACAAAAGAAACTGTGCTTGCTAGCATGCTGTCTGCCACTGAGAAACTCAATATGCCTTAACTATTATCATTAAGCCGGCTAAAAATGGAAATCCCTCCCTCCCTCCCTCTAAGGGCTGGAGGACCCCAGGGCAGGGACACCCAGGAAAGGGTAAGAATCCCTCAGCCATGCCTGTGCCCATGGCAGTCAGCTCACATTCGCCCGCCACCAGGACCTCCCGGATGACAGGGAGGGTACTGGTCACAGCACCTGCCACACTCACCTTTCACTGTGACCTGGGCTGTGGCCTCGATCATGCCCAGTGAGGAGATAGCCACACAGGTGTAGTTGGCGGAGCGCACGACATTGCTGAGCTCCAGGACGTTGCGGCCGACTGGCATCTCATCCTCCTTGGTGAGCTCCTCGACCCCCATCATCCACTTCACGTAGGGCATGGGCGCACCCACTGCCACACATGTCAGGTTCACGCTGCCGCCTGGCATCACCTCCTGGCTGCTGGGTGGGATGGAGAAACGAGGAGCCACGCGGCGCACTGCAGGAGGAGGGAGAGAGGCACTCACAGGCCGGGCAGAACACACGGCTGCATGGAAGGGCAGGGGCCCCTCATCCAGGTAGCCCCTCTGGTTAGAGCCAAACCCACGCTCAGAGGGGTGGCACCACCGGACCCCAGCTCACCATCCACTCCCACCCCACCCACTTCCAGCCTAGAAGTGACCCCCATACTCAGGGGCTGTCTGGAACACAATGTCTTACTCAATGAGAGATCTTGCAACCAATCTCCCATTTTATAGCCTAGGAAGCTGAGGCCTGTCAGGAAGCTCCTGTCTGCCCAGGGTCACACAGGGACTCAGTACAAGGTCTAGGCCTGGTCAGGACCACAACCCAGGTTGTCCTCCAGGGCCCATCTCTGCCTGCTCCTGGCTGGGGCACCAGGGAGAGAAAGCAGGCCCTAGGGTGGAGGGTCCTCTGAGCACGGCTGGGCGGGGCAGAAGGTCAGTCCAGAGGGCCACAGCCACCTGCTGTGGAGTCACTGCCTCCACCTCCAGGCCATAGCCTGAGGGGAAGAAATAAGGTTAAGTGGTGGCGCCGCCTGCCAAGGTCTCAGCCATGTTCAGGGCACAATCTGGGAACCCAAGCAAAGGGACTGCCCTCAGGAGGGCTGGCAGGGGTCAGGGCAGGCCAGGGACGTGGTCCGCGGGCAGGATGGGCATGACGATGGCAGTAACATGATGAGGGCGCCGAACAGACGGCTTCCTGCGCCAACAAACAAGGGTCTCAAGGGGAGGGTGGCTGTGCCTGGCCATGACCTCCAGCCTTGGACTCTCCTGGCTGGAAGCTGTTCTGAGCTTCTCAGTCCAGGGTACAGCCTAGAACCACCCCCCTGAAGTTGTAAGCTTGGCAGAGACACAGGAGCATGCAGAGGGAAAGAAGGTGACGAAACCCAGCCGTGGGCAGGCATGCCTGGCATGCAGATGGGCCATGCAGCTGGTGAGCAGAGGCCAAGGTGTGCCCTACACGGGCACTCTCACACGCAGGGCCAGAGGCAGCAGGCAGCAGGCTAGTCAGTACCCAAGAGCACTGCTGAGAGCACTGGTCTCTGAGGAACCTCACTGGGGATCCCAGGCATGCAAAGACCCCACAGCACCACATCAGGAGCACCTCCACTATAAGCACCAGACAATGCTGCTCGCGCAGCCCCAAATCACAGACCAGAGCTAGAAGCAACTGCAGAGAACACCCGGTCCAACATCTGACCTCACTACACAGGGGTCAAAACTGAGACCCAGAGATCAGACATTCAGCAAGTTACCAGGTCCTGTCAACGGGGTGGCCTAATATATCTTTCGAATCCATGTATTTCTCTCCAGACGCAGAAGCAACTGCCACCACCAAAGTCCAAGCCCCATCATCCTTCCCTGGGTTGCTGAAATGGGTTCTGCGTTGGTCCTCCTGCCTTGTTGTTCCCGCTCCAATTCCTGCTCACCAGCTCTCCAGAAACAGCTGGCACAAATCTGATGCCACTCCCTGTTTAACAAGTTCCTGCATGGCTCCCAGTGACACCTCTGCCTACCCTACAAGACCCTACCTAACTTAGCACTTGCTTCAACCCCTTCCACAACCTGCCTTACTTCGGTGCTCCAGACAGAATCCAAACCCTGGCAGCCCCAGAGGAGGCCAGGCCTGACAGGTGCTGGTGGGCTGGATCTGTGTCCCCAGGTTCACCTAGGGGATGAGAGTGTCTTGTAGACATTCAGCGTTCTGCCTTCTCCTCAAATCAATCATCACTCCCATTGTCTTTAGGGAAACCACTTCTACCCCCATTCTTGGTACATGGGGCGTGTGACCCAGATCTGACTATGGAGAAACAGCCTTTGGACTTCTGCAGAAACTATTAGAAAAGCGACCTTCTCTCTCTACTGAGGTAGCTAAGCTTAGAGCAGTTGGGGATGGCTTCTCCCAACACACAGGAAAAGCCGTTTGAGAACAAAGATGTCGACAGAGGAGAGGAGAGCCAGAAACAGACAGACAAATGCCTGGCCAACCTGTTTAAGTACCTGGATCTAGCCCTGCCCAACACCAAATCTACTACATTTTTCAGGTTTGTAACACAAGAGTTCCTTGTTTTGCTTACACTGGTATAAGTGGGTTGGTTTCTGTCATCTGTTCTAGTGCCAAGAGTCTCTACCTAAACGATGACAGCATGTCACAGACACAGTTCTTGTGGCAGAACAGGTGGATCCCGGGGCATGGCTGGCAAGTGTCTCATGGCAACAAAGGACTCTCTGAGCATGCTCTCTAAATGGTCCGAGATGAGAGCAGGAGGCTCAGCCAGGACTACCACCCAGCCTGGTGGTGTGTGCCCTCCCTCTGCTCTGGAGATGGGCCTCAGGGACGGGCACAGGCAGGCAGGTCTGTTTGCAGATCAAGTCCAGGCCTGCCATGGAAGCAGGGTGGGGGCAGCACAGAGGAGCAGCCTTAATGAACCAAATCTCTCCTGTCCTCTCGGCCAGTGGGTGCCCCGTCTCCTCCTCTTCATGGGAAGGGAAGCTATGCTTAAGCACCTTCTAGGTGCAGGTTTCCACGCTGTAGATGCTATCACCTGCCAATTACAGTCAAGGGAATTGACTTAAAACCAAGCCGCATGACCAAGTTTATATACGTAGTAGAAGTAGGTCTGTGTGATGAAAAACTGTCACCCTTCCGAGCCCTGGCTGACAGGCCTGAAAAAAAAAAAAAACCCAGAAGGCTCTGGGGAGAAGCATCAGAATTAACAGACGCTGGCAGGAGAGGACGCTGCTCCAGCGGGCATAAGGATGGGTTTAGACAGCCTGTGCTGGGGAGAGGTGATGACTGCAGGCTTGACCCCGGCCAGTGGTGGAATCACGGGGCCTAATCAGGTCGCTGGATACCAGGACAAAGAGCCCCAGCAGAAGGAAGTAGGTCCTTGGCCAATAAACCCTGGGCACCAATCTAGAAACTTGACTGGACTTTACCCCCAAATAGTCCCTGGAGGACAGGGTCTTCAGGCCAAAAGGCAGACCTCATGGACCAACCCTAGAGGTCAGGCCAATGCCCTGAGCCACACCTTCTAAAGCCTCCAACGCCTGCCGCTGTCAGGAAATTGAGGCGCTTCAGGAACACAAAAGAGTTGTGTTTATTTTTTCCCTCCTAGATGCAGGTGGCAGGGAGAACTCTAGGGGCTAAGGATAAGCGTGAGAGGTCAATAGTGGCCTTTAGGGTCATCTGCAACACCAAGCAAGGGCCTCAGGGCCAGAAGCTCCTAGGCGCACCACCTTCACTCTCACAAGGACACTGGGCTTCAGCCATGCAGAGTATTCACTGCGACTGAGACACTTTCCATGTGAGGGAGGTCAGGGTATGTCTACAGAGGAAGGGTGGGGGAAACAGGCAAGGGAGAACCTCCTTGTATCCCAAGTGCCAACAGGGACCTGCCTCCTAGACCTGCCCAGACAGCCACTCCCACGCCAACAGGCTGGAGTGGCTGGCATCTCATGCAGCAGCCCCTACCATCTTCCTCCCACTGCTGCAGGCACAAGGCCTCCAAAAAGGAGCAGGCCTCACCCTGGACAGTCTATTGACAGAAGCAACAGCAGGGAAGGAAAAGCTTGAGCTGGGAAAAATGCACTTCGGGTCTAATCTTGGGCTCCAACAATGCCGGTCTATTACCGTTCCCTGTGCATCCGTAGTGCTGACATTTTATAGACAATTTCCAAAACAGGGCCCTGCCATTTCTGGATTATATTTCAGCTGTAACTTTTAAGTCTAATTATTTGCGCTGACAACCCCCTATAATAGGGCGGTGCGGCGCCCAGAGGCATCAGCATTCAGTGGAGTGACAGCCTAATCGCAGGGGGAGGCAGCCCCGCAATCTGCATTCACTCAGAGAAATTTCTCTGATGAAAATAACGCAACATTAAGGAGGAGATGAGGGGCAGGCTCCACTGTATCAAGATAAAATAACTCTTTAATAAATAACCTTGTGGCTGCCGCAGAGCAGTAATTAAATGCCGGCAAACCCGGCATACAGTTTTAAGTAAAGCTGGAAAAATGTAAGATGCAATTATCAGCACCAAACAAATTACCAGCCCAGCAAATCCCCCTGGAATATTTAGAAACTCATTTCTGCCTTTCCGCTAAATATTTGTGCATGTGCTTATTTTTGGCAGGACCATAGGGTGGGGTAGGGGTGGGATGGGGAAAGGGAGGGGATGAGGTACCAGGAGGGTAGAGGAAGGGGCATGGAAGGAGCCACTGTGGGCTGGGCTGTCTCTGCTGATGACTGTTTTCTGAATGCCCTGGCAGATCTGCCGGTCAGCAAAATGGTGTAACAGAAATGCCCCAGCACTCAGGAGCGCATATGGATGGATGCTCGGAGCTGACATCTGAGCCAAGGCTATAGCCCTCCTCTCGACTGGCTCCCTCACGCTCACAGAGGAAACTCGAGCCACGGAGGATGTGGCAGAGGGAACCGGGATGGCCTGGGTCTGTTCCCTGAGGCTCAGCCTGTCCTACATTTCTGTCCTGAACCCCCAAAACCCAGTGGACAGGTGAGTCTCCTCTGACCACACAGACCAAGTGATACACGAAGGACCACTAGCCACGGCTGCCAACCCCAGCACCATGGGTGGGGGTCTGGCTCCGGGGCGGGGAGCTGAAAACCAAGCCCCAAACAGGCCTGCTCGGGAATGGGCTCAAGGACAGTCTCCAGGAAACCCTTCCAAACTTGTGGCTGACTCAGGGCCACTTCCAGGCTCCCATATGGATCTTGCTAAGCTGCAGCTGACCGTTCAGTCACTCCAGGTAGAAGCAACTTGAGTCCGAATGCAAAGCACCAGGCTAAGGAATGTCAGTTAGCTGGCTGGTGGGCTAAATAAATTCCACCCTCAGACAGACACGGGAGCTAGCTGGGAAGCTTGGGCAGAGGGGCCTGGGGCAGGTAGGAGGATCTTAATTTGGATCTGGCTGGAGAAGGAAAAGACAACCTTATGGGAGACTTCCTCAGTGTGCCAAGATGACGCTACTCACCTTGTGCCATGGACACCAAGCTCCCTGAGGCAGACCAGGGCTGGCTGCCCCACGGAGCCCTGGTGGGAGACCTGAGGGCCTCGAGGACAGGGTACACACTGCAGGACTTTTGCCCTGTGCTACAGGATATTGGGAGGACAGCCTATTCTAGCCTCTTGCCTTACTGTCCCAGTGGTTTGGGCCGAGCCTGGGTCTCTAGGCGAGGAGGGGGTTGGGCCGAGCCTGGCTCTCTAGGCGAGGAGGGGTTTGGGCCGAGCCTGGCTCTCTAGGCGAGGAGGGCGGTGACAGGTCCTACAGGTGCACATAAAGCGCTACAGCTCTTACACCTCTTTCTAACCACAGCCCCCCATAACCATTCCTGAGCACCACCTGGATCAGACAGCTGGCCTGGCCTGGGTGCAAAGGTGGGGTGCAGTTTCATGCCATGCAGCATGCCCATCCCACCACCCTTGCAGGAGAACCAGGCTAAGGGGACATGCAGACACATGGTGCACCAGGGACCCAAGCAGCAGGAACATGCAGGTCAGGGGGCTGCCCACCCACCCCTGGTCCTGCCTGCCCGCCGGCCCAAACAAGAGACTGGCAGGCAGGCACGGCGCAGTGAGCCTGAGGGAGCTGACCGAGCCCGCTGGGCCCTACTGACAGGCGCGTCCCATTGACGGGCGAACTGTAGATGGATAAGAAGTGAAAAGGACCAACCTTCTCGCTGATCTGAGAGATGAGAGTTTGGGTTGATGGCAGAGTGCGATGAAGATGAGGAGGGAATAAAAAAAAGACAAGGAGAAACACAGAGAGAGTAAAAACAGGCCAACCTTCATCTGCCCACACAGCACGGAGACGAGACGAGACTCCTGTGCCCCCTCGCACACACACATGCACACAGGTGCACACGAACCACATCGCTCACAAAAGACTCAGGACTCATGGAGGACATGGTGGACAGAGCTGACGCCCGCCAGCAGGCGCCAGAGAGGCCGAGGGTGGGGCCGGGGCAGGTGGAAATGGGGCACAGGCAGGCCCCCATGCCTCACACGCACCCCACAGCTCAGACAGACCCTGTGGACTGGGCTCTGGGGTCAAGGCCCTCCCAGCCCACAAACTTGCCAAGGTACACGAGCCACCAGAAATCACCCCCACACACACCACCAGTGTGAGGAGCACGTCTGGGCACCTGTGGGGAGAAAGGCACTGTCCCTGTTTTAGACAGCTGTGGCCCTGCAGCCAGGTCCCTGGAGAGAAGGGGGAAGGCTGGTAGTCCTGGCACAGGTAGGCCAGGCTCTGAGGAGGGCAGGGCTCCACACTGGCCCCAGCAGCTGTACACCCAGGGAGCTGTAGATGGAAGGAGAGAATGAGTCACTCAGGGAGAGTCAGGTGGTGACGGAGAAAGGCGCTGGCCCACCCAGCATGCCTGGGCCTGCTAGACTGTGGGTGGAGCTGTGGACAACTGTGAACAAAGGCAGATGTAACTGGATGACACATCCCTCCATGGTGCTATCCGGACAGCCGTAGAGGCTACTGACTAGCAAGTGATTCCTCTGTGCCTGGCAATGTGCCGGGTGCTTCCCATGTATTGTCCCATTAAATGTAGCAGCTGCGTGGCCTCAGAGAGACACTGGGAGCCCTGAGAACTTGGGGGACAGAAGGGAGATGTGAGGGAGATACCGAAGCCAAGTCTGATGAGGAGACGAAGACTTGCGGCCAGTGGACACAGAAAAGAGACAATGGCAGTAGGAAGCTGTCAGTAATTTCCTCCAGGTGACATGTGGCAACGTATGTTTTGACTGAGGGGTGCTACTGGCATCTAGTGAGCAAGAGATGCTGCTAAACACCCTCCAATGCACAGGATGGCCCCTCACAACTAAGAATCATCCAGACCAAAATGTCAACAGTGCTGTGGCTGAGAAACTCATGGCTAGAGCCCACATCAACCCGACTGAGGCTCAGGAGCCTGCTATGGGAGGAAACCTCGAAGCCTCTCTGCTGGGAGATGGACAGGGTGCAGGCCAGCAAGCAGGCCAGCACTGGGGGTTCCTCCATAGCCATCCACCCACAAGCAGGGCTCAGGAGGCAGAGCTGGTGGTCAGCCTGGTACAGGCTGTCCCCAGGCCCTGGGGCTGAAGGGCCCCTAGTACTGCTGAGGGCAGAAGGCAGGGGGTTTGTCACGCATGAGATGAGGAAGGGTGGGGGCACCAGAAGCCAGGGACCCAGGGAGCAGGGCCTTTCAGGTGTGCGGAAGTCCTGTTGTTAGGACAGGAGGGCCTATCCTGGGCCTATGGGGCAGGTTGCTCTTGGCAAAGCAGAGTGGCTATAGATTCAGTTAGGGTCTAGATGAGGCAGGTCCTGGGGACAGAGCTTAGAACTGGTCCTGAGACATCAGGGCCCACAGGAACGTTGTATGTGTGTGTAAGAGAGACAACAGAAGTCAGGCTTGGCTGTTTTAGAGTCCCTGGCAAGTGGGGCTGGAACTAAAGGAACCCCCGTATTTCCTACCAAAAGGCAAGTGGGGATGGAGCCAGAAGGGTAGATTCAGGAAGAGCTGGTAGGGGCAGAGGATGGGCCATGGCAGGAGCCAGTCAGGGCCCTGCCTGAGTCTACCAAGTGTAAACAGGGAGCTCCACAGACAGGGATGCCCCAAGGGACTGCACATAAAATCTCCCTGGGCAGTGACTGAGCTGCCAGCTACAGCAGCTAAGCTCAGTCGATCTCCAAAGAGACCCATTGCTCTGCCTCCAGGGCTGGGGCCAGTGTAACAGTGACTTCAGAGAATGCTGCCTAGCCAAGAGGAAAATGTGGGCGGGGGGAGGGCCATCCATCCACCTCTGGGCCTTCTGCTGCCTCAGCATTGCTTCCTGTAGCTGTGCCCTAGGAAATGTGCCCATAGGCCATGCCCTTGCAGCTGGCTTAGGTTTACAGTGGCTCTACTGAGCCTCTCTTCTCCCTGATGCAGACAAAAGGCTTTCTTGCTGAGGCCTGGAACTGCCACTCTCTCGACCCTAGTCTTGGGAACAGAGCTCTAGACAGTACAGCATTTGGGATAGTCAGGGTGGGAGGAGGCAGACCTTTGAGAAGGGTCATTCCAGCTGCTCCTCTGCTACAGCGGACTCACCAGCCCCCCATGCCTGCCAGACACTCTGCCTGGGGCAGGGTGGGGCGAAGGCTGGGCCGCTTACAACTCTACTCCTCTAGGCCATTTGGGAAGTTTTTGGGCTCCTGTTCCTGAAAACAGATGAGCTGACCTGAGGCCTGAGCCTTGATGAGCAAGACCTCTGACAGTAAGCTAGGCGACCTCCCATCCCATGCCCCCAACTCCCATGAAGCACTTTTAATAGTCTCTGAAGCACAATTTGCCCACCATGAATAGCTCCTCTGTAGCTCAACTGGCTACCAAATGGGTTGGCAGCCTGTGGCCTCTCCAGAACCACCCTCTCCCATGACAGACAGCAACCCCTTGATAAGTGTATTTTGGTTGACCGCCTAATTCTCTCTGCTCTGAGTAAGCAAGTCTGACCACATGGCGCCAAAGAGTGGGACAGGCCACTGCCATCACCCGCTGAGTCCACTGGGTGGAGAGTCGACGACATCCCTCAGGAGGCTGCGCTAAGCACTTGGCATGATGGAATCATCACTGCAAGGAGCCACGTCCAGTTTCCTTCACAGATAACCCGGGTGGAGACAGTTTAACTTTTTTTTTTTTTTTTGAGATTGAGTCTCCCTCTATCGCCAAGCTGGAGTGCAGTGGCGCAATCTCGGCTCACTGCAACCTCTGGTTCAAGTGATTTTCCTGCCTCAGCCTCCCGAGTAGCTGGGATTACAGGCACCCGCCACCACACCCAGCTGATTTTTGTATTTTTAGTAGAGACGGAGTTTCACCACGTTGGCCAGGATGGTCTCGATCTTCTGACCTCGTAATCCACCTGCCTCAGCCTCCCAAAGTGCTGGGATTACAGGCGTGAGCCACCACACCTGGCTGCCAGTTTAACTTTTAATGACATCCATCTGTGCAGGAGGGCTAGGTGAGGGGACAGGGTGAGGGTGGAAGGGGCTCTCAGGGCCCCTCCTGGGCACATGTATACCAGACCTAGGGTGTTCTCAGGAAAGAGTAAGGTGGCCAGCTTTAGTCACCCTTAGGCTGTGAACATAGCAGAGATTGGAAACCCCAAAACAGTCCCCAGGCTCCTCTCTGCTGGGAACTTGGACTTCCAGAAAGCACACTGTCCACGCGCTTCCAGCAATGAACACCTGGAACACAGCAGGTGCTCGCCCGAGGCAACATAACCATAGGGGCTCACAGCTGAACACAACGGTTCTTCCAGGAAGGCCCCAAGCAGACCTGGCCAGAAGACAGGCTCACCGGGCCTGGTCCATTTCTGAGGCCTGGCTACCCCAAAGCCCAGAGCCACAGTGGTTCTGGAGCCCACCGCGCTGCGGCAGGCAGGAGGATGTACTGAAGGAAAGCCAGGCCAGGTATGCATGCATTTACACACAGAGAAGTGTGCCTGTGTGTGCACACACACATGCACATACACCAAGCAGTGTGCCTGGATGGCTCCAAACTCCCATGAGGCTCTGGGCCCATGCGGCAGGACCTACAAGAGATACAAATGCTCCCAAGAGTGGCTGCTTCCCCGCGGGCCTGCAGGGAAGGAAGGCAAAGTAGTGGCAGATGCCGGGAGCTTGCCCAGTGGGAGCTGCTGCTGCTGCTATCGCTGCTGCAGAAAGCAGCAGGAAGAAGAGAACGGGCCCATGGCAGTCCCTTGTGTGTCTGCACCAAGGGCTCTGGGCAGAGAGCCTGGCAGGTGCAGCACAGCTCCGTGGTGACAGGGGCCAGGTACTGCCTGCGTCCTTACCTCGTACATACAGGTTCGCAGGGGCTGAGTAACGTGTGCCTGCCGAGTTGGTCGCCACACACTCGTACTTGCCTTGGTCGGATTCCTCACTGCTCTCTATCTGCAAGGCACCTGTGGGGACACGAAGCAAGAGGTCAGGTATGGCCCATGTCGAGTGTGGCCTGGAACACGGTGAGAGGTCTCGACAGCGTCTGTGGCTGATGTTGACCAGATGTCGAAGCTCATCCAGGCCACACCCTGGCACCCCTGCTGCTTCCAGGAAGCTCTGCCTGATGAGCCCAGTGGCCTCCTGGCTAGAACCAAGGGTTGTGTTTTGGAGCACAATCTCATGGTCCCCACAATCCAGCAAGACTCGTCTTTGCTCTGCCAGGGACTGTACCCCAACCCCCAGCTCCACTCAGTTTCCGCCACACTCTTGACAGTACTGAAGCCTGTTTCCCAATCAACATCCCCGTTAGTGTTCCCGGCCCTGCAGCCCCGCTAGGCCAGTCAGAGCCAGGTGTGGGAGCAGCCTGCAGAATGGCAGGCCTGGGATTCACAAGCACACTATGCCCTCATTGGGCTGGAGCTTGAGAATTTGCCGCCCACCAGGAAAGAATGGGCTTGCTCTGGGGGCCTGATGCCCAGCAGCCTCTGCTCCCAGCACCATCTTCCCCTCCTATTCCACCCCCTCCCCACCAGCCCCACCCATTCCGGCTCCTCTCCTCAGCCTGGTCCTGCTAAAGTGCTTCGACCCACCACGGCTCCTGCATAATTCAGGAGGCTAATGGAGGTTGGAGCTCCCACTCGGGCCAGTGCCCTGAGGGGCTGCTCTGGCCGCAGACGGACAGACAGGAGCCAGGGTTGGGGTGGGTAGCAAAAGGACCCTCAGAAAGGGTGGAGGAATCTTGGGCTTGAGGCCAGTTCTGACAGGTCCCGGCGGGGGAGGCCAAGGCAGAGCGGCAGGGTGGGGGCGGACCCACTCGACTTGGCCATCCCCTGGCCCCATCAATAAACACTTGAAAAAACTGCTTGTGAAAGCACACTGGGCAAGCTGTCTATGACAGAAACACCCCCGGGCACAGGCAGCACACCCCTCCCTGGAACAATCCAACAGACAATTACACCCACACAGGATGGTCCAACAGTTAAGAACCCCCACAGGACACAGTCTGACAAAACCACCTCCTGCACAGAACAGCCAGCCTGACCTGACAGCCCCCACCTTCCCAGGGCCCAGGTTGATGGACAATCACACCCACACAGGACACGGACAGAAGCTGCCGGGCCCCCCTTGCCTGGACTGGACAGGAGCCAGAGGAAGAGTTCCAAGTCATGCTCTCACGGCTGGGGCCCAAAGGGGGACCACCCTGGGTCTGACCTATAGCCCCCTCACTGCCTGATGTCCCTCTTCCACCATCTAACCCAGGGTAGCAGGAGGGGCTGGGAACCCCCAGGGGACTGGGAGCTAGAGGTGAAGGAAGAGGGGAGGCCACCAATGCAGGATGCAGGACCAGCCTGCCTCTGTGGTGCTGGCCTCAGCCCTCCCCACCAGGTGCCAGGGAGCACCAGGGCCCAGTGCACATGCCAAATACCATCTCCTTTAAGAGCAGCCCTGAAGGGCACCCAACAGGTCATGCTGATGGGATGGATGGACACTGTTACAGAAAATGTTCATTTAAGCAGGTGCGGTTCAGGCCCGAGGGG
The DNA here is from genome assembly GCF_009764315.1 of Trachypithecus francoisi. Lineage (NCBI taxonomy): Eukaryota > Metazoa > Chordata > Mammalia > Primates > Cercopithecidae > Trachypithecus > Trachypithecus francoisi. The sequence goes on from NW_022681457.1 coordinate 80,925,737, forward strand.
TCGAGGCTGCCCTAAGGTCACCTCAGTGAGGCAGGGGGTGTGGGTGGGGTGGGGGAGACCTGGTGGCTGGTGCCACAGGCTTAAAGCAGAAAGTGTTGCCTGGGTGGAACTTCTGACCCAGAAAACAGGAGGTTCCTCTGCAACAAGAACCTAAGAGTGGTCAGGGGGCCTAACAGAGACCGGGTGCCTATTTGCACACAGAATCCCCCAAATCTGGAACCAATACCAGGACCCAGCAGCAGGGACAGCAAAGAGTCAGCACAGGCTGAGCAGATGGGCAGGGGGTTGGGGGGCTACCAGGTGAAGCAAGAGCCAGCCTCAGGGTGATGGGCAAGATACCACCCAGGAAGGCGGCTGCTCTTCCCTGAGACCATCCTGGTCTTGAGCTCTGAAGGTCTAGATGTGCCCACAGACACTGAGAGAACTGGGGAGAAAATGATGTGAATAGACAAGCCACCATTTTACAGGTGTCTGCTCTGCGCCCGACACTACACATCCTCCTCTCCTCTAATTCTCATGACCCTGTGCAGCAGGTGGCCATGCCCCAATTTAAAGAGGAAACACACTTCTGAGAGATGAACTGAGTTTCTGAAGATCACATAGGTGGTAAGTCAGACTTGAACCCGGATCTTCCTGAGTCCAGAATCTGTGCTTTTAACTCTTAGGCTGCAGGGCCCTGCTGCATGGCGGCAGCCCAGTGGGGACTCCAAGCTGACAGGCCAGGTGATGGAGTTATGCACGAGCCTGTTTACCTCCCTGTTGTCATCCCAGCACCTACACGGAAGTCTTAAGTGAACATTCCTCCTAATCCTTGCCAGGCTGAAGGGATGATCCTCATTCTACTACAGTACAGAGCCAGGATACTAAAGGGAAAGTCAAGTAATAATTGAGGTCCCCCCAAAAGAGGAGACTGTCAAGAGAAAAGGCAAGGCTTGGTCATGCTCCTCAACCTTACAGGAAGCTTTTCTGCCTAGGGAAGCCTACTAGGGATAGGCTAAGTTTCACAGCAGGAGCTGATGGGGTCCCTTCTGTGGGGATGGCCTGGAAGACCTGGGCAGCAGGGCTTGCCGTCCAGGACAGGGCTCGGCGAGTATCTTCACAATTCAGACTTGCAATGGATGAGTCCACAGGAGGGAATGACTGAGAGTGGATGTGTGTGGTGGCCGGTGGTGTTGGGGGTGCTGGAGCTGGAGATGAGGAGGCTGAAGAGGTTGGGATGGGGATGGGGAGGTGACACACTGGACGGGATGGAGTGGAGGTGACGGCAGTGGCAAGGCGTGGTGTGGCGAGAGGCACGGACAGCATTCTTACCTCTGATTGGTGAACCACCTGGCGAGGTAATTTGAATGCAAATAAGATCAGAGAGAAGCATTAGTACAAAAGGAAGGAAAGCCACACAAAGCCAAATCAGGTCAAATAAAACACAAGAAAAGACCTTAAATACATGGAGAAATTGAGGCCTGAGTTAGGCCGACGCGGACGATGTGTGAGCAAGCACCAGGCAGAGCCAGGCTGAGTGTGGGTGAAGCTGTGTCCCAGGTCACTGGCTCTGCTCTGGGGACGAGGAGGGGGCTCAGTGGGGCTGGGGGTGACGAGAATCAGGGAGGTGAGTCAGGACTCCTGCAGACCACACTGGCTGGGGCCAATGGAGGGGGAAGGTGAAGAAAAGAGGTAGCAACCCCACCCCACAGGGCCACCCAAATCCCACCGGTGGGTAAGATTCCAAAACAAAGCACTTACCAAAACAAAGCCTGGTGTTAAGGCAGACAGGACAGAGGCTAAAGGGAGGGCTTGCCATGGGCTACTAGCACACTGGGCCTCCCACAACATGCAGCCCAGCCCAGCGGAAAGGGCGGCAGGACTCAGCAAACTCACAGCCCGGGGCAGAGTCCTTAGAAAGCCCACTCAACCCCGCTAAAAACTGGGGGACTACTGAACTTCCCCCCTTTGGCCTGGCTGGCGAGAGGCAGAGATCAGTGCCCAACCTTTGCCTGTCTGGCACCTCATAACCCTGAGGGTTGGTAACCCTGAGGGCCAGGTGCTCACCCTCTAGATCCAGGCCTATTAGGAAATCTGAGCAGGTTTCATCCCCAACAGGTACCTGCTCTGAGGCTCAAGCCCCCTGTGCAACCACTGCCTCCCCCAGAGGAGTGAGGAGCCCATAGATGGGCCCAGGTCCAGCTGTATCTACCCTGCCCTGCTGCTCGCTTCCTGCCCACATCTGGGGATTGGGAAGTGTGCAGAAAAACCAACGCCAATCCCTCTTTCAGGGGACTTGACAGCAGCACCTAGAGGAATTCTTCATCTATAAGTTCAAATGAGAAAACAGAGGCCGAGAGACATTCAGGGAAGTACCCAAAGCCCAAGGTCACACCAGCTTCTAAGTCAAGCAGAAGGACTTGACAAGGTCCATCTAACTCATAGCCTGCCCACAGGATGAGCCTGCCAGTCCCGCAGATGCAGAAGTAGGGGAGAGGGCAAAGGCTGGGACCTGGGAGTGAGGGTTATGTGGGAAGAACCCACACAGTGATTCTCTCTCTCCAAGAGACCCTTTTGGGAGGTCCACAAGGTCAAAACTGTTTTCATAATACTAAGAAATTATTTGCTTTATGCACTTTCTCTCATGAACATAGAGCTTTTCAGAGGCTAATGACATGTGCCATCACAATTGACCTAACGCAGAAGTGGCTATGAAATCCAGAGGCTACATGACACGTGCCATCACAATTGACCTAACGCAGAGGTGGTTACAAAATCCAGCTGCCTTCCACTAAGCCCCAAATCAAGAGATTCGTAATAAGGGTAAAACAATGTTGTCCCTCTTGGTAAACTTTTTTATTTTAAAAAATATAATTATTTTTCCCTAAAAATGTTATTTATGCTAATATATCATGGGTTTTTATTTTTTAAATGGATTAATAAATATTTTAAAATAATCTCAATCTTAATACCTAATATGGTAAACATCAATAGAAATAACCCACACAACAGCTGGGCACGGAGGCTCACCCCTGTAATCCCAGCACTTTGGGAGGCCGACGTGGGCGGATCACCTGAGGTCGGGAGTTCAAGACCAGCCTGACCAACGTGGAGAAACCCCGTCTCTACTAAAAATACAAAATTACCCAGTTGTGGTGAGTCATGCCTGTAGTCCCAGCTACTCAGGAGGCTGAGGCAGGAGAATCGCTTGAACCTGGGAGGCAGAGGTTGTGGGCAGTCGAGATCGCACCACTGCCTGGGCAACAAGAGCACAATTCCATCTCAAAAAAAAAAAAAGAAAGAAAAAAGAACCCACACAAACAAGAGCTCTTTGAGGTTCTCTGATATTTACAAGCAGAGGTCCTGAGACCAAAAAGTTGACAATGCTGATCTCCTGTCATCCAAGTCAGGGCTTGGTGGGGGGTGGGAGCAGTGGATGTGGTCCAGGACTGGCACCCCTCACTCCGGCCTCAGCTCTTCCAGAACCTAACCTGTTCTGAAAGAACCTAACAGTACTTTCCCCACCAGAGAATCTGCCTTTTCCATTTCACAAGACGGGTGTGAGGGACTGAAGGGGCCCAGGAGTCAGCATCCCTAGGGGTGTACTCGTGCCCGAGAAGTGCCAGGGAACTCTGGGCCAAAGGGAAATTGTGAGTATGCACTGGCAGTGTGCCCTCCTGGCAGGCCCCGCAGATGGTGAGGCAGAGTGGGGTGGGGACAGGTTCTTCTAGCCAGAGCTGGGGCCAGGCAGCAGCGTGAGGGGCTGCAAGCCCTCTGTGTCCCAACCGTGAGCCTCCTCCTGCAGCCGGAGGCTGCATCTCTTCTTAAGACCCTCAGGTTTTGCCTCAGAGTGCTGGGGGTGGGGAAGAGACTGCTCTCTGGATGAGCACATGGACTCAGTGAGTTAGGCTGTCCTCTATGACACAGGATGGCAGCTCATATGTTCAGGCCACAGCAGGAGTGCGGGAATCTCCTCAAGCCCTGTCCAGGCTCGGCACAGCCTGTAGGCCAACAAGCTCCTCTCAGGACCCAGCAGAGGCTCTAAGACCCTGCTCACAACTCCATTTCCACTCTATAAGCTTGCTCCTGTTCCTCCTGGGCCTACCCCAGTCTCAAGTTCCAATTCTCCAGGAGGCGGTTTTGGCAGCATGTCACGTCACTACAGAGAAAAGGCCTGCTGAGCAGAGCTCACATCTGGGCAGTGCACACCGTCAGCTACCTCCTGTCCAGCTCCCGCTTGGGGGAGGGGGGTCATGCCCTGGTTAGATGTGCTATGGCTCAGGTCGCAGATGGTGGAAGACTTCTGGGTACTGGTCAGTGGGGGCCTGGGGTCTGGAGAATCTGGCAATGTGCAGCTCCAAAGCCCCAGCAGGGTCCAGTTGCTCCTCAGGGCCCCAGGTTTGCTATTGTGATAATAAGTCCTGGGGTGATCTCACAGGGGAGCTCCTAGGACGAGTCTTGATGCGTGACCCCAAGTGACTCCCTTAAATCAGCTGTGAAGTGGGCATGGTAATCACAGTCTGTCCTACTTCACAGGGCTGCAAGAGAATCAGCTGCAACAAAAGCAGGGAAAGCTCTGTTGTAAACTGTCGGTGATGCATAAACCGTGAAGGTCCCTGTAAACAGCTGAGTGCTCACGGGCCTGAGTCCACTCCATGAAGGGTCATCCCTGAAAAATGTGCATGGAATAGCCTCAGCACCCTTCTAAATGGTAATGGGATAAGGCCAGCAACAACTGAAGCCAACGATCCCGGGCCAGGTCAGGCAGGGAGGGGAGAGAGCCCAGGTATTACTGCAACGGTGGGATGGCAGAGGCCCCTTAGGTGCCACCTGGCTCCATCCCAGGAGCTGGACCCTAGGCCCATGACCCTGAGGTCACAACTTCCAGGTGGCAGAAAAAGAAACAAGGAAGTCTTCCTTGGACCTGGAAAGCAGGAGGAGGAGTGAACATTAGAGCAGATATTAGCCTACAGGGACAAGTGCCAAAGGTCAAGTTCATGAAATCATTCACTTGACGAGGGCTCAGAGAGGACCTGTCCTACAGCTGAGCTCAGCAAGTGTGATCAGACCCAGGTCCTCCCTGCAAGGCCTAGCTGAGCAGAACTGGAGCCAGATGGTGACAATGTAAAGCAAGGTGAGGCCTGAGGAAGCAGCCAGAGGCTGGGCAGGGTGGAGGCTTTCAAGTGGAGCAGCCGGAAGGTGGACAGAGGGCCGGAGGTGGGCAAGGACCAAGGACAGGTCAGCACAGCTCCGTGTTAGGACGGTCGAGGGCATAGAAAGTAGAAAGAGCTCCATGAAGCCCTCACCAGAGGCCAGCCCACCAACTCAAGCTTTGACTGCTATTGACTCACTCACTGCTTACTGTAACTCCTTTTCAAACATGAGAAAACTAACACACGAAAAAGTTAAAACAACCAACGCCAGAGAGCTGGTAAGTGGTGTAGCCAGGACCTGACGAGACACGGGCAGGCGAAGACTGAGAAGGGCCCTCCAAGCCTTGTTCGGGAGCGTCACTTGACCAGGTAGGCAAGGAGACACCACTGAGGTGGTGAGAGCACAGGAAGGATATGAGCAGCAAACCTGACCTGCAGGACGATGGATTCTCGGGAGGGCCTGGAGGCAGAGAAAGCAGCGTCTGGTGCCTAGGATAGGACTGATGCAGTAGGAGAGAAGGGGGCCAATTTGAGAGCCACAAGGGTGATACTTTTGAGAGCTCTCAAAACAAACCAACTTGAGACCCATGCTCCTTAGGTTGGGGGGTGCCACTTACAGAAAGAGAGTATGGCTGTCTGGCAGGAAGGTCATACTCATCACTGGTCATCACTGGTCAGGGAGACCAGAAGGCAGGTTGATTTTTGGATCCAGAGCTCAGGTAAGAGGTTTGGGCTGGAAAGATTGAAGCTAGAGTTGCAGGTGAGGAGATGGCAGTTGGAGCTTTAGGAGGGGTGAGCTCTTCCAGGGCAAGGCTGTGTCCATGGGGCAAGGGCAGGGCTCCCAGGCTCCTTGGTGGAAGGGAAGATGCTGCTGCAGGGAAGGGGTGCTAGGAAGAGGGAAGTCGCAAGAGATAGAGTCCTGGAAGGCTAGGGAAAATGGGAGTGTGGTTGGGAAGGAGGGAGGAATGTTAGCTGCTGCCGAGAGGACAAGGAGGATGGGGTCTGAGTGGCATCCAGTGGAGTGACAGGCAAGGAAGGGGTGGCCCAGGGCCGGGCACCCCAAGCACTATATAAATGCTAGCTGAACCAACGTGTGAGAGCCTTCCCAGAGCTGCTGCCAGACAAGTCCACGTGGTTCCATGGAGGGGCCCAGGCCTGCAGGGAGGAGTGTCTGGTTGCTTGGGGAGCCTGCCTGGGGGAACTATGAGAAAACACAGAGGAGCCGAACCGTGCCGGCCGCTGTGCTGTGCTGGGCAGCGGCCACAAACACTGCCGGCCGTTTGCTGCCTTGATTATGGCTGTTTTAATTAACTGCACTACAGCTGCCTCCATCTTGTTGAGTTTTAATTAAATTAAATGAGCTAACACTTCGTGGGCTGTCTCAGGCGGCCGTGGCTGGGGCCAGAATCTTGCCCTGCTGGGAAGCTTGTCTCTCCCTCCTCCTGCAGGTCACCAAGGGGCTGTGAGCCTGGTGGGAATTGATGGGGAGGGGCTGGTATCCCAGGGAGTGGGAGGGCACCTCTGAAGCCTGCAGGCCCCTAAAAGGGGCAAGAGTCATGTCCTCCTTTTCAGCATTGACATCACAGCTGACAGGCAGCAGGGGCTCTGGCCGGCACTGGCCATCCTGCCCGAGGCCCACCATCCCATGGCTAGCAGGAGAGCTTCGAAGCAAAGACTATTGGTCCAGGCTGTGCTGGCAGCAGATGCAGAATGCAGCCAAGCTGATTCTGAGCCTCTTTTCCCGCCTGCTCTGTTCCCACAAAAACTGAATCAATTATCCTGGCGGGAGCCTCACAGGCAGATCGATCAATGGGGCGACACCTCCTTCCTGCACGATGGCATCCTTGCTCCCAGGGCTCCGAGCTGGCTCAACAAAGACATCCAGAGGAGACAGGTGGCTCTGGTAGTCGAGGGACAACAGCAAGTCCCCTTAGTTCCAGGCCCCTAAGGTCCAGCCTTTTGAGGCCTGATGAATCAGGCACCTTTGGCCTCTTTTCCCAGCTAAGCCCTGCCATCTGAGGAAGCAAAGAGAAGCATCATCCAGGCCCTGTCTCAGGCCAGGGAGGAGGGTGAACATCCATAGAGCACCCGTGAAAAGTCCACCACATTGGCACGTCACATGTGCTGCGAGGGGCAGAACTGGCCCAAAGTCTGGAGTCTGACAATCCCAAGAAGGTAAAGGCACAGCCAACCATGAGCTCTCTTCCCTGGGCCAGGCACACTTGCAGTAAGACCCAGCCCACCCCACTAGGTCCCCTCCGCTCAGCCCTGGAGGCGCCCAGGCCCAAGGGGGTAGGCTGTGCTGGGATCTGGCAAGAGGCCTGTTCTGAGGTCTGAATGGTCACTTGACCCCTGCCCTCTGCTCACCTGAACGCAGCTGCTTGATGCGGCCGTTGCTCGTGGCGGGGTCTACAGGAAGGAAGTCCTTGAACCAAGAAATCTCAGGGTCTGGATTTCCGCCTGCGGCGCATAGCATGGTGGCTGTTCGTGCCTTCTCCACCACCTTCAGCTGGGGCCCCATGTCGATGGAAGGGAACCCAGGGGGCAGCTGTTCCTCTGCAGATGAAGAGCAATGTGTGTATTAGGGCTGGCTCTGCCTGCCCCCTATAACCCCTCTGGGGGTAACTTCCCCAACTCCAGGTTGGCCAGGGCCCTCAAGACTCTCCTCCCCCATCCTTGACTTCTAAGCAAGAAGTGTACCCCAATTTGAGCAAACAGGGCCCTAAGTCTCTTTGGCAGGGCAGAGGCTGCAGTGGGGCCCACCCCTGCCCCTGTCAGGGAGTTTCCAGGTCTGAGAGGCAATGCCTCAGACTGAAGGCGTCAGCACTTATCTCTCCAGGCCCTGAGAAGAACGAGAATCGATGCTCTGCTGGTCACAGCAGAAAGCATTGTATGGATGCTGGGCTGCAGGGGGTGGGGGCTAGTGGGGAGCTCATGCAGCATCCAACAGCCACAGCTCAGCCTGAAGGCCTCTGTGCTGTCCAGCCCCCTCTCCCCTGTCCATACACACAGTGTTCCCTCCATCTGGCCTTCAGCTCTATCACATGGCAGGGCCCCAGGTCACTGCCTGGTCTCTAGCCCTGACCCTGGGCACCCAGCCCTACCAATGATCCCCTCCTAACTCTGATCCTGACCTTGACCTATTCTCTACTACAGCCTTGACCTTGAGCTTTCTCTCTCACTCAGTCCTGACCCTGGGAGTCACAGTCAGGGCTGCGGACCATGCCCGAGCATGTGGAGGCACAGGAGATAAAAAAGCTCTACAGACACCAAAAGTTGGTGGGGATGGGGAAACCTCCCTCCTGGCTGCCTTCTCCCAGCTTGCTAGGGGTTGATGGTATACAGAGGAGTCACTGGCATGGAGTAAGAGGAACAGATGTCAGCAGCAAACCCACTCCCACTGCACACGGGCTCCCATATCAGCCCTGAGGGGCTGTAGGGCAAGGCTATCCACTCTCCAGCCCTTGGAAGCACAAGTCCAGGACAGGCTCAGGACTAGTATAGACCAAATGGGACTCCCACCTTCACCACAAACTAGCTTTAGGGCCTGGTATGTTACTCATTCTGTGTCTGCTTTCATCTGCTTTCATCTCCTTTCAAGTGTCCACCTCGTAAGGCCATTGTGAGGTCTGTATCTGATTGTGCATGCAAGGTGTTGCAGAGCATCTGATGCGGAATTCACTCCTAGTGAATATTAGCTGGTGTAACTAGTAAGGGCTGAGCCACTGGGGCAGATAGGTACTGAGACTAGAGTCAGAAGCTCCTAGGCTGGTGAGAGGCCCTTCCCACTAGGACCAAACCACCAAGCGTTTTCAAGGCCTCAGCAGAGCGTCTCTCCCATTGTGGATGCCAGGCACACCTAATGTGGGGCAAGGGGAATGTGTGTCCTTTGTCTGTCTCCTGGGGAAGAGGGGGAGCTGGGCTCATGGTGGGGGAGACCAGCACCACTCTGTGCCTCCCTTCTACAAGCCCAGCACAAGATGGGTGTGTGGGAACATGTGCCAGGGGAAGTCAGGCTTCTATGCCAGAGTAAAGGCACATGGCACCCTCAGACGTGAAGGTAAAGGCTGGCAGAAACCAGCTCGCCCTGGAGCCTCTTGGAGACCCGGGGGGAGCAATTGGGAGGGGGGTAGAAGAGGGAGTTGGAGGAGCCCCAACAGGCAGGAGCAAGATACCTATATATCTGCTGCCAGACCCCAGGGGACGCTTCCCAAGGCTCCAGTTGCCAGCGGCATCCCAAAGTGACTGTGGCCCATGAGGAGCAGAGGTCTCAGGCTAGGGAGCAGCAGGATTCCCAGGACGGCCTTGCCACCCCACCCTTTCCTGGGACCTGGCTGCACGTTTCCCCACCTGCAGCCCTAGAAGTTCTGGATATAAACCCAGTGTCTCCTTGGCTGTAATGATCCCACAGCGCCCTTTCAGCTTTGATTTTTAAAAGTAAAATGTTCAACAGTGGCAAGAGAAGGGAAGGAGGACAGAAATGAAGAGGACTGAGATGCCCCAGGCAGGGGATCAACCTCCTTTGGCCCAGCTGCTGCTTGCTTCCATAGGAAGGCCTGAGGGGGACCAGAGGTGCAGGGTTCACCTCCCTAATACCTGGGGACACTCACGGTGCCATCCTAGGTGCCCTCCTAGGTGCCCTCCAGAGCACCAGTCTAGTTCTTCCAAGACCTCATTCCTACCTGCTCAGTTCATGGGGAGGACATGGCCACGGCCTGCCAGAGTCAGGGCCCAGGAGTCAGGTGGCCTTCATCTCCACCCGCAGACAGGGAAGGGAAGGGAAGTACAAATGTGTGCAGCCTCGTGTCTTGGAATCTACTTTGAATTCATTACACGGGGAAGGTCTTTGGGATTTATGCCAAATTAGGGACAATTAATTTTCCTCCCTCAATTATCACACCCTCAGTGGCTCTGTCCTTGGCTCAGATCATCCCTCAGGCACTGCCTCCAGGGCCTAAAACCAGAATGTGTGGAGAGCTGTTCATAAAACAGCAGGACCCAAAAGCCAGTCCCCTGTGCCAACTAGGCTTCCAGGCAGCACGCAGAAAGCTGCCACTCTGCCACCTGGGAAGGGAAGTGGGTCTTACAGGAGGGCTCCAGCCCCTCAGGAGCAACTCACTGCTGCCTCTTCCTTCTCTCCCATCCAGGCGCATCTGAACATTCAATTCACCCAAGTACAGCAGCCCCTTCCTGATGCCCACCATGCGCCTGGCCCGGCTGAGCCACTGGGCATCCTGGTGTAAACTGACCTACCAGCCCTACTGGCACAGTTACCACCTTCCCCCACAGGCACCCGCAGGAGCTGGGTCTACTGCAGCCTCAACACTCAGGTTAAGGACCTGGGCAACTCCTCAGCTGATGTCACATGATCACTCCAAACCCATCAACAACTGGGAACACTGAGATCCAGGTATGAGGGACAGTAAGATCTATGGAGCATTTACTAGGTTCCAGGTACTACGTTAAAATGCTTTACAAAATGACTTAAATCTTTACCAAACCCTTATGAGGTATATAGGCAACCAGGGGCTTACAGAGATCTAGACATCTAAACACCTGCCCAAGGTCACATAGCTAAATCGGAGGTGGGGCTGGGAGGAGACCGGGTGGTAGGCCCCCAGCTCCAGCACTCTAGGCATGAACACCCTGAGAGTGAGGGGCCCGGCAGCCCTCCCCCACACCACGCCTCGGCTGGGCTCCACTGCAGAGCCCCGCACAGCGCCACAGCGCCGCGGCGTTTGTGTTTACCGCAAAGCGAACCCCAGGGTCCCCCACGTGTGGACACTTGCAGGCACGCACCCACGTTCCAACCCCGGGATGCACCAGTCACGCCGAGTCCCCTCAAATCGCATCCTGTTGGCGCGGAGGGGAGGAAGGGCCCCTCCCCGCTCCAGACCAGCCGGTAGCCATGGCGACGGCGGAGCGGCGGGTGCCTCGGCTGAAGGGCTGCGTGTGCCCGAGTCCGTGCAGGCGCGCTCGTCCGCTGTCCGCCCCGGCACCGCCCTTCCCGCCCCCGCCTGGGTGGAGCCTCTGCCCCCCTTCCCAGGCCCCGGCTCCCCAGCTCCAGGGAATCCACCCACTAGGCTTTCCTGCTTCACCGACGCGGCCCTTCCCTCTACCCGCAACCGGGTACCCAGCACAGTGCGGGGAGGAGCCATCTGCCTCCGCAGCCTCAGCGCCGGGGGCGTCCGCACTACGCATCTCAGGCCATCGCCTGATAAGAGGGTCCCCTGGATGGAAGGAGAAGCCCATGGGGACTTTAGGGGCCTGCAGAGGTACGCAGGAGCCCGACTCCCCACACCATTTGCGGATTATACCTGCATGCATAGGCAGCATGCACACACATTCCCTAGGGTCTCCCCGGCTCGCGCAGATCTGTGTGCAAGGTGGGGAGTGTGCACGTGTGTGTGAATGCCTCCTGCACCTAACAGAGCTGGCCTTTAGCCACTGCAGCAATGAGACCTGTCCCCTTCTGTGAAGAGGTTTGGTTGCCCCATGGGCAGAAGACGATGACAAACCCTCGCGGGGGGAGGGTCGGGGGTCGATGGTGGGAATCTAAGGTTCAGAAGTGGGTGAGAGCTTGGCTAACCTCCCACAGCAGTGTTGGAGCTGATCGGTTTGACTCCACAGCTCACTTGCTATCTTGGTGGCTTCCTGGAGGAGGGAGATTCAAGAACAGGAAACACATGAGCATGGGAGGCAGAAAGCTTTCCAGGGAGGAGGGGAAAACTGCCTTTGTAAAGGCTGTTGGCGGGGAGGGTGGTGAGATGACAGTACCAAAGCGAGTCTAGTGGGAGCTGGGGCATGTGTTGGGGTCCTGACAGATGAGCCTAAGATGGGGGTGGAGGCTGCTGAGGCCCCCTACAAAGTACACACAGGTCTCTTTGTCCAGCTCAGCCTTGGACGCCTGAGGGAGAGTCTCTGGGCCAGAGGGAGGGGCTGCACCAGGGAAGCTGACAGATGGAGACGCCTTGCAGGGTCCCGGGGCAGGCAGCACCGTCTGTCAGTATGACCTTCTCACCCGTGTTTACCCAGCTTCGTGGCGTCTCCATGCAAACGCAGGCACACACCCACACACACAGACACAGGCTCCCTGGGGTGGTACCGTCTGTGAGCCTGACCGCCTCCCCTAAGCTTGAGTGTTGGGCCTGGCCTCACCCTGCCTCTCAACGCATAGACACCGTAGAAACATGCACAGCCAGGAACCCACAGAAATATAAATGGAGAAACAGACAGGTGTAAAAATAGAAACCTACATGTGCATGTGGAGGGGCACCTGCAGTGGCAAGCACCTGTGGAAACAGACACATGCAAGCAGATCCAGAGGCGGTGCACACAGAGACACGCAAACACACATGTGGAAACATGCAGAGCCAGACGCACCTATGCCAAGACACATGCGCCTGGAGACACATGCAGGGATGAGACACATGAAGGAACCTCATAGGTGGCAGGAGTGCTGGCTCCCCCTGCCCTCCAGCCTCTTCACAGAAACCAAGGCCACCTCCAGCAGCTCCATCCTCAGCAGGGCCAGGGCCAGATGCCCCGCAAAAGTCGAAGGCTGCCAGATCTGCATGCTCCCACACTCTCCCAGAGAGCCCAGCCCCACCCCCAGGCTTCCAGGCAGTAAGGGGGGCCTGGGGAGCCTTGGGCCCATCTCCCTTCGCAGCTTTGAGTCTCGATTTTCAGCTGTTTTTCCAAGAGCAAACTCCCACCTCTTCCAGCACTCGGATTTCATCAAACTTGGCATCTTAAAAGCCTGTTTTGTTTTTCAATCTGAGCTGTTTGGGGCCTGTTGGCAGGCGCGGCCTCCCCCTCCCAGTCCTATCCCCCCTTCCTCGGGTTTCCCTGGCACCCCACATCACCCTACTCAACCTGGTTGAGGCCTCCCCACCACATGAACCCAGGGGCCATCCCCTGCGCATACACCCAACCCACACTGCAGTTCCAGACTCTGGTCCACACTGGACTCTCCTTCAGTGGCTCCCCAACCTCAGTCCTACTCCAGGGAGACTCTTGTCATCCATTCACTCCCTAGATTCAGGCCCTACTTCCAATCACTCTAGACTGATAGCCTCCCTTTCACTTCTCAGCCTTGTGGACCGGCTGCACCCTGCTGTCTCCCGACACCAAGGCCAACAATGGCTCCACCGAACTAACTGCTAAGGACACATGCTGGGCCTCTCGGCAGCACTGGCCCTGCTGACCACTCCTCCTTCACACACTTTTTTCTCTTGATCTTCTTGGCCTCACACAGTCCTGGTTTCCCTCCAGTCTCTCAGGAACCTCCTCCGAACACGAAGATTCAGTTCCTGGGGCTCCTTCTGTCCTGGCTCTGGCTCCCTGAGATTTGCTATTTCTCAGCCTGCAAGATTCCAATTCCATGTCCCCTGGAGTGCCAGGCAAATGTGTATGAGGCCTCTTTGACACCTCCCCTGGATGCCTGCACATACCTGGCTCAACAGATTTCTAACTGGACTCACCAACTTGCCTCCTCAAACCTGGTCCTCCTCCAGTACATGAATCTTAGAAATGGCACCCCCACCTACCCAGCCCCAGAGCCAGGAACCTGGAGCCTTGCACCTCCCCAATCCTACAGGTAGCCAGGCAGGCCTCTACTCTTTTTAATCTTCTTTTTTTTTTTTTTTTTTTTTTTGAGATGGAGTCTTGCTTGGTCGCCTAGGCTGGAGTGTAGTGGTGCCATCTCATCTCACTGCAACCTCTGCCTCCCAGGTTCAAGCAATTCTTATGCCTCAGCCTCCAGAGTAGCTGGGATTACAGGCTCCCGCCACCACACCAAGCTAATTTTTACAGTTTTAGTAGAGACGGGGTTTCACCATGTTGGCCAGGCTGGTCTTGAACTCCTGACCTCAAGTGATCTGCCCACCTTGGCCATCCAAAGTGCTGGGATTATAGGCATGAGCCACTGTGCCCAGCCTCTTTCTAACCTTCTAGTGATCTGTTCCCCTATCTTCCCCTACCCATACCCAGATTTGCACCAATGCCATCTCTCACCCGGACTGCAACAACCTGTCATTGGTTTCCTTCCAGCCCCAACTATGCACCCACACAGAGCTTTCTGAGGCTTAAGTTTAATCATGTCATTCCTCTGATTAAAATTTGGCCAGGAGCGGTGCCTCATGCTTGTAATCCCAGCACTCTGGGAGGCCAAAACGGGCGAATCACTTGAGGTCAGGAGTTCAAGACCAGCCTGGCCAACAAGTTTCGTGAAACCCCATCTCTACTAAGAATACAAAAAATTAGCTGGGCGTGGTGGCGCATGCCTGTAATCCCAAGCTATTTGAGAGGCTGAGACATGAGAATCACTTGAACCCAGGAGGCGGAGGTTGCAGTGAGCCGAGATCACGCCACTGCACTCCAGCCTGGGTGACAGAGCGAGACTCCATCTCAAAAAAAAGTCCTCTCAGGGCCAGGCGCGGTGGCTCACACCTATAATCCCAGCACTTTGGGAGGCTGAGGTGGGTGGATCACAAGGTCAGGAGATCGAGACCATCCTGACTAACATGGTGAAACCCCATCTCTACTAAAAATAACAAAAAATTAGCCAGGTGTGGTGGCGCATGCCGGTAGTTCCAGGTGCCCGGAAGGCTGAGGCAGAAGAATCGTCTGAACCCAGGAGGCAGAGGTTGCAGTGAGCTGAGATTGTGCCACTGCACTCCAGAGTCTGGGCGACAGAGTGAGACACCATCTAAAAAAAAAAAAAAAAAAAAGTCCTCTCTCCCCAGCAAGCAAACCAGTGGGAGGGAGCACCTTACCAAGGATGGAGAACGTGCACGCACAGGGCATTTGGGCATTTAAACCTCCATCTTGGTGAGCCTGTTCCCAGAGCCACTGGCTCCACTGTGGTCATGAGGCTAGGGAACACGCACAGTAGGCCTTGCGAGTACCCATGACTATAGGGACAGGGGGTCAGGCTGGGCACAGGGGAAGTGCCCAGTGTCCACGGCTAACAGAAGAGACAGGGGTACCACCTTCTAAACAGGAGCACCCATTCAGAAGGGAGTCCACTTGGGCACTTGAAGGCAGATCACAGTTAATAAAAACAGGAGAGTCCAGGTACCAAGAAACCCAGGGTCTGACCTTTAAGGCCCTCCCGGCAGTGCCTACTTACTTAATACCTCTCCCATCCCCATGCCTGGGGTCTAGAACCTCCAGGAAATGGTTGTAGAACCTCATGTCTGTGTGGATCTGAAATCTACTATGGTCATGGGGGTGGAAGGACAGGTCACAGAGGACCACAGCGGCTGGACCAGAGGTATATAGGTCATGCCTCAGTTGCTAAGGGAGGGGTAGAAGCTGGCTTGGGTTCCAGGTTCTGGGGCCATTTCTACATCCTCTGTGCTGGAAATCAGGTAGGTGACAGGCCCAGCTTCTGCCAAAGCAGACTGTTACCCCAGACACACATGTAGACAATAGAAAGGGATCACATCTTGCCACTTGGGAAGCCATCTTGTGCCTGCAATAGCCCTTTACCCAAACTCCCCAGCCATCAAAGTCAGGCCTGGGCCAAGTCATTCCACCATGGGTGGGAGGAATATACAGGTTTGGAGCAGGGCAGGAGGTGGAGCAGGGAGAGAGACTCCTTGAGGAAACACACATGCACCCATCTTGCAAATGTAAGCTCCCTCGCCAGCTCTGCTCCAGTTCCAGCCCAGCCCAGGATACCTCAGGACAGGGTCAAACGTCTGTCATTGGCCCTCTGTCTATAGAGCTGTTTCCAAAAGGACTGTGCTGGGGAGTGGTCAGGGGGTATTTTAAGAGGTCCTTCATCATCCTCTGAGCCCCAAAGCCAGCCAGGTTAGAGCTCCTGCAGAACCCAGAGGTCCAAGCTCAGTACAGCACTGATTTGCCTCCACCCTGGTCACTACTTCATGTGCCTGACAGCCCTTCCCCAGAGCCTGCTCCAAGGTTGGCAGCACCAGGCACTCCATCCAGACACCTGGATTCCCTGGCCCGCATGGCATAGGTGGTATGGTCCTGGCCAGTGGGCACACTGAGGCCAGGTGGGAACAGACAGAAGGGATTATGGGCTTGGTGGGGTAGGAGAGGGAGAGGAAAGTGTCCCAAGACCTCCTGCTAGCAGGCCCGGGCAGGATCCCTATCTGGTGCACCCCACCTCCTCGCCTGGCTACAGAGGAGATGCTGAGGGACCACCGCAGGTGCTGAGAACAGCTCAGCCAGACCATTCTGGCCACATCCAACTCTGTCCAGCTTCCTGGCTGACCAACAGCTCCAAACAGGGATCCTGCAGGGTCCCAGAGACAACGAGCCCAGACACAGCATCTCTGACCTCCTGCCAGTGCCAGACTGACCCTGCCACACTTCAGTTCAGGCTGCCTGCTGCCCACTCCTGCTGCTGCCCACACAGCTTGTAAGGCACACACCACCTGCTGTTCACTCCCACCCCCCACGCTGCCCGAGGCACACCTATACACACAGCCTGCTGCACGTCACCTGCTATCCACATGGCACACACACTGCCTGCTGCACACCACCTGCTGTACACACCACACACATGCACATTGTCTGACATCCACACATACACTATGTGCTGCATGTACAGGCACACAGTCTGCTGTACACCACCTGCTGTACACACCACACACATGCACAAGCATTGACATCCACACACATACACTATGTGCTGCATGTACAAGCACACAGTCTGCTGCACACCACCTGCTGTACACACCACCTGCTGTACACACCACACACGTGGCCTGCTGCACAAATATACTGCCTGTTGGGCATGTACACACACACACAGCCTGCTGCACACACATACACTGCCTGATGTATACACACATAGCCTGCTGCACACCACCTGCTGTACACACCACACAGCCTGCTGCACGCACACACACACACTGCCCACTGCATACCACCTATTGTACACACACGCACACACACACTACCTGCTGCACACCACCTGATGTACATGCCATGCACACTGCTTGCTGTACACTCCTGCAAACTACCCACTGCACGCACACACACACACACACACAGCCTGCTACACACCACTTGCTGGACACACACACATAAATATACCGCCTGCTGCACACCACCTGCTGCACACCCCACAAACTACTCGCTGCACATAAACACGCACACACACACCACACACTGCCTGATAAAGACACTGCCTGCTGCACACCGCCTGCTGTACACACACACACACACAGAGCCTGATACATACACACAGCCTGCTGCACACCACCTGCTGTACACCAAACTACTCGCTGCATGCTGCATATAAACACACACCATATACTGCCTGATACATACACACACACTGCCCACTGCACACACACACACACAGCATGATACACACAGCCTGCTGCACACCACCTGCTGTACACACACACAGAGCGTGATACACACAGCCTGCTGCACACCACCTGCTGTACACACACACACACTGCCTGCTGCACACCACCTGCTGTACACACACACAGAGCGTGATACACACAGCCTGCTGCACACCACCTGCTGTACACACAGAGCATGATACACACAGCCTGCTGCACACCACCTGCTGTACACACAGAGCGTGATACACACTGCCTGCTGCACACCACCTGCTGTACACACACACACACACACTGCCTGCTGCACACCACCTGCTGTACACACACACAGAGCGTGATACACACAGCCTGCTGCACACCACCTGCTGTACACACACACACTGTGATACACACAGCCTGCTGCACACCACCTGCTGTACACACACACACTGCCTGCTGCACAAACACAGCCTACTGCACAACACCTGTTGCACACCCTTACTGCACATAAACACGCATACACTGCCTGATATAAACACAGGCAGCCTACCGCACAGCACACTGCACGCATATACTGCCTGATACACACAAACACACACACTGCCTACTGCCTCCACTGCCTGATGCATATCCCTTGTATATACATAGCCCATAAGGTACTCACTACCTGCTTACATACCACACCCGCGCACTGCCTGATGCACACAAGCACTGTGTGCTGCACACACTGCCCATAAAGCATGCAGTACCTCCTGCACACACTGCCCCTTCCCCACTGCCTGAAGCTCACATGTGCACCGACTACTGCACACCCCGTTCTGTGCACACAGCTTGCAAGGCAGCACCCCTGCTGTATACCCTGCACCACACACTTCACACACACACTGCCTTAATCATGGAACACAGGGCACCCACACCACACAAAGAGTGCAAGTTATCTGCCCTATCAATGAACCCAAGACAAACAATGCTACCTGTACTCAGACCCCAAGACAAACTAGCTACCTTGGAGCTAGGCCCCCCGCCAGGACAAGTCCAAAACAGCTCATCTCTCCTCCACAGTCTCTTTCTTCTCCCCGCCTCCTTGTCCCTCCCAGAACCTACCCAAAGTCATCAGTGCCCTCCCCACACCACTAAATGTCTGGTGGCCTCCTGGGCTTTCCCAGCCTGTCCTTCCAGGCCTGAAACCCGTGGCCCCAGGTGAATCCATGACTTACAGACTGAGCTCCAAGACCTTCATTGCCCCCCATCCTCCTGGGGGGAAAGGCCAGGAATCCAGGCCTGCCTCCCTCCCCTCCCCCAGGGCTCCCCCTCCCTGGTGAGGGAAAATGTCAGATTCCCTGTCTCAGTGGCGGCAGCGGGCGGGCGGGTTGGAGGGGGAGTGATTCAGCCGCCGCCTCAAGAGTGCGGAGCGAGAAGAGCTTTTCCTGCCATTACCCGGCGAGGGAGAGGCTGGCGCGCTAATGGCTTCAATTACCACTCAGACAGGAACGCTGGGCGGCGGGCCCCACGCTCATCACAGCCAGGACAGGCTCACCCCGGCCAGCTTGTGCCGGGCACCCCCACCTCATATGCAGCCCTGGCAGGGGTGTCGAGGGGAGGCCACACTGGGAATGACAATCCTGCTCAGAAGCGGGGTACAAAGGGCACGGCTATGGAGGATAAGTGGGGGGCACTCCCACAGGCTGTGGTGGGAGTGGCCCTGGAGCCAGAGCAGTTGGGCCTGGTGTGACATGAGGCAAAGGCAGAGGCCACAGAACAGACGGTAGGCCTGGACTCCTTTTTGGGGGCACATTGATCTTCACCTGAGCCATTTCACTCCAGACAGCCCTCAGCCACTCTCCAAGGAGCCCAGCTCACAGGCAGAGCTGTATGCAACTCAGGAAGGGGCTGGACTCTTACTTCTCAGATCCCAACCAGCTCCATCCCCTCCCCAGCCCTCCTTGGACCCTGTGGTGGCCTCCCACGAATGGCCCTGGCTCCTGCCGGCCCCACCCCAGAGTTCCAGTCTAGCCATCCTTTCATTCAGTTCTTGCAGGCACCCAGCTTGGGGAGGGGTAGGGTGAGGCGGGGCGGGGGGTGGGTATTCACCCTCTGGCTCTCCCCTAGCACGCCTTTCTGTCAAGCCCAATGCTGGTCAAGGTTACACAGACCAACAGGATAAGTCAGCATTTTGTCTTCCTGGTGTTGTGTTTCAGAAGCAGGAGGGGCTCACTCAGGCCCACAGCTCCACACCCTTCCCCGGAACATGGACAGGGTCTGGGTACTTGCACCACCCTCTCCCCAGCCTCATCAGACACGTCTCACACCCCAGAAGCACAAACACATACTGCCTGCCCCGGTAAAGAAACCAAACAGAGACACCTCTTGCCAGTCCCTTTTTTTTTTTTTTTTGAGATAGCGTCTCCTGTCGCCCAGGCTGGAGAGCAGTGGTGCAATCTCAGCTCACTGCAACCTCCTCCTCCTGGGTTCAAGCAATTCTCCTGCCTCAGCCTCCCAAGTAGCTGGGACTACAGGTGTGCATCACCACACCCAGTTAATTTTGTATTTTTTGGTAGAGATGGGGTTTTGCCATGTTGGCCAGGCTGGTCTCGAACTCCTGACCTCAAGTGATGTGCAGGCCTCTGCCTCCCAAAGTGCTGGGATTACAGGCGTGAGCCACCGCACCCAGCCCTGCTGTCAGTCTGAGTCAGTTCTCCTCACCCCAGGCCTGAAAGAGCACCTCCATCCTCCTCAACCCTTTAAAAGATAAGGTTGCCCAGGGCAGTGACAGAGGTAAGAGGGCTCCTGACACAGGACCTGGGGCTTAGGTGCTTTTGAAGGACTTCTCTTTCAACACTAACAAGGAGGCCCTGTTCCCCAATCTGAGAGCCTGAAAAGAAGCCCTCTGGGGCATCTGGTCCTTCAGGTGCCTACCAAATGCCAGGGCAGGGCAGATGGCTCCCTGCTAGGACAGATGCCAACAGGAAGACGGGGCAGCATTGAAATACTTGCCCCAGGTCACGAGTGGGGAAACTGAGGTCAGCAGTGGCAGGGAGGAGCCTGAGAACACTCAGCAATCAGTGATGCTGGCCCAGGACCTGTTCTCTGAGTTCCTATTGCACAGGTAAGTCCCCCCATGGGAGTAGGCAGTGGGGCTGCACCACCCGGATGATGCCAGGCAGCACGGAGGCCAACCACCTTCAGCTCACATGGTGAGGCCTCAAGATGTACAGCTTCCAGCCCCACAGCAACCACCACCACACTCCTGGGAAGTGTTTCATACAGAGCATTCAATCTTCCAAACCAGCTTGGGTGGTAGGCATCATATTCATTTACAGATGGAGCAAATGAGGCTCAGAGGCATAGTTACTAACCCAAAGACACATGGGAAGTGAGTGGTACAGAATCTTAACCACTGTCCTCCATGGATCCTCTAAGCTTGTAGAGCCCATGGACTCACACGAGACACAGATGCAAAAGAGTAACTGGCACTGGGCGTGGTAGCTCCTGTAAGCTCAACATTTTGGGAAGCCGTGGTGGGTGGATCACGAGGTCAGGAGTTCGAGACCAGCCTGGCCAACATGGTGAAACCCCATCTCTACAAAAAATACAAACATTAGCTGGGTGTGGTGGGCCTGTAGTCCCAGCTACTGGAGAGGCTGAGGAGGAGAATCACTTGAACCCAGGAGGCAGAGGTTGTAGTGAGCTGAGATCGCCACTGCACTCCAGTCTGGCAACAGAGACTCCGTCTCAAAAAACAAACAAACAAAAAAACAAAAATCAAACAACAACAACAACAAGAAGAGTAACCGAATGAGATGTGGGTGTGAACAGATAAAGCCACGGCCAATGTGAAAAGATGTTCAGCTGTTCTTGTAATCAAAGATATGCAAATTAAATTGAGATGCCACTATTTGCCTATTAACTTGGCAAAAAATTTTTTGATGATAATTCCCAACACTGGGGAAGATGTGCAGGAAAGAGGCACTCTTCTGCCCTGCTTGGCACGAGTATGAACTGACACAATCTTCTGGAAATATGGAAAGGCTTAAAAATGCATGTGCCCTTTGACTCAGCAATTCCACTTCCATGAATCTAGAATAAGGAAATAATCAGGAAGGTGAACACATCCATCTGCAACGATGTGTATGGCACCTTATTTATAGAAACAAAAAACTGAGAATGACATATGTGTCCAACAATAAGGGAATGGCTAAATAAAGTAGGGTACTTCCATGTGACAGCTTACCCATAGCCATTAAGGATAATGATACAGGCTGGACACGGTGGCTCACACCTGTAATCCCAGCTCTTTGGGAGGCCAAGGTGGGCGGATCACGAGGTCAGGAGTTCAAGACCAGCCTGACCAATATGGTGAAACCTCATCTCTACTAAAAATAAAAAAATTAGCCGGGCATGGTGGTGTGCGCCTGTAGTCCCAGCTACTTGGGAGGCTGAGTCAGAAGAATCGCTTGAACCCAGGAGGCGGAGGTTGCAGTGAGCCAAGATGGCACCAATGCACTCCAGCGCGAGACTCTGCCTCAAAAAAAAAAAAAAAAAAAAAAAAGGATTAATGACACAGAAGAATATTTAATGGCAAAAAAGATGTTAGTCATATATATATATATTTTTAAGCAGTCTACAAATCATCAGACAGTATGTGGTCCCATTTCTGTTCACACACACATATATGTATATATATGCACAGAAATAGGCCATGAGCAAATAACCAAATGTTATTAGTAGAGGTAGAAGGAGACATTTTAATTTTTCCCTCTGTGCTGTTCTATACTTTTCAATTCTTCAAAAAGAAACAAGTATCGACATCACATTTAAAAAAAGAAAACAACAATCGGCCAGGTGCAATGGCTCTCACCTATAATCCCAGCACTTTGGGAGGCTGAGGCAGGCGGATCACCTGAGGTCAGGAGTTGAAGACCAGCCTGACCAACATTCGAAACCCCATCTCTACTAATACTACAAAATTAGCCGGGCATGGTGGTGCATGCCTGTAATCCCAGCTACTTGGGAGGCTGAGGCAGGAGAATCACTTGAACCCAGGAGGCGGAGGTTGCAGTGAGCTGAGATCGCACCATTGCACTCCAGCCTGGGCAACAAGAGTGAGACTGCTTCTCAAAAAAAAAAAAAAAAGGAAAAAAGAACAGAAAAAGAAAAAAAAGAAAGCAACAATCGATGCTATATTTTGAAAATACAAATTCAGACCGATGAATCCGTTGTGGCTGGGGTCTGATCATGTCACCCCCGCCTTGTTTGTGGCTTCCTATGTCCGTAGGAGAGTGTTCATTTCTCAGCCAGAGCCTGTGTAATTTGCCCTCCAAACCTCTCCAGACTCATGCTGAATTGCTTTCCCCTTTTTCCTGTGCTCTCTAGCTCCCCCTCTGCCCTCCAGAAAATCCAAATTGAACTACTCAGAGCTCTCTGAAAGCTCCATTCTCTCTTGCTTCTGGGCCTGGGCACCTGCCTAGCTGCCAACCGCCACCCCCAACTCCCACCTGTCCTCAAGACTTGGCTTAGACACAGCTCCCTCCTCCTCGATGCTCAGAGGACTTCAAGGTGATCCAGGGAATGCTTGTGAATGAATGGAGAAGCCACCAAGTGAGAGAAGACACTAAAATCCACGGACACAGCCCCAACCCTCAGCTCACAAGGGCAACAAGAAACACACCTGACACCTACGGCCAGGCTCCACATGGAAATCAGGTTCACTGCCACAGCCACAGCCATAACCACGTAACCCAAGGGATACATACAGCTGCAGCTCCACACCTCGAGTCAGACCCCAGACCCTACCCAAGCGACGACCCAGTTCAGCAGTAGAATACAAAGGCATCATGCCCCACATGGCTGGCCTCAGCATAAGCCACACAATCCAGGTCAGATCCAATGACTATCACTGTCCACCACTGACTTTCACCGACCCCAAGGTGGCCAGTCCTCCTTTCTGCCAAATGCACATGGGCCCAGGGTAGGATCAGGGCTGGCTGGCTCTTCCCAAACCTCAGCCCGGCAGCCCACTGTGCCACATCTCCCTAGCACGTACCTTCGAGCACTGAGAGCTTGGCACTAGTGTTGATCTCACCCAGGCTGTTAGTAGCTGTACACTCATAGATGGCTTCATCTCGCTGCACCCGCAATGGCTGGATCCGAAGCACTGACCCTGCCCCATCATCAAACTCAATGACCTGTCAAGGGGACAGACATGGGGTCACAGCCTACTCAGGACACAGGAGCCTGCTCAGGGTCAGTTGTCCTCCCACCTCCAAAAGGTCCATGGGGAAGGAGACTGAAAGGAGAGAGTGTGGGCAGACCCTCAGCCCTGCCTACCCCTTCCCACCACAGACGCACCTCGAAGCGCTGGGAGCTGACTTTCTTCCCCTTCTTCATCCATGTGATGCGTGGCTTGGGTTCTCCTGTGGCTTGGCACACGAAGGAGGCTACCCCTCCTGACAGCCCAGTCTGGTCCTCAGGGACTTTAATGAAGACAGGTTTGCCTGGAAGAGATGGAGACACCAAGTCACCATGGCACAGTCACTACAGGAATGGCCAGTGAGGCAGGTGGCAGTCATGGGAGCAGAGAGAAAGACCTACAAAGAAAACACGGACACCTCACCTTTATGCAGCACTTAGTATGTGCCAGACATTGTTCAGAGAGCTTAACATTTGTTAACTCTGTTAAGCATATGAGGTGGGTGCTATAACTGTTATTATCTGTTTCTAGAGGCCCAGAGAGGTTAAGGGATTTGTCCAATATGACACAGCTGGTAAGTGGTAGAGCTAAGATCGGAATCCAGCTATTCGGAGTCTGGAGTTCACACTACTACTGCACCCTTCCGTTGCCCTCCCCACATCAATTCCAAGCTCCAGGAAAAAGGCGTGCTGGAGAGCTTCTGGGAAGAGCTCCAGCTCTCCCCGAGAGCTGTCCCTCCCCCTGCTCTCCATGTCAGTGATGGCACCACCATCCACCCCGGGTCTCCAGCCAGGAACCGTGACTCCTCCTTCTCTCCCAGCCCCCACATACCAACAGCAGTCCCCAAGGCCTAGACAGTCCAGTTCCTAAGTCTCTCTGGATGTCTTCCCAGGTGAATGCTTTCCTGTAAATCTGCCTCTCCCATCCCTCCCCCACTGACTTGGTTACTGCCTTCTGACAGCCTCCTCAAGGTGTCCACAGGGAGGCAGAGGGAGGAAAAGAAAGGTGGGGGCTCGGCAAGGCGCGGTGGCTCACGCCTGTAATCCCAGCACTTTGGGAGGCTGAGGTGGGCAGATCACGAGGTCAGGAGATCGAGACCATCCTGGCAAACACGGTGAAACCCCGTCTCTACTGAAAACACGAAAAAATTAGCCAGGCGTGGTGGCGGGCGCCTGTAGTCCCAGCTTCTAGGGAGGCTGAGGCAGGAGAATGGTGTTAACCTGGGAGGCGGCGGAGCTTACAGTAAGCAGAGATCGCGCCACTGCACTCCAGCCTGGGTGACAGCGTGAGACTCAAAAAAAAAAAAAAAAAGAAAGGTGGGGCCTCAGACATGGCACTGCCACACCCTCATCACCTTAGTACACATACCAGGGCCAACCCGCAGCCCCTATCCCTAAGAATTCCACCACCTAGGGTCATGAACCCAGAGAAGCCCAACCCATTTGCTACAATCTTGTAGCAATAATTCGTTAATCTTGACAGCTGATCCGTTTCCTATTAATCAGGCCAATGAACAGCTCCAAAAAGGGCCAGTGCCATGAGAAATGACCTTTCAGACCACCTGTTTGGTCCCCAGGAGCCCAGGCCCAGCCTGGTACCTGGCACAGAAACGTGTGCAATGATCACAATCCTTTGCCAAGCACCCAGTCTGCACCAGGTTCTTTATCTTTAGTCCTTCATTGTTATTATCCCCAGTTTACAGGCTCAGAGGAGTCAAGTCACTTGTCCAAGGTCACATGCCAATGAAGGGCACATCTGGGACCTGAATTCAGGCATGTTTGACTGTAAAACACCTGGTACAAAACAGCTCACACAAGACTGTCAGGGACCTTGACAAGAACAGAGTCAGTGGAGTGGTGGGTGGGGGGCCAAAGCCAGACCAAAGCCAGCCAAAGAATGACTGTGAGGTGATGAGGGAGAGAGGGAAGTACAGGTGACTATACAGCCGGCAGCTGTAAAGGATGAGGGGGGAAGGGAGGTTTGTGAATTTTTGTTCTTCTTTTTTTCTTGAAGACAGATATGAAAGGCAATGTTTAAATGCTGATGGGAGCCAGCAGAGAGGGAGGTGTTGATCCAGCAGAGGAGGGTCAGCAGATGGGGCAGAGTCTCCAAGGAGGAGAGGGTCTATGGGAGCGAGGTAGGGAGTAGCAGCTGCAGGTACCAGCAGGGAAGGAACTTCTGAGAACTCCAGGGGCCAGGGGCTCTGGGGGTTTTATGTAATTATTATGCAAGTCACTCACCATCTCTGAGCCTCTGTTTTCCCGTCTCCAAAACAGTGACACGGGATTCTGTCATAGATGGAATGTCTGTAAACTGCTTTACGTGGTGGGCCTTCCATGAGTGAGGCCATCATTTGTATCAACATTATCAGTCTCATAGCAATCCCACAAGGTAGGAAGTATTATTATCCCCATTTAAGAGGTGGGGAAATAGAGGCTCAGAGGGTGAAATGACTGGCAAGTCAGAGGGATGCAGGCGTGGAGCTAGGGTTTGATCCAGCCTTCTCACTCCTAAGCTCACCTATGGCCTTCCCTGGAGGAAGACCTTGGGACTGACTATGTTCTTAGAGTGCCTAGGGCAGTTTTGGGCAGCCAGCTCAGGGAGGCTGTAGCGGCCAGAAAGACAAGGAGACACCACAGAAGGTCCAGAACCCCCCAGCGTGCCTTGCCCTTCCCCTGAATGCCATGTGACTGAGGCTCCAGGCTCTCCCAACTGCAGCTGTCTGCAAAGTTGGCCCCTGTTGCTCCTTCCAGACAGGCCCTTTCAGACACGACTCTCCTGCTCAGGCTCCACTGGGGGTGTCTCCTGTCCCCCACCCCCATACCACGCACTCTTCCCCCACACTTGAAGCCCTCCACAGAGCAGCTCAGGGTTCTCCATTTGCGCTGCCACACCCTAGTCCAGATACCACCTTCCCTTGACTGGCACCCCACTAGCCTAACACGCGGGAGCCCCTGCCTCCAGGCTTGCCCCATGCCTCCCGTCTGTTCTCTACTTAGTGTCCACAGTGAGCTGACAGACTCCCCCGACACCCAGCCCCATCAAAACCCTCCAAAGGCCCCCGAATCACTCTCAAAACAAAACACCTATTATGGCAGACAAAGCCGCCGGGTCCGACAGAGCTGCTCTCCCCAGAGCCCCAGCTTTGACTCCTCTAAAGAAGCAATGTCATGTTCCCTGCAGCCACAGGGCCTTTGCATAAGCTGCTGCTTCTGCCAACCTCCACCATACCCTCTAACTTCCATTCATCCTTCTGCTCTCCATTTGAATATCACTGCCTTCTCCAGTCCCCCTGCCCCCAACCCATGTGCTCAGTTCCTGGTTTGAAACTCGAGGGTAACTCCCTTGCCTCCCACAGCACTGCTCCTAGCTTACTACCTACCTGCTGAGCTTATAACTTTCACTCACGGTTTATTATGCACACGTGTGAGGCTATTACTTTTCCACATTTTTGGTGTTTGATTAATGGCTGCTTCCCCTCCTAGAGCATAACCCAGGGCAGGGCAGAGAGCATGCCTGTTTGGTTTCCTGTCCCAGTGTCTGACCCAGTTCCTGGCATCCAGGAGTGGAGAATGAAAGAAGGACCGAACTGAGAAACTGAGGAGGATGAGGACTGCGGCCCCTGCTGCACCAGGGGAGAGAAACCTGGGGAAAAAGTGCCCCTCCAGCTCCTGCCGGGACCTGCAGCGGCAGAAACCGGGGGCTGGAACCTGCTGAACCGGAATGGCCGGGCGAGTGGGCCTGGGGGCGGGGCGGGGCGGGGCGGGGCCTCAGCTCCAAACAAAGAGGCAGAGAGGAGACGCCGGGGAGGAGAGCCAGGTGTGGGTCACCGGCGGCCTGGAAGGAGGAGGGCCCAAGAGCCGTGGGAGGCTGGGCTGTGCCCAAGGCCTGGGGCTATCGAGGAGGCAGAACAACTCCCCTCCCTTTGCGGCTGGAGAAGAGCCTGCACCCTGCCCGCCCACCCAACAGACTCGGCCAGGCTGGCCCAGTGCAGCCCGAGGAACCAGACAGGCAGGCCCCGCCCCTCAACCAGGCCTCGCCCTCCGCTTCCCTCCAATCCACCTCCACCCGCAGGACACAGCACTGGAGACAAGGCGTTGCCCCTTTCGTTCAGCAGAGAATCCTCGGGGAGCTCAGATCTAACCACACTTCTCCTCAGCTACCAACAGGCCTGACGTTCCGCTCTCCACTCCCCTCTGAAATGTGGTCCTCCTAAGCTCTCAGGCTCACCTTTCTTTAGTCTTTTTTTTTTTTTTTTTTGAGAGGGGGGGGTCTCACTTTGTCACCCAGGTTGGAGTGCAGTGGCACAATCAGCTCACTGTAACCTCCACCTCCATCTCCTGGGCTCAAGCGATCCCCCCACCTCAGCCTCCCGAGTAACTGGGACCACAGGTGCACACCACCATGCCTGGCTAATTTTTTGTATTTTTGGTACAGACAGGGTTTCACCACGTTGCCCAGGCTGGTCTCAAACTCCTGAGCTCTGGCAATCCACCTGCCTTGGTCTCCCAAAGGGTTGGGATTACCGGCGTGAGCCACCACACTCGGCTTCTTTACTTTTTCAACACATATTTTTTGATCACCTACTATAGTATAGGCCCCGCACTGTGCAGAGCACACAGCTTGGACCCACACCAACCAGGCTACCCTGACAGGCCAGGTCCTTGGGCTCCTCCCTGCCTTTGAGCGTGCCCAGCCCAGCCCCTCTCTGATGTCCCACCTGACCAAGCTGCTGTAGGAGCCTGCTGTGTCCCATGGCCTCAGGCGCCCGGGGCTTCCCATCCCAGCACTGACCAGATCCCACAGTGTCAGGTCCCCAGGCAGGCAACAAACCAAGCTACTCTGACTACTCTGCCCAGTGCCTGACCCACAGCTGGTGTTCAGGGAGATCTGAACACAACTTCTGAGACTGGGTCAACAGGGTGCCACCAGAACACACCAGGAGGGCCTTTCTGCCAGTTACCCACTGCCACCTGGCCTGACGCCCCACGAGAGCATGCCCCCTCCCCGACACACACAGTGGTCGCGGGCCGCACAGCCCTTTCAGCTCAGCTCCTGGGATATGCACGGCAACGTTCTCGGGCCACCAAACCCATGCAGGGTGGGAGGAAGTGGCCTAAGAAAGGAGTAAGTGGAAGTGGCTGGAGAAGGGAGGCTGCAACCACCTCCCAGGGAGGTTGTAGGGGTCCAGCCCCAGGGACAGTCAAACTGGGCCACCATCAAGGCTCTTCTATAGAAACTGACTGCTATATTGTGCCTTTCCCATGGAGTACACATACACATGTACATAAAGGGAACACGGAGGCAGAGCTGTGAGGGCCAGCAAGGGCAGGGCAGGGAGCTTCTGGAGAGGCAGATCTTCCTGGCTCTGAGCAGCTTAGGCGGGGACTCAGTGAGCTCCTCTGACTGGTCCTGGAGCCCACTCAGAGACAAGCCTGGTTCCCAGGGACACAGCAAGAGCCCCAGGTCATGGCCTCAGATAAGGGGAATACATACTAGGTTCCAGGCGCCTCGTCCACGTGACCTCAGTTAACCTTTCCAGGTAGGAGTGATCATCCGCATTGTGCAACAGGAAAACAGGCCGAGAGAGAGAAAGCAACGGAACCTGTGGGAAGTCCCACAGGGAGCAGAGTCTAGCTAGGCCACCCATAGAACAAGGGGGAGAGCATGACAACAGACCCTGTGTGCTGCACAGGCTCTGGGGAGGAGGGAAATGACACAACAGACACACTCCCAGCTCCTCAGCCTCTGCCCACCTCTGTCTACCCACCCACCACCCACCCCTCCAGCCAGCACGCATCCTGCTCTGGGCTCCTAGGATTCTGGGTAAATGGGCCATAACCAGGGTCTCACTCCCACCTGGCCCTGGGACCCCACCTCTGTCCCATGCTGTCAGGTTCTCACTGTGGCTCTCCCATGAGTTCCACAGAGAAGCCCAGCCACATTCCTGCTTCTTCCCCCCAACCCCACCTCATTATGCAATATGCCCCCATTAGCAAATGTCCACTCACCCTTCAGGGCTCCCCTCTTCCAGGAAGCCTCCCAACTCCCTTCCCAAGATGCTTCCACCATGGCCTGTGTCAGTGCCACCCACCCAGCACACCCTGTGGTCACTGCTCACAAGCCTGTGCCTCCACACTACAGGTCCTGCCTGAAGGCAGGCACGTGACACGCACTTGAGATCAGCAAAAAACTCTGCCCTGGCTCAGGACACCTCTGGTCCCACAACCTCCCCTCCTGAGAAGCCACGAAGCATGGCTGGGGAAGCTGTGCTGTGGCAGATCCTACCCCAATGTGTGCCCAAATCTCCACTGGAGCTGCATGTGTGGCACTGACGCTGGGGCCTCTGGGCTAACTCTTGGCAGCTGCTTCTCCACCCGCTTCCCTCCACTCCCCTCAGAGGCCAGGGCCCCCATTCATTTGTCTCGTTAAGAGGCCTATTGAAACACATTTGTCCGCTCCGCGCTTCACTGCCCCAGCCATCAATTCTCTGGGGGGCCTACCCTACCTTCTGCAGTGGCCCTGTCCATGTATGGCCACTTGCCCCTGGCTAGTAGTTGCCCAAGCTCAGCCCGAGACTGGCCTCAGTGCAGGGAGAGATCCATAAGTGTGTGCAGTGTAAGACAGGCCCGGAGGACAGACCCTGGCTCCTGGGGCTCAGTCACCATGACCCCGAGCCCAGGCTCCTGCCCCATGGCTCTCTGCTTGGGAGAAGGCCTGAGTCCCCCGAACTCCCTACCTGGATAAGGCAGGATTTCAGCTTCTTCAGCTGCTTTCTACCTTCAAGACCTGGTCTTTGGGCTTTGGTTCCTAAGGAACCAGCATGGAGGTTCTTGACTTTGCTTTAAAAACTGTTCCGCCTTGCCCCTACCAATTCCTACTGGGAATTGGTGAGCCACTAAAAGAAGTCAGCATGGTGGGTGAGTGGGGTGGGTGGGGGGACAGCAAGGGTGTCAAGGTGGATAGAAGCTTGATAATGCAGGGCCTAGAGAAGGGTAACACCCTGGGGGCCTGGGGGCAGGACGGACTGAAGGATTCTAAACTGAAGAGGGACATGATGATGTTTTCACCTTGTGACATGACTCTACCTTTGGAATGCAGAATGGATTAGGAAGGAAAAGACTGGAGGCAGGGAAATCGTCAGGAGGCTGCTGCGTGCAAAAGCCCAAGAGCCGAGGGTGGCTTGGATGAAGGCGGGAGAGAGAGAAGTGGATGCATTCCAAAGATATTCAGAAGGTAGAAGCAACGGAGCTTGGTGATGGATTAGATGTGGGATATCACGGAGGGAGGAGGCTGGGAGGAGGCCCAGGTTCTGACTTGGGTGACCAGGTGGGTGGTAATGCCTTTCACGGGAGAGAACGCGGGAAGACAGCAGGCTAGGGGATGAGAGTGAGGGGTACAGGTTGGAGCGCGTTGGGTCTGAGGCAGTAGGAGGGCAGCTCTTCTCCCAGAATGTGTTATCTGTTGAAGCCCAGCTGGGCCATCCTTCCCCTGCCCTAGAGCTCCTGTCTGAAGGCCCTCAGAGTGCCTGGGTTGGGTCAGTGGGGAGGGCAAGGGCAGTACTTCAGTGTCCAAGAGCTGCTGACCACACGTGGACAAGCCTTCACCTTCCTGCCAACCACGGGGGTCACACCTGATAGGGCTTTCTACTCCAACCTGCCCCTGCAGGTTCCAGGCAAGCCTGGAGATACCCTGCCCCACTTCCCCATGTGATTCCCCACCTGTCTTGTTCCTTGCTCTCACCTCCCCAGCCCTCTCTTTGGTACCTGGTGCTCCCATGACCCTTTGCCCCACCCCTTGGGAATGCCTGCCCCTTCTCCTTTCCCTTCTAGCTCCACCCAGGACCCAGCACCTAAGGACAAAGGGCGGGACCATGCCAGTCCCGCCCCACTCCAGAATCAGTTTCTGAATAATTAATGAGCCATTAGAAGAAAGAGCCCTGGTGGGGCAAGGGGAGAGATCTGTGCCCAGAGATAAGGAGGCAGAGGCGGGTGGGGGAGCCTATGGCCTGGTGACACGTGGGCTGACCCCAAGGTTGGCCCTGGATCACCCCTGGGCTCTGGACAGGCTGGGAACGGCCCCTTCCCCCAGGGACCTTGGCTCTGACCTCGCCCCTCCCCCTCAGCTTGCAGATTGGCTAAATCTGCCCTGTGCCCCGCCTCCCACCAGTAACCAAGCAGTGGTAACCATGGTGACGGGGCGGGCTGCGGCCAGTCTCATAGTGCCAGGCAGGGGGAAGGGCAGCAGGAAAGGGACCAAAGTTCGGAGTTGGATCTGGATGGGGACAATTCCACCCCCTTCTAACACAAACACACACAGAGGGGCGTTGCTCAGCTTCCTGCCGGCCAAACACAATCCTTCCCCCATTTCCAGGGCTGAGGAGCTGGGGTGGGGGGGATGCTCCTTTGCCTAGAAGGTCCCCATGAAAGGAGAAGGAGGGGCTCAGATCTGCATATTTGGATCCTGAGGGTCCAGCGTAGGGGAAGAGCTATGGGTGGCTCCTGCTTTTGACCCTCCTTGGGCCTATAGACACACCCGGCATCCTGGGCAAGCATCCATACACATGCCCTGCGTGCCACCCCCCGATTCCCATGCCGACCCCTGGCTGTAGCTCACACTGTGCCTTCAGCACAGATCTGCAACAGTGGACACAGCACACGCACAGGCACACCACACAGTGACCACATGAATCCAGGACAGGTCTCACCCTAGCCCCGTAAGACAGGGTCACGATTCGACTGCCCCACTCTGGTGCCTAAAGATGCTCCTAAGTACCCAGACATTCCTTAGAAAGAGGCTCTCCAAGCAGTGGGGGCTCTCTAGGACAGAAGGTCTAAAGAGTTTCTGGCCCTCCTGTCTCTCCTAGTAGCTGGTCTGTCCCCATCCCAGAGTCCTGCTGGGAAGGATGCCACCTTTCAACCTGGGAGATCTGCACCTTGAGGGTTCAGACTTACTGTCACCATGGGCGCCTGCCACCAAACCAAGCATCACCAGTGCAGGCACAAGGGGCACCATCGTCCTCCCTGGGGCTGGCTCGGGGGCCATCCAGGGCTCTAGCTCCACAGCCAGCCACAGCCCAGGACAATCAACCTGTAATGGAGAGAAGGGCAGAGCTAGTTAGCTGGTATTTACTGGTATCCCTAATGGCCACCCCTGCCGCTTCCTGACCCCCACTGACCGACTGACCATCCAGAGCCTAGTTCAACAGACCCCCCCGCCACTTGGGCTGTGCAATGACCACCTAGACCTCTGACCCCAGTGACCACCCAAGTTCCTCACTGGTTCCCCAGCACCCATAAGGACAGCCCAATAGTCACAGTGGAGGGAGAAAGAGTGCAGGAGGCCTTCAGGCCATTCTCTAAACCTGAGTAGGGGGTACAGGGAGTGGGTGACATCAGAGAATGTACAGTGTGTTCCATTCCAGACCTTGAGCTTCTAACTCACCCCCATAAGAGGACAGAGAAACAGGGTCAGAGAGACGCTTAGGTGGGACAGAAGAGAGACAAGACAGAGACAAGGAGCAGTGAAGGGCTAAGCAGACTGACTCTGGAGTCTCCCTGGGATAATTCTGTTGCCCCTCCTCTCCCCAGCAGGGAGGGAGAAGGTGGGAGGCCAGACTCCACAAGCACGCTGAGCACAGGCCCCAGAACACAGGCTTGTTAGCAGATGAGCTCCAGGTATCAGAGGCTTCCAGCCAAAGCCACAAGCCATCAGTGCTCGCCAGGACGTGCTCTTGACAAGCTGCTGCTGCCCTGCCTGGCCACCTTCATCCTACCCAATTCCCATGGTACCTTCCCACTTCACAGAGAAACCACAGGGAGGCCTTAGTGGCCAGGAATGGGGGTGCTAGACCCTAGAATTCAAACCCCACATCTCTTCTGCCCTTGCCCCAGAAGCCCAGAGCCGAACAAGTGTAGGGAGGATGGGGTGTGAGCCTCAGGGGCCGATGTTTGAGACAGGAAGCTATGCACAAAAAGACTGAGTAGCCTCTGGGACTGGCTGAATGCCTCTAGGCCTTTACTCCCAAGCCTCCTGGCCTGGAGTGCCCCCAGGCACACCTGGGTGAAGCCTCTAGTGTGGCCGCACTGTACATGGGAGATACGCTGCTATTGCTCCCTGGCCCCACTGGTGAGCTCCCCAGGGTCTCTCTCCCATACCCCTCACGGGGGGCACCAGGGGATGTGTGGAAGTGCCCACAAGCTCTGATCACACCATGCTCTGGGCAGACGGATGAGACGTGGTCAATCCCTCATGAATGCTGTGAAGACACAACAGAGCAGAGTGCATGACGAAGGACACGCCTTGGGGCCCCGCAGTGATACCCATGGACTTCGGTCAGGGAGTTGTGATCAGACCCAGGTCCCCGCTGACCCACAATGGTAAAAGAATTTTCAAGGTGACAGGGCAGGTGAACAGGAAGGGGCAGGGCTCAAAGATGCTCCAGTCCTTTCTGAAATTTGAACCCTTGTCTCAACTGAGATAATCAAAGGTCATGAGGTCAGGGAGCAGCAGTTGAGCAAGGGTGTTGGACAAAGCAGGTGGGACTGCAAAGTGGAATGGGGCCAAACACAAAGGAAAACGGGTGGGAGTTGTCCCCTGTCCCAGGATCTCACCAAAAATCTGAGACAGGAGCTGAACAACAAAGTAAGAACACTGAAGGGGCATGATGGGTGTCCATTTACACCAAGCTGGGGGGGGATCTGCTCCATGATCCCAGAGCTCAGGCGGCTGAGACCACAATGACGCCTGCAAGGCCACGCTGGGATGGGGGTCACACATCACTAAGGCCCTGCCTGAGCTTGCGCTATGGTGCCACATGCAGCCAACAATGGAGCACCTTCCCAGCGGCCATCAGGTGGTGGACTATGAGTGGCTCTTCCTCCCTGGGCCTGTGGACACATCTGGTATCCTATGCCAGGCCAGGTCATCATGGGGGTATGGGCCTCTGATGGACCATCCTGGAGCCCCTGATTGAGATACAGGAGTTTATAACTCAATAGTTGTGTTGCAACAAAGGACAGGGTACAGCGGCCTTGTACCGGCATCACGGGTATAACACTATAATAGTCACAGATGTTTACTCCCAGGAACAAGCATTCCAAGCATGTAACTAACCCCTGCCAGGCAGGCTTCATAGGGACATAGTCCGCCAGCACGAGCATATCTCCCTGCTCTGAAAATAAAATGCACAGTACAGTCATCACAGGATACAGCTCCCCAGTACAATGAGCAGAGGCTTAATCCCCTGTAGCCGCCTTGGTGCGGTAATCATAGCAGTGTAACTCCCAGGTGCAGACATCATGGAGGTGTAACCATGTGGTCTAGATATCACGTGGGTGGACCCAGAGGGTACAGTGCAGCTGCCTGATAAGGACATTACAGGGGTGCAACTCCCCATACATCATCACAGAGATGTAACGTGCTGTTACAGACATCACGGTGGGGGCAGAGCTCCCAGGAGAGCCATCGTGGGGGTAAACTCCCAGAATAGACATCCATGTGGTACCAGCTTGGATGAGAGTCTGGCCATGGGTGTTCAGAGAACTTGGGCCTCAGGTAACCCTACCCCCAACCTGGGGCCTCCAGGAACCCCGTGTCTCTGGGTTGGGGTGCTCAGGACACTTTGTTCAGATCCAGAAAGTAGAAAAGAGAGCTTCTTCCAGTGGTCCATGATGGACACAAGGACACAGATGCCCAGGGAGATGGGGAAACACAAGGGACACACACAAACACATTCTCAGGCAACTACTCTGGCAACCACACAGCTGTATGAGCCAGGGCCTCTCCCTCACCAGCTCCTGGTGAGAGCAAACTGCCTCCCGCCCCAGACTCCGGGCACAGAGCCTTCCCTGGTGTCAGGCAGTTCAGGCCACTCCCAGCTCCAGGGCCTCCCTCATCAGAGCAGAGCAGCCCTGGATCCCCAGGCCTGGCCTCAAGTCTAGACCTTGGCCCTACACCAGCCCCCAGAGTCCCAGGGTCACCTGCGGGGAGAAGGTGGGAGAGGAACAGGGGGCAGGGCTGCTGCTAGCCTGAATGCGGTTGCAAGGCTGAGCACCTTGTGAATCCATGCAACGGGCTTCACAGCAGAGCACCCACTTCACCAGCATGGCTGGGTGAGCCTGGGCTTTCAACAACCCAGATAAAAACAAGGCCGGGGCACTTGGGCACTCAAGCTCGTCTCTGAATTGCACTGTGGACCATCCGTTCTGCCAAGCTGACATACTTGGGCAGGAACACAATTACATACGGTATGATATTATAGAATATAATTGGACACAATTTTTCCACATTCAGAATGGTTTTAATATATCCTTTTCCTTTGCTACGTCAGTGTAAAGCTGCCAACTGCCCTTTCTTGGGAAGAACTGTCCTTTATTCTCAAATTTTATCCTTGGTGTTAAAATGTTCTTTCCTGTATGAAATGATGGGGATAGCAGATAACAGTTGTTTTTTTTATAATGCCTTTACTTGGCAAAATAAAAAATTGCCAACCCCATGTCTGGCTCTTGAGTACTTTTGGAAATTGTATTGGTTCGTGAAACCAAAGAGCCTGGGAATCACTGCTTTGAGGGAAAAGGAAGAAGCAGGCACTAGAGCAAGCCACAGCGTTCGCGTATGAACGTCACAGAAGGTTCATGTTACAAAACACAGAAGCCATGCCACCTCCATGCAGCCCACCCTAAGCACCCTGCCAGCCTCTATGGGGGCCCAAGGGACCATGTGACACCAATGATGGGGGGTTCCCTGGCTGGAGAACAGCTGGGATCATTCCTGAGTCGTCATAAATATGCAAACACAGATTGATTTGTTTCCTTGGGCAAGCATTACTATTCACAAATATTAATTAGTCTCCAGATACCACCTGTTTCTGCAGCCTCCCCCATCTTACCTCCCCAGGCCAGGACCCTGGGGCCCAGAAATGGACATGAGCAGAAGGAGGAGTATCCAGGGCCCCACAGAGCAGACGGCCAAGAGGAAAGGCCAGCACTTGGGCAACGGGAAGGAAAGCGCCTGTCGGCAGGGCGAGCTCTGAGCTGTTCATCTTCTGACCAGCGGGCAGCTAACCGAGCCCTTTGGTCATGTCCTGGGCAGTTCACCGCGTGGCACTGCAGCAGTGGCCGCGGAGGCGGAAACAGGCCTTGTTAGACTTGGGAAGGGAAAACCAACATGTTTCCAACTCTCACCAAAGCAACCACTGGATTATGACAGGAATAAATCACAGTCTCAGCCAGGACCCCTGACCTAGGGAAGGAGGGGCCTGTGGGGAAGAGGGCGAGGCCGCCTTCCCTCCTCCAGCCAGTTGGCTGGAATCTGTGAGCAGAGCCAGGAACAGCCCTCCCTCCCACGGCTGGTATTGGGGCTCCCACCAGCTGGACTGAGTCCCATCCTGTTGCAGCTCTTAGTTTCTCCATCTCACTGAGGAGTGGAGGGGGAGATTAGGAGGAGTGTCACAGACTCGGAGGTGGCAAAGGGTCAGCAGGAGACTAGCTCTGGGGGCAAGTGACCAAAGGGGACCAGGAGAGGTATCTTCCTGCAGCTGTAATCCCTAAGCCTCCAGGCCCCTTCCTCTGGGGCTGGGGTCCCTCTTGGATTACTGTTCCCCAACTTTGCTGCCTCCAAGCCTCTGTACTTGCTGTTCTGTCTACTGGAAAAAAATGACCTTCTCCTGCCCCAGCGCTCCTCACCCCTCAGAACTCTGCTCAAGTGGCCCATCACTGTCCATCTTCCCCACTGACCCGCCCCAGTTTTCCAGCTTTGTACAGTATAGTGAAAGCAGCAAGAGGCTGTAGACCAGAGGTTCTCAATTTAGGATAATTTTGCCCCCATGGGACATTACACAACGACTGGAGACATTTTTGATTGTCGAGACTGGGGAAAGCGGGGAGATGCTACTGGCATCTGGTGGGAAGAAATCAGGGATGCTGCTAGACACCCTATAATAACAAGCCCCACCCCCACAATAAGGGGTTATCTGATCCAAAATATCAACCGTGCTGAGGCTGAGAAACCCCAACACAGACAACATGATCCTTTGCCAATTGAGTCTAGAGCCTGACCTGGCCTCTGCCCCAGAACCCAATCCCCTGGGCACCCTGGGCCTTGTACCCAAGGCAGCTCCAACCTGGCTTAATTCCTGTACGAGCCGGCTCCTGGCCTTGGGACCTCAGAGTACCTTCCCCTGTACCCCCATATCAGCCCTACCCAGCTTCCAGAAGTCAGGAACTATAGCACACCCCATCTTCACCCCATCAGACATGCCATCGGCTAGTGGCCTCCCCAGAGGACAGAGGGCTCCACCTTCAGGTACCTCTTCTGGCAAGACTGAACTTCAAGGTAGGTCAGACCATCATCTGAGGATGGAGAGGCGAAGAGACACATGATGTCCCTATACCCACCCTCCCCATCTGACCTTTCCAGCCTGTGACATAGTCCCTCTTGCACCCTCTACATAACCCCAGTGCCCATCTCACCAAGCATAGGGCCTGAACTCCAGCAGACACCCAAGACACACACATTTCCTTCCCCTACCCTGGCCAGACCCATCTCTTCCACAGCCTTGTTAGTTCAGCCACCCATCCAGATGTTCAGTGGGCAGGGTGATGAACAAAATAGTCAGAGGCTCTGCCTTCAAGGAGCTTACCGAGAATGAACAGACCCACCGAGTTCTTGGCTCAGGATGGCCCAACCAGAACTCATCTGCCCCAATCCCACTCCTCCTCCAGGGTGTGCAGTCTTGGGGACAGCTCCACTATCTGCTCAGTCACCAAGCCCGCAAACCCTCCTTAACTGCTCCC
Source organism: Trachypithecus francoisi (assembly GCF_009764315.1). Taxonomy (NCBI): domain Eukaryota; kingdom Metazoa; phylum Chordata; class Mammalia; order Primates; family Cercopithecidae; genus Trachypithecus; species Trachypithecus francoisi. Next base: position 80,964,165 of record NW_022681457.1, read on the forward strand.
TTGTCCTCATCCCACACATCTAACCCATCAATAAGTTTGAATCTGCCCTGCCTTCATCCTCACTACCACTGTGTTAGTAAGACCTCATCACTTCCTGCCTCTTCGGTGGGCTTCCTGCCTTCAATCACTCCCCTCCAACCTGGCCTGCACACAGACCAATGCCACCTTTCGGCACATAAAAATGCAAATCTGCACTTTTGTTTGCCACTTTATTCCAGAGCAGGCACTCAGATAGTGTTCCATGAATGAATCAACGGATGGGCAATGGACAGATGAATGCATAGATATTGCTTCTCCGCTTAAGAACCTTCAATGCTGCTGTATTGCCCTCAGGAAAAAGTCTAAATAACGTCTTTAGCCTGACATCCAAGGCCCATGATGCTGACTCTAAACCAACTCGCCAACTTCATTCCCTACAACTCCAGCCCACCCATTCTGTGCTTCTAACAGAGAGGAGGACAAGGGGACCTCAAAGAGATGCAGAGGACATGCCCAGATCCTGCAGGCACCATATTCTTTCTACCACAACCTACAGTCGATGGGAACAGTCTTTTCTACAGAAACGTGGTGAATGGAGAAGCAGAAGATAGATCCTGGTCTAAGTCCCAGGACATCACCAGAAGCCTATTTCACACCTACAGTAGCTGACGAGCTGTATGTCATTCCCCATCCACCTCTATCATCCACTCCAGCCAGAAACTCAGGCACCATCCGTGACATCTCCCCTCCCTCATGCTCCGCATTCAATCCTTCACCATGTCCTGTCTACTCCACCTTCCTAAATAGCACTCACATCCCTTCTCTCCACTTCTGTCACTGCCTCCCTGGTCCATGCCTCCACATCTCTCACCAGCACTCACTGGATCATGTCATGCCCCCTGCTGACACCCCCTATATAGTTCCACTGACCCTGCACCAAAGTCTAAGCTGCTCAGCCTGGCCCACAGGACCCCTATGCACTCCTGCTCCTGGCCACTTCTTGGGGCACACTCACCAGGTCTTTGCTTCTTCACCCCAGTCACTCTTGCTGGATACTCAGCACCAAGGGCAGGGCACCAGGGCCTCCGCTCCTTTCTGGACAGAAAGGAAAGCATATGAAAAAACATCAAGAATTTCATCACAGCAGCATATGTATTGACACAGAAAGACATTAAAAATTTGCTGTTTATGCAGAAAAAAAAAGCAGGTTATGGAAATGTTCATGTAGAACCATCCCCATCTGGTAAAAATGCCCATCTTTTCCCTTCACTCCCTCCTTCATTCATTTTGATACTCCCTGAGCACCTACTATGTGCTAGACGTCCTTCCAGGCACTAGCCATATAGTTGTGAGCCACACAGACCAAGTCCCTGACCTCAGCAATAGACTCTGTGGCCCAGCTCCTCAGCATGACCCCAGAGCCAAGCAAAGTCGGCCACCTCCGCAGCCCTACCTGCCCATGCTCTCCTCCTGCCAGAATGGGAACTTCCTCTTCTGATCCTCAAATGTGCCAAATTTCTTCCTGTCTCCCAACCTTGCCGGTGCTGAATGCCACTGCCTGGCACAGGCTACCCGTGCTCCTCTGGCCAATTTACCCTCGGATCTCAGATCCAGTGGCACTTTCTCAGGGAAGCCTTCCACGATGTCCCAGACTACCCGCCTGGACCTTGGCTTGGAGCTGTGACCACAAACATGACTCTACATATTTTTACAATGATTGAGTCACTATCATAAGCTTGATAGGAACATGGACTGTGGCTGCCCAGCTCATCTCCATATTCCCAGCGCCGGGCTGACAGCCGGCACGTAGTAGGTGCTTAGTCAACATACACTGAATGAGTGGATGAACGCATGGATGAGTTCAAAGAAAACAGCCCAGCCTGGAAGAACACACTCCAACATACATGCCAGTCTTCAAAGAAGCTTCAGAAGCAATATTTATTTTTGACTTTCTGCTTCTCTATAATTTTTAAAATGAAGGTGTGCCCCTGGATGCCTCCTCCGCTGGCACACATGCAGCAACAGAGCCCAGCCCCTTCCTTCTAGAGCCATTATTGAGCCCCCACCAGCGTGGGTGCCATCCTGAGTGGGGGTGGGGGTCAGATACATCCACACCACCTCACAGAAGCTCAGCTGTTTGGCCTACTCGATGCAAGCTGCACCTTGTAGCAGGCTTCTCACCTCATGCCCTCACATGCACAGTGATCCTCGCCCCACTCCACTCTGCCACCTTGGCTCCTCCTATAACGGATACAAAGAAACCACAGTGGGAGGGTGGTGCATGGGAATGTCCTCACCGGCCCAAGACTGACCCTCATCGTGAAATCAAGGACACACCTCTGCACCTGGAAATTACCCTCAAGTTGCACTAACCACCTCTGCCAATATGGGGGTGCTCTCATCGACTGAAGGCCATCCCAACTGACCCAAGACGGCCCTCGCCAGCTCACCGACCCAGCCTCCACTGCCCCACCTACCTGCACCAGAACCCGCAGCCCTCTCTGCAGGCTTCCCTCCCAGCTCCCCAAGTCGAGTTTCTCGTTTCCAGCAGCTGCTGCTCCCAGCATATAGGCTGCCCGGCGGGTCTGGCCAGACAAACCAGCTTCCAGGCCCCAAACTTAAAGGCCCATTTGTCTAGAGATGCCCGCAGGGCCTCACAGTATTCAAGTGAGGTTTTTGGCTATGCCATTGTGCAGAGACCCTGGGCAGAGGGGCAGAGTCCAAGGCAGGGAACTGGGTAATGGGAAAGGCCTCCCCCAAGCTGGCCAGGCACTGCTGCCACACCCAGGGCCACAGCAGGGTCTCGTGCTTGGAATCTGAGATAGGCCCTACATGGAGCAGAAGCCACACCTGGAAAGAGGAGTGTACCCAAAGCGGCCAGGGACCATTTTAGAAGACTAAACATTTGCAAAGACCCAGAGGCACACAGAACAGCATGAGGGCAGGATCCTAGAAAAGCCAGACAGTAATTTTGAACCACATAAGTCTGGGATCAAACTGGTCTCAAAACAACCTATCAGGCAACCAAATAAAGACTCAGATTCACCAACTGCAGCTCCCAGAACTACTCTACACTCACATTGGGACAGAGCCCAGAACAATCAGGACAACCAGATACACCCCTAGAACAGAGCTGGCACTGACACCTGGAAAGTTGACTAGAAAGCTACTCAGAAAGGGCCTGAATGGTTCAGGACCCAAGTTAGAAACCACACTGCTGGCCAGTCACAGTGGCTCACCGCTGTAATCCCAGCACTTTGGGAGGCCAAGGCAGGTGGATCACTTGAGCCAGGAGTTCAAGAGCAGCCTGGACAACATGGCAAAACCCCGTCTCCACAAAAAATACAAAAATTAGCCAGGTGGGACTACACTTGTAGTCCCAGATACTCAGGAGGCTAAGGTAGGAGGATTGCTTGAGTCCAGGAGGTGGAGGCTGCAGTGAGCCATGACTGCACCACTATACTCCAGCCTGGGCAACAGAGTGAGATTCTGTTTCAAAAAAAAAAAAAAAAGGAATCACACTGCTTTGCACCCAGAAAGGCCTCAGAAGGGGTGAAGTCCACAGTCATGTCCAATATCAAGAAAGAAAGCCCTTGGGGTTAACCCAGGGCTGGCCCCAGCAGGGTTCCCATCATCTGCCAGGCCTGAAACCTGGCCCGGCAGTGGGTCAGCAGCAAGTAGATACCTAGGGGAATACAGGCACAGCTGCCCTCTGGAGCAACCCCCAGAATGCCCCTGTGGCTGCACCGGGAACAGTCCCCAGAAACAGCAGCTAAAATACTGCTAAGGAGCTAAAACCGGAGTTCTCAGACCTAGAAGTCATGGTCCCACAGAGACGTGGTGCATCTGGACCACAGAGGCAGATGCTGGTGGAAAGAGCCTCAGTAGAAGCCCAGGGCCCAGGGAGGGTGGAAGAAAATGGAGAACTCAATACCCCAAGGCTGCCCCTTCTCAAAATTCCCTTCCACCTACCCTAAACCTGGAGTCTCTTCTGCAGGCCTCACCTCTAGTCTTCTCAAGCCCACCACCTGAAGGTCAAACACCTGAGCAACATTCACAATCCCATCAATAACAATGGGGGCTGGGCACCCCCTTTGTTGAGGACCTCGACCTGCTAATCTCAGCCCAGAATTGCAGCAACCTTAGACAGACAGGTACCCTAACCTTAGCAGTCTATCTTCTTATTAAAGGCAACCTCATGTGACCCCTGATGGGAGAGTGCGTTTACACCACCCCTGTTGAGGATGATTACAGTAACTGCAAACACAGACAACAGTACTCACTAGATGCCAAGCCCTGTGCTGTGCACACTTTATACATACATCTTTAATCCTCATAATAACCCTTATAAGGCATGGGTTTTTATTACAATCATTTGACAAATGAGAAAATGGATTCAGAGAGGTTAAGCCACCTGCTTAAAGTCACGCTGCTAGTAAACAGAGTCCAACCCCAGCAGTATAAAACTCGAGCTCTCCCCACTGTCGGAGGTTACTTTCTCTGATAGGCACAGCTCCATGCTCTCACAAGCTCTTGCTTCTCTTTGTCCGGAACACATTTCTCTCCCATACCCTCACACCAAAGCCCCTCCTTGATGCGCCTCCCACACTGAGCCTCAAATGCCCTAAATACCTGAAGGGCCACATGTCCAACTAAGAGCTTATTCTCTGCCCCTCCTCACCAAGTCCCTAACTCAGTGAAGCTTCAGGGCCTTCAGTGAAGGCCCGCTCTACCACTCCCAGGAACCTGGACTCCTTCCTCTTCCTCTCCTTCACTCCCACATGCAATAATCACTCTGTCCTGACAAGTGTGCCTTCAAGATGGCTCCATGCTACCACCTATCAAAGCCAGCATCTTCTCTTACCTTACTTACCTGCACCTCTTGCCCCACTGGGCACCCTGTCTCCATCCTTTTCCCATAGCCACAGAGCATTTTCTGGAAACATAAACCTGACCACAGCACACTCCACCCTCCCTATCCAAGCTTTAAGCTTGGTGTTTTCTCTCTGGGTTCTCAGAGTAAAATGACAGGTACTTAACAGGGCATTCAATGCCCTCTGTGATCTGCCACATCTCTGAATACTTCACAAGTGACAACACCTCCCAGTCTTTATTCATACTATTTTTTATCTGCCTCAAGTCCTTTCTCTCTTCTTCAAACCCCTATTAATCCCTTCAAACCCAGTTCAGATCACTCCTTCTTGGTCTCCTCTGGGACTCATCTCACCCTGACCTCTGAACTCTCCCCTGTCTCTTGATGAACTCTTCCAATGTTCTAACTCAACTCAGAAGTGCAGCTGCTTTAGTTGAGCAGATGCCTGAACCTTAGGCGTGGGCTGCCTCTTCTACATAGCTGTTACCCCCACAGGAAGCAAGGCAGCCGGGGCTGAAAGTGCCTACCCCGGGGTCTGGCACACAGTCAGCAATCAGTAACAGGTCACTGAATTGCTTTTGCATTCTCATGGTGCAACCTGCTCCCACAGGGACCACGAGCTGCTCAAGGGCAGGGCCCTGGCTGCAAGCTTGGACCAAGCACACAGCAGTGTCAGTCACATGGGAAGTGACTGCCACTGCTGATGATGCACTGCCACACAGTTCCCTTGGATTCTTACAACAGCCTTGGGACCAAGTCCGGGTTGGATTAGCTGCCCCATTTTACAGGGAGTGAAACTGAGACTCAGGGAGAAAGGGGGCCTCTTTGAGGCCTGCAGCTGGAAAGTGGAGGAGCCGTGGTATGTATCACAACCTCTATTGCAGGAGGTCTGGGTCCCCTCCTCCCCGCCCCCAGTGAGGACCCTTAAAGCTAGACTCCCATAGTTCGGGCTGATGGAAAAAAGGGTGGACTGTGCCCAAACTGCCAGGGCTGGTATTTTGCTGCATATCAATACGATTACCTACAAAAGATGTGTTGCTAGTTTACGTCTGCTGCAGTCTATAACTCTGCCCCATCAAATTTCTTCACCAGCACCCAACCACCCCCTCCTCTCTTGGCAGCCCTGTACACCAAGCCAACCTGCACAGGGCACACAAAGCTGGATAAAGGGGAGGTATCAGTAGTTGCAAGGGGAAGGAAAAAACGGAGGAAGGAAGGAATTATGTTAAAACAATTTTCTTGTTGAAAGAGGGAAGAGGAAGAGCAGTTGGAAAAAGAAACTAAAAAAACAAAACAAAACACTATACAGACACTTCAAATGATGAGGGAGACAGAGCAAGTAAAATGTGCAAAACAGTGCATATACAAAAATGCACAAGGATGACTGTGCATGTGCACAGGTGTGCTGCGAGTGTGCAGGCACAGATTGCTTGAGACCTGGCTGGCATGCGGGTCCAGGTTTGTGAGTGGGGTCAAGAAAGCAGCTGAACAAGGAGTGTGGGGGGGTGGAGGGGGGTGAGCTGAGTGTGGAAATGAAGGCAAGAGGGTATGAGAGAGTGTGGCCTGTGCCTGGGGCTGAGAATGTAGGGGGTTGTACTTGGGGAGTTACACCTGCTCCTTCTTGAAGCCCTAGGCTCATTCATATAATCAGTAAAAAACAGGGATTTTCATGCTCCCTGAAGCAAGAGTTAATAAGGCGCTAAGCACAGAAATTTCCTTAGATAGCCTGTCAGAACTCTCTTCTGGATCCCTCAGATCCCCGAAGCCTCCCAAAGGATCCCCCATCAGATCTTCCCTTCTCAGCAGATCTCTCCCCATGAGCACCCGCCTGGAACCACCATCCCACATCCTTTTCTACGCCTCTCACCCCAGTGCTGGTTCTCAGGCCAGATCTGGCACCAGGTCGCTCTGGATCCCTGCCCTTGTTCCTTCAGAAGTGGAGCCTTCCTCATCCTAATCCAGCCTCCCGGCCCTGCTCTGTGGCCCCTCAGGGAGATCCAGACAACCCGCAGGCTGGGGCAGCCTCCCTCTCCCATTTCACAGCTCAGGCAGGTAGCGCTCCCCACCCCCAACCTGCTCCAACTCAGGGGCCCTGCACTGGGGGACAGGGGGGTTTGAAATGAGGAGAAAGTCTAGCCCCTCCCCCTCCGGGGTGGAAGAACCAGAGGGGCAGCATTCCAGGGAAATGGGGGGACGCCTAGCACAGAGGGTGCAGAGACACCAAGAGATGAGTGAGAGACAAGAGGCAGAGAAAGATTTAGGAAGGGAGACAGAACCCAAAGAGAGGAAACAGAAGAGACCCAAGGGGAGAGAACAGAGAGACTCAGGAACAGGGAACAAGATGACCCAGGGAGACAGAACGAAGAGACCTGGGGAGAAAGAACAGAGTGACCTGGGGAAAAAGAACGGAGACAGCCGGAGAGACCCTGGGATTGCAGGGGCACTGACACGGGGAGGCAAAGACGCCAAGGAAAACAGAAAGCAGCCGAGACAGAGACGTGGGCACGACGATGGGGAGCCGGCACGGCACGGGACGGGACGCGGGGCGGCCACTGAGTGAACTTTCGGAGCGGGTCCGAGTGGCCACGTCCTCATGGGACAGGTCGCTCCAGGGCCTCCAGGGCGTTGCACCCGGTTGGGGGCGGGTACAACCCGTTCGGCCCCTCCCCACCCCGTGCTCGCGAACGAAGGGGGTGGGGGCCTCCAAACTCGCGCCCGGCGCAGCCCGGGACCGCACGTGCGCCGGGGCCGCGAGCGAGACCCGGGCGCGCCGGCTGCGGATCCCCCGTCGGCTGGGAGGGGGCGCCTGTGCGGCGGGGGCGGGGGCGCGGCCTGGACCCGCCCGGAGCCGGGCGCTGAGGGGTCTGAGGGCCGCCCCCGGAGCGCGTCCGCGCTAGAAGGGGGGACGAGGCGGGACTGATGAGGGGGAGCAAGAGCGCAAACGGGAAACTTTGCGCTGGGCGGGGGAAGGGGGGGCGGGCTGCGGCTAAGGTGCGGCGGAGAGGGAGGGAGGCAGCGAGGGGCGGCGAGGAGCGAGCCAGCCGGCAGCGCTGGGGGCGCGTCTGCCGCGGGGTGAGCGGGGAGGAGCCGCCAGGCTGGGGCGTGGGGGGGGCTTCGCCGAGGCTGCGGGCGCGGCAGGTGGGGGCGCGGCCCGGCCTCAGCGGCGCCCTCGTCCCCCCGGGACCGCCCCCAGCTCCGCCGGGTGGACTAGCGGGGAGGGCAAGGAGAACGGGGAAGGGACGGGCGCGGAGGGGCTGGCGGGGGGCCCGGGGGTCACTCACCGCCTATCCAGGGGCCGTCGGTCCGCATGTCCCCCCGCAAGCCGCTGGGGCCGCTGCTCCCACTCCTCTGCCGCCGCCGCCTCCACCTGGTCCCGCTCCCGCCACCGCCACCCGAGCTGGAGCCGGAGCCGGAGCCCGAGCCGGAGCCGGAGCTGGAGCCGCCGCCTCTGCCGCCGCCACCGCTCCCGCCGCTCCCGCGCCAGCTCCAGCCGCGCGCTCCCCTCTCGCTCGCGCCCGCGCCCCTGCCCCTGCCGTGCGCGCCCCCGGCGCCGCCCCTCCCCTCGTGCACTCTCGCTCGTAGAGCCGCGGAGCCGCGGAGGCCCAGAGAGGCCACAACTCAACGCCAAGTCGAAACTGACCGGGACCTCAATATTGATCCCGAAGCCCAATAATGAACACGGACAGACCAAACTCTGATACTACATCCAGACCCTTCTAGTGGCTCCCAGTCCTAGCATGAACCTAATACCACTCTAGGACCCCATTTCCTCCCCATACAGATCTGAACCTGATACTGAGCCCACACTTTGCCCTAAACCCAATATTGAGTCCAAAGCCCTTAATCTGCCCCCAAATTAACACAAGTAGGAATTTTGTTCTGAACCTCTGTACTGATCCCAAATACCAATTCTGACTCTAAACCTCTTTATTACTTCTACCTGCCCTAACCTTGATAGTGACGCTGGCACCAACTCTGGACCTTAAATGGACCCCTGTGCTAATGCTAAGCCCCCATTCCCTAAATGAACCCTAAAGTCCAAAAGCTACCTTGCTATGGACCGCAATTCTCTCTCTTCTGAACCCCAAGCTTTACATAAAACTCCAGTACTGCTCTCCCATTCCCAGATCAACACCAATGCACTCTGAATTGGGATTCTCAATTCCAGAGTTGGGATTGAGTCACCAGAAAAGGACCCCCAAACACAGATACTGACCTGAAACCCCACCCAACCTTGAGACCATTTAGGACCCTAAACCAACCCAGCTTTAATAATAATCTTGGAACCCAAGATGAGACTGGCTTTGCAGAAACCCCACACAAAGCCCCTTCATCCTCATGCTCACCCTCCACTTCTCTGACCTAGTGTCAACCCCAAACAGAGGCTGGCTAATACCCCAATATTATACCAATTCCAACTGTGAACCTTACATTGGCCTCGGAATTAAAGACGTGATAATGCCCTCCAAGTCAAATTTAAATCTCAGTATTGAGTTTCTGACTTCTCATATCAAACTCAGATGATGACCCTAGAAATGTCTGGGTGAAACCAATAACCTACCTGAAGATTTATTCCAAGACCTACTGATCAGAGGGATTTGATGAGCTTCAACCCAAGAGCCCCTGCCTCCAGACCCCGCCCCCATGCAATCCATGCTACAACCACTCAAGAGTCAGCCAAAGCCACACCAGCTCTTTCCTATCTACCGCCCCGCCCCCCCCACCCCCCCTCCCCCATTCTCTGCCACTGCTTGCTAGGCTTCACCATGAAGGATGGGGGAACCTACCCCCACTGCCCTGGGTCAGGTAACTGAGCAGAGGAGGAGATGACATTTCTCCTCTGTGGGGTTTCTTCTGCGGGGTGTTTCTGGTATAACACCTGAGTTTGGAGTCAGGTGAGAAATAAAATTTGGACATTGTTGAGGTGCCTGGATTCAGAGATCACGTGGTAATGTGCAGGGCAAGGTTGCTGTGATGTTCAGGGATCTGGGCTGAGGGATCAGGTTCTGTTAACCACCTGATTCACTGCCTGTTTTTGTCCTGAACTTGAATTCACAAACAGTGCGTGTGCGCCCCCTGGTGTGTGAGGAGGGGATGGGACTGGCTCTGGTGATTCTGGACAGTTTGGTTTGGATGACAAACGGATCAAAAATGAATATTTCCAATGTGTGGTTTTTCACAATTGGTAATTTTGGTGCACCATAGGGGAAGTATTGCAAATTTTATGCATCTTTAAGCATTTTTGCCTTTTTTTCCAGAACTTTGAGGATTTAGAGTTTCCCTGTCGGCCCCCAAATTTTAAAAGTATACTTTTCAGCCAATTATGCCTGCCCATTGCTGAGTTATTATAACAGTTCTTTTCCTTGGCTTCATTGGCCCACCCTCTCCTCACTGGCTCCTCTCTCCGATTCCTTTACCACCTCCTCTTCTGCTCTTCTGGGACTCTGTCCTAGGCCTCCTCTTTTCTCTTGCTCTGCCCCTTTTCCCTGGACCATCTTGACCACTACCAACCATATGCTGATGACTTCTAAGTCTCTATCTCCAGTCTGGGCCGCTCCTGTGAGCTCCAGATCCATATAATTAAGAGCCTCCTCTGTCCTGCCCACCCCAGATCTGCTTACCTTCAATACTCCCCATCTCAGGCAGTGTCATCTTCAGTCACTTAGTCACTGACATGCAGAGACCTTCCCTCCTGCATCACTGTCCAATCAGTCATCAGTCCTGCAAATTTTGAAAAATAGAGACTAGAGACCATATGGCTTCACGAGGGACACATGCAGAGAGTTTCTGGCTTTTGGGTTTCAGTCCACACACACACAAAGCCAAACTGGTCCTAACTTCTCTTGCATGCAGTTATAATATAATGCCCCTTAAGACTTGTTCTACTGGCCAGGCACAGTGGCTAACCTCTATAATCCCAGCACTTTGTGGGGCTGAGGCAGGCAGATCACCTGAGGTCAGGGGTTCGAGATCAGCCTGGCCAACATGGTGAAACCCCATCCCTACTAAAAGAAAAAAAAAATACAAAAAGTAGCCAGGTGTGGTGTTGTGCACCTGTAATTCCAGCTACTTGGGAGGCTAAGACAAGAGAATTGCTTGAACCAGCCTGGGCCACAGAGTGAGACTCAGTTAAAAAAAAAAAAAAAAAAAAAAGACTTGCTCTACCTTTAGTGTGTTTTGGCACCTTAAAGCCAACTGTATCTGTTTGGAACCATTGTTTCCTCCAGGAAGTCATCCTGGCTGTCACCACTGTTTGCATCTGTGTCTGTCTCCCCGATCTATGGACAGCAGGTTCCTTGCAGGCAGGAGAAATGAGTCTACCTTGTCCCCTGTCATATCCCAGTGGCCAGCACAGGGTCCTGACACACAAATAGATACATATTTGTTAAAGGAATGAAGATTGACTTTCCTATCCGTGCTCAAGGAACCATCAGACATAAATGACTAAATGAGGAAACAGCTCCATGACCAAGTCTTAGCGCTCATCCAGCCCCAGTCTTCTGTAGCCCTGGCATGCACTAGAAGAGGGGCTCGTGGTGTTCGCTAGCCTGTGTGCCTGCTAACCTGGGCCTTGGTAGTCCTGAAGCTCTGGCAGCGCTGTTCCCTCTGCCCCGCATTGCCAGGGCTACTGAGCACAGTATTGGAAGGTAGGTGAGCTGGGACCCCTGGTTTCCTGTGGTTGAATAGCAGATGTGCTCACTGTTCTACCAACCAGGCTCTTGCTCCAAACCCCACAGGGACACAGGGGTCTCAGAATCCTAACCCATTGGCATCTGCCCTCTCATTCACCCACATGTGGCAAAGTGTTTGCTGAGGCAGGGCAAGAGAATGCCTGTAAGCAGCCTGCCCAGATCTCTGCATGTACGCCATCTGGAACTAGATACAAACCCAAGGTAATGAAACTAGAGGCCTAGGTGCCGAAGCCACATGGATGAGAAGATCAGGTGGCCGGGCCTGGGAGAGCGTGATAGCTGCTGAAGGAGAAGAGCCAAGGCTCTGTCCAGTTTGCCAAACTGTGAGCACGGGGTCCATGTGGGGCTACCCTGCTGCCCTGCTCCTGGGCCTTGGGGGGAGGGATGTCCTTGTGCTCATCTGTGAAGGCCGAGTAGCACCACGTGGTCGTTGTGTGTCTGCTGTGTTCCAGCCCCAGGGTGCAGAGTGAGGAGAGAGCCAGATGTCAGCTCCCACTCACTGCTCACCCTTTGTCCAGGTCCTGGGCCCACTGGACACTCTCTGCAAACTCATGACGTAAATATACCTCTTAGTCATCCCTTAGTTGGTCTAAACCAAATTAAATTCAGCTTGAGTCTCTACCCACCAGATCAGCAAGATTTCCCTATCACTCATGGCTGCCCTTCACCTCCCTCTGATCATCCATGAACTCCAGGGGTTTGCACAGTCCCAGAGATGGTCAGTCCATGCTCCACAGCCTTGCAGAGAAAGGTGGAAGGAATTTGCAGGCTGCTGCTGCTGTTGCAGACATCAGTGTTGACTGTCACAGGGCTTCCGCTATTTTTTGCCCATCTTCAGGGCCTTACTTGTCTGACCTGGTCCTTGGGAAGATAACCCTCTACTCCCTCCATCCCAGCTCTTTCAAGAGGACCTTTCCCACAGGTCCCCACAGTTGCAGCCCTTAGTCCTTGGCATTTCGAATCACATGCAGCCACTTTCTTGTGGGGGCAGGTCAGGGGGGATAGAGAATGCCTGTCCCCCTTCCCCTCTCCTCCATGCCAAAGCATCAATTCCCCAAGACACAGTGGTGTTCTCCCTCTTAGCTCAGGCACGAGAACTACAAAATGCCTGTTTACTTTCTCAGGTATGAGATGGGAGAAAAAAGGCCCAGGACTTAGAACACAAAAGCCTGATTAATGCTTTTTTAATTAAAAAAACAATTTTTTTTTTTTTTTGTAGGGACAAAATCTCATCATGTTGCCCAGGCTGATCTCGAACTCCTGGGCTCAGGAGATCCTCCAGCCTCGGCCTCCCGAAGCACTGGGATTACAGCAGGCATGAGCTACAGTGCCTGGCCCTGGCTAATGCCTTTCATGTCTTCCAGCTGAGTCACTATGGGCAGGGAGAAAAGATACAGGAGTTAATTTCTCAATGAACACTCTGCTCATGTTTCCCAGAGAAAACAGAAGCTACCACTGGAGGACTTCCCCATCTCCCACTACCAAATCCTCAAACCCACACACCTCTCCTCCTTCCGCTGTGTCTCCCCTATGCTCAGGGTGCACCAGCGCCTCCAGGCTTTGCTCTCTATTCCCCGTCCACTGCACCCTCCTCACTACAGCATATTCCCATCTGCCCATGCGCATGTCTCTCCCATCCTAAAAAAAATTCCCTCCCTTGGCCCCACACGCCTCTCCAGAGTGGGAGAGACTCGAGTGCCTCTCTGTTCTCCTTCCCCACAAACCCAAGAGCCATTTCTATAAGACGCCTCTATTCCTCCATCTCCTGCTCGCTCCCCAGCCCACCACAACCCTGCTTTCTGGCTTTCACTGATGTTGCTCTTTTTTTTTTTTTTTGAGACCGAGTCTTGCTCTGTCGCCCAGGCTGGAGTGCAGTGGCACCATCTCAGCTCACTGCAACCTCCGCCTCCTGGGTTCAAGAGATTCTCCTGCCTCACCCTCCCACCCTTACAGGTGCCTGCCACCACACCCAGCTAATTTTTGTCTTTTTAGTAGAGACGGGGTTTCACCATGTTGGCCAGGAGTTGATCTCGAACTCCTGACCTCAAGTGATCTGCCTGCCCCGGCCTCCCAACGTGCTGGGATTATAGGCGTGAGCCACCATGCCTGGCCTGATGTTGCTCTTGACATAATGACTCTTCCCCTCCATTTTGCCAAAGCTAATGGCTGGGCCTCTGTTTCCAGCTTAGTGGACTCCTCAGGGGCCTTTGCTACTTCCTGCCATCAGCCTGGGTTCCTTCAGTGCCGGTGCAGACAGACAGCTCCTGGACCTCCCGTCACAGTGGCCGACCCCTGAAGGCTGCCCAGCCCACTCTTTCTAAGTATCCCACGCTGGGTCCTGTCCTCTTCCAAAACTGCTCCTCTCCTGCTCCCACTTGCTCCCTCTACCTCGCGATCACGGCTCCGTCTCATCGGATCTCTCTGCTGTTGACCTCGTGTTCTCCTAGAGAGCTCTCCTCAGCTCTCTCCTTTTCACTTTTCTCCTGGTCCAACTTAGATGCCAAGGTCCAACATTTTAATAACATTCTTGTCAATACCCCAAGCCTCTTCGCCTCTCTGCCTTTTTATCACATTTGTCTGGCAAAAAAGCCAGCTCCAAGTGAGCCCTCCTGTCTGCCATCACAGGGCGGTGCTCGAGCAACAACATGACTCCACAGGTCAGACGGATATTCCCTTAAAGCGGGGCCACTGACTGCATAGGGGCCCTCCACGTGGTTCTTCAGTCAGCTTGGAACCCCACTGTCCGTAATGGTTATTTCCAGCCCTCCCCATTCTCTTTACACCTTCAGCCAGCCCGTTTTGCCCTTGCTGTCAGGTGGGACCTTGCCACCTCTTTATAGAGAGGATTAAAGCCATCACAGAATTTCCCCAGCTCTCGACAAGCACATTCACACACCTCCCCACATCTGCCCTCTCTCCTGCTGCCTTAAAGGAAGCACTCTCTTCCTCTCTCAGGCCAGTGTCTCTGCCAATCCTAGATTCCCTACCCTCTCCTGCTTCTCAGGCCCCTCATCTATCCATTGTCCCCTCCTTCCCTGAGCACCAACCCCAACCTTCAACTGGAGCCATCTATAAACCTACTCCCTGCATGCTTACTTTCTCCTCCCTTTCTCTATCCACTTTATTTATTTATTTTATTTTTTGTAGAGGTGGGGTCTCGCTATATTGCCCAGGCTGGTCTCAAACTCCAGGCTTCTAATAATGCTTTCACCTTGGCCTCCCAAAGTGCTGGGATTACACATGTGAACCACAGCACATGGCCTTTTCTTTCTTTTTTTCTTTCTTTTAAAATTTCAAAAAGCTTTTGGAGTACAAGTGGTTTTTAATTATATGGACTAATTATACAGTGGTGAATTCTGAGATTTGGGTGCATCAGTCATCTGAGTATTGAGCATTGTACCCAATATGTATCCCTCACCACCCCCATCCTCCCCGTTCTGAGCCTCTAAAGTCCACTATACCACTCTGTATGCCTTTGCATACTCACAGCTTAGCTCCTGCTTGTAAGTGAGGATGTATAGTATTTGGTTTTCCATTCCTGAGTTCCCGGCCTCTCCTCCCTCCCTCCCTCCCTCCCTTCCTTCCTTCCTTTGTCTCACTTTGTCACCCAGGCTGGAGTTCAGTGGTGCGATCTCGGCTCACTGCAACCTCCACCTCCCGAGTTCAGGTGATTCTTGTGCCTCAGCCTCCCGACTAGCTGGGACCACAGGTGCATGCCACCATGCCTGGCTAATTTTTTTTGCATTTTTTTTTTTGGTAGTAGATTTAGGGGATTCGCCATGTTGGCCAGGCTGGCCTTGAACTCCTGGCCTCAAGTGATCTGCCCACCTTGGCCTTCCAAAGTGCTGAGATTATAGGCGTGAGCCACCACGCCTAGCCCCAACCTCTTCTTTCATAAGAGTGTTCTGTTTGCCATTATGGCATTCCTACTCACTTCATCCAACATTTGGTCAAATCTGGCTTTTACTATCTCTGCCCCCAACATCTTCCCTGAAACACAGTGTTTGTGCTATGATCTCCATGTCTTAAAATTTGAAGGCCATTTTTTTCCAGTATTCATTTTCTTAGACCTCTTAATTACTGCATTCTTCAAACCCTGTCTTCTTTGGCTCCCTTGACACCATACTCTCCTGGTTTACCTCTTAACTCCTTGGTCTTCTTCTCAGTTTCCTTTGCGGAGTCCTCCTCCTCCACTCAATCCATTAAGTGCTCCTGTCTCCCAAGGCCCATGCCTTGGCCTTTCCCCTTCTTACTGTGGACTCTGCCCTGGTGATCTCATCCATGCCTATAGCATTGAGTACTGTCCATCTGCCGATGATTCACACCTTTATGACTCTTACCCAGGGAACCTCTTGTGTAAGCCCTTGATGGAGAGGAGCTGCCTAGTCAACATCTCCACCTGTGTCCCGAAGGCACCTCAGCCCCAGCATGCCCAAGACCTCCCTCCCGATCTTTACTCTCTGACTCCTTTCTCGAGTTCTCCGTCTGAGTCAGTTGCCCCACTGTCCATCTATAGGCAAGCCAGACTCCTAGGACCCATCACCAAATCCTGTTCATTTTACCTGCAGATCACCTGTCTAATCTGCACCTTTCTCTTCAACTCCGCTGATGCCTCACTGGTCCAAGCCACCATTAACTCTTATCTGGACCTCTGCAGCACCTCCTCACTGATCTCACTACATCTGCTCTGCCCCTCTCCCATCTTATCTCTGCGCTGCAGCCGCAAATGGGGTTATGTCACTCCCCCATGAAAACCTTCGAATGGCTTCCATGGGGCTGGATTAGGAGCCAACTCCTCCACATGGATGAAACGCCCTCCCTTTGCCTACCTCCCCGCCTCATCCAGCACAACATTCCCGGCTCAGTCCTCTGCAGCGGCACCAGCTTCCTTTCAATTCCTCAAACATACTGCATCTTCCCCTTCCCTCTCCCCATGCTTTCTAGAAGACTTTCCACCCCACCTCCTTCACATGGTAACTCATTCTTCATTTTTGGCTCAAGCATCACTGCCTTGGGGCAGCCTTTCCCTGACCCTTAGTCTGAATAAGTACAGGGCCCTGTTGCTGTCTGCCAGAGCATTCCTTTACACTTCTCATTACACATTTAGTGGATTGATGCCTGTCATCCATGTCATTCACTCAATAGCTATATGTTAAATCCATATAAGGTGTCTAGAGTAATGTCTGGCACCCAGTAACTACCCAATAAATGTTAGCTATTGTTATCCTCAATATCTGGAGACCAAGGAAAGACAGAAGAGCCCACAAAGGAGAACAAAGGAATGGTCACTAGGAAGGAAAGAAGAAAAGCAGGGGAAAGTTACTCTTTCACTCATCTCCTCTATTAGGTTCACCCTTCAGATGCCGTTCCTCCTGTGGCACCTGGAGCTCTTCTCCCAGATATTTGTGTGGCTGGCTCCTTCTCATTTTTCATGTCTGTCTTAGGTCAGGTTCCCTAGGGGAAGACCCTGAGATGAAGTGATTTATTAAGGAAGGGTTCCCGGGGGAAACTGGCAAAGCAGAAGGGGAAGCAGAACAGAGAAGGGTAAGAAACCAAGCAAGCGGGGGATTTCAGGCCATGTTCTTGGAAGGGTAGCTTCAGCCTGACCTCAGGGGTCCGGGAGTGGAAATTTATGCCTCAGTATTGTCCCCACCCCCGCCAAGGGCATTGGAGTCTTCATACCTCCTACCCTCCTTAGTCATCTGTTGAGGGTTACAGTGGGGCTGAGAATGGTGGGTGATGAGTACACCCTCTTCAGGGCCTTTCTAGCTTGCATGCAGACACAGTGTCTCCAGGAAGTCGAGGACAGTCCTCCATAAAAGAGCTGGTGCTAGCTGCTGGAAGGCAAGGCACGCTGAAGGTGGGGCTCTGTCTGCCTCTCACCCCTCACCAAAAATGGTGGAAGGGGATCTGAGGGGTCTGTCGTGTCTCCGCTGAAATGTCACTGTCTCAGAGAAGCCTTTGCTGACCACCCTATCTAAGATAGTTTTCTATCACTGCAACAGCACTCTCTTTATTTCCTTCATAGAATTTAGAAGCATCTGTAGTTAGTTTGATTTCATTTTTGTTTAACAACTGTTTCTGTTGCTAGACTCTAAGGTCTAGCAGGGCAGGAATCTCCGTTACTTGACTCTCACCAGATCTTTAGCACTAAGACAATGCTTGGCACACAGGAGGTGCTCACTCCATCTTTTTTGAATGAATGCATTAGTGAATTAGGCACATGCACTGAGCGCTCAGTTGGGTGAGAGGCAGGTAACTCTAGACGTATGTATAGGGGGCTAGCTGCACCGCACTGGCCAGAATGTGACCCGCACAGTTGTGCTTGTGAAAGAGGCCATAGAGGGTCAACTCCCCTCTGAGGCAGCAGACATTACCCCAAGGCTGTGTATCTCTCTGGGTCCCCAGCCCTTTGTGCAAAGTGGGATGGAGCCCATGGGGATCCAGGCATGTGGGCAGTGGGATTCAGAAGTATAGGGGAGCTTCTGGCAAGGGGCTTGAAGCTGCATAGGTGCATATCATGGACACCTCCCTACACACGTGCCACCAACACCACCCAATGCCTCAGGCTAAACTGGCCTCAGTGAGGGTAGACTAGGCTGCAAGAGGGCGGCCTTACATTTGGGAAAATATGGCCCTGGCTCTGAATAAGACCCGTGGCACTTATTAGCTGTGTGGTCTTGGACTTCTCTAAGTCTCAGTTTCCTCTTTTGTAAAAAGGGGATAATACTTACTTTGCAGCATTACAGGAAGGACATGAAATTGTGTTTGTAAGGAGCTTCATCAGAGCCTGGCACATTGTAGGTTCTTGAAAATAGAAGCTATTTGATGATTACTAGAATTAGTATAATCGAGCCTCTAATAGCACCAGTTTGGAGAACTATTTAAAAGCTAATCCCATCAGGCTCCATACCCTGGTAATCCCTGACTGTCTGAATGAGAGCCCGTTTCAACATCCATCCACCTTCTTCTGCAGTCGCCCTCCCCCATCCAGCTCCCCACTGCTCCTTCCTCAACCTCTTAAACTCTCAGCCCCTTCAGACTTCCTCCCTGCAATTCCCACCTAACTGAGGACACAGCAGCTGCCTCCAGGGGAGGCCACCATTCCACAACCACAGAGTAGTGAGGCAGAGCAGCGTCTTCCTCACTCTCAAAAGCCACTCCCACATCATTATTCCTTCAGCCTCATGGAAAAATCCCTGCTCATTTAAGGCTCATGCCATCTGGCTCTTGCAATTCATTTATTCAACTAAGATTTATTGAGTGCTTTTTCCTCTTTCTATTTCCGTACTTTACCTTCTTGCAGAAAAGATTTCAGTGACTTATAAAAAAACATGGAATAAAAGATTCCTGGCACATAGTAGGGCTCTCTATCTAGCTGTGAGTAGATGAATACACTTTGAAATGTCACATAGATGTTCACCTCTCCCCAGTGCTCCTTCAGAGGTGGGTTTCATCAAACATAAATAGTGAAGTAGAAGACTCAGTCTTATGCCTCTCTTGAATTGTTCACTTGGGAGCTGGCTCACCATTTCAAATGCTCTTCTAAGCTCCGCAGGGAATCACATCCCATAATGCTGGTCACCACCTGGAGCTTGCAATATCCTACCTCAAGAAAATAAATATTTGCTGTTGTTATTATCCATAAGAAACTCTATAAGCAAACCATTTTAAGGACATGTGGTGCATTTTAAGGGCTGCCACGTGTTGCAATTTGTCTCTGCTGGGAAGGATTTCCATGGGTCCCAAGGAAGAGGTGGGGGATGAGGCAGGTTCTCTGCCCCTTCACCACAGCCCCTTTTTATTCTCTTCAAGACCATTGCCCAACACTGGGCTGCCATATTTACTTGCTTTAATGAAGGGCAGTGCAACTTGAAAGAGGAATTACAATGCAGGAAGAGAATGTGATAGCTGGGTAATAACGAGGATTTTCCCAGAGACCAAAGAGAAAAGTACCTAAGAATCAAGTGCTATCTTCTCTCTCCTGTCCTCCATTAGACAGCCTCTCTCCAAACTGCATTCTTCATCAACTCTTCCCACACCCACCAGTTCAGGTTTTTTCACTTTCAGAAAATCTCTTCCTTCCCCACCAGACTCGTGGCTTCCTTCCTTTCCCTGTGCAATTCTCCCAGTCAGGATAACTCCTTTGGAGTCATGTCTGCAGGCTTCATCCAGTTGCATCAGCAATGCTCCAGTTGGAACCTCCTTCCAAGATCATTCTTTTTTTTTTTTTTTTTTTTTTTTTTTTTTGTATTTTTTTAGTAGAGACGGGGTTTCACCGTGTTAGCCAGGATGGTCTCGATCTCCTGACCTCGTGATCCGCCCGTCTCGGCCTCCCAAAGTGCTGGGATTACAGGCTTGAGCCACCGCGCCCGGCCCCAAGATCATTCTTGTGGAGAAGGGTGTTGGCATTTGACAGCCCATCCTTCAAGATGGGTGAGGACCATCTAATAGGATTTTCTTTTCAATATCCAATATTACCATTGGCTTCTTTACATATTGAACCTACTAAATAAAATGCATTTGTATCTGTAGCCCGAACGGACATTACTTCTTAGGTCTAGTACATTCTAAAGCCACATTGAGAAAGGAAATAATTCCTTAATTGCCTCATAATTAGCAGTGTGTCTTCTCTAGAGATTCCCTGGGAATCAGTAAATCCGATTATTGTGGCAAGGGTAGATGTCTGTTCCTTTCTTTATCCCCTTCGGGGTTTGTTTGAATAAGAATATGGTCATAGTTCCTTTAATGATTTCTCAATAATTTTCACAAGAGGAGCTTTGATGGTTTGATTTTAGGGAGCCTCAATTACATCCTTGCCAAGGGCTGATATCAATTTGGGGAAAGGGAAAGGGAGGACCTATACTCCCAGTTAAATAAAATTAAAGATAAATATATAAAGAAACAGAAAAAAATGACAACAAGAACAGGAATCAAGACAGTGTGACACTGGCATGGGATAGACATCAAATCAATGGAACAGAAATGAGAGTCCAGAAATAAACCCTTACACTTATGGTCAATTGATTTCCCACAAAAGTGCCAAGGAAATTCAATGGGGAAAGGATGGTCTTTTCAACAAATGGCTCTGACACAATTGAATATCCACATGCAAAAAATATGAATTTTGTCTGTTGTCTTCATGCCATGTGTAAAAATTAACTGGAAATGG
Source organism: Trachypithecus francoisi (assembly GCF_009764315.1). Taxonomy (NCBI): domain Eukaryota; kingdom Metazoa; phylum Chordata; class Mammalia; order Primates; family Cercopithecidae; genus Trachypithecus; species Trachypithecus francoisi. The sequence goes on from NW_022681457.1 coordinate 80,984,881, forward strand.
GTCATAGACCTAAATGTAAGAGATAAAACTCTACAACTCTTAGAAGAAAACATAGTAATAATTCTTCATGACTTTGGGTTAGGCAAAGAGTTCTTAAATACAATACCAAAAAGCACAAATAATTTAAACAATGAAAAGTTGGACTTTATAAAGATTAAAAACTTCTCACAGAGCACCATTAGGAAAATGGAAAGACAAACCACAGACTGGGAGAAAATATTTGTGAATCATATATCTAATAAAAAAATTTGTACCCAGGACATATAAAGAACTCTTAACAACTAACTAATAAGAAGGCAAATAACTCAATTAAAAATTGCGTGGGATGACTGGGCATGGTGGCTCACGCCTGTAATCCCAGCACTTTGGGAGGCTGAAGCAGGCTCATCACCTGAGGTCAGGAGTTCAAGACCAGCCTGGCCAATGTGGCAAAACCCCATCTCTACTAAAAATACAACAACAACGGCCGGGCGCGGTGGCTCAAGCCTGTAATCCCAGCACTTTGGGAGGCCGAGACGGGCGGATCACGAGGTCAGGAGATCGAGACCATCCTGGCGAACACTGTGAAACCCCGTCTCTACTAAAAAAAAATACAAAAAACTAGCCAGGCGAGGTGGCGGGCGTCTGTAGTCCTGGCTGCTCGGGAGGCTGAGGCAGGAGAATGGCGTGAACCCGGGAGGCGGAGCTTGCAGTGAGCTGAGATCCGGCCACTGCACTCCAGCCCCGGCGACAGAGCAAGACTCCGTCTCAAAAAAAAAAAAAAAAAAAACAACAACAACAACAACAAAATTAGCCAGGTGTGGTGGCGTGCACCTGTAATCCAGCTACTTGGGAGGCTGAAGCAGGAAAATCCTTTGAACCTGGGAGGTGGAGGTTGCAGTGAGCCAAGACCACGCCAATGCACTTCAGCCTGGGCAACAAGAAGGAAACTCCGTCTCAAAAAAAAAAAAAAAAAAAAAAATTTGTGGGAGGCTGACATAGGTGAATTGCTTGAGCCTAGGAGGTGCAGATTGCAGTGAGTCAAGATTGCGCCATTGCAGCCATAGAAAAGGATGAGTTCGTGTCCTTTGTAGGGACATGGATGCAGCTGGAAACCATCATTCTCAGCAAAGTATCGCAAGAACAGAAAACCAAACACCGCATGTTCTCACTCATAGGTGGGAATTGAACAATGAGATCACTTGGACACAGGAAGGGGAACATCACACACCAGGACCTATTATGGGGAGGGGGGAGGGGGAAGGGATGGCATTGGGAGTTATACCTGATGTAAATGACCAGTTGATGGGTGCTGACGAGTTGATGGGTACAGCACACCAACATGGCACAAGTATACATATGTAACAAACCTGCACGTTGTGCACATGTACCCTAAAAGATTGCGCCATTGCACCCCAGCCTGCGCAACAGAGCAAGACCTTTTCTCGAATAAATAAATAAATAATAAAATAAAAACAAATAAAAATTAAAACTAAAATTAAAAAAAATTGCAGATGAACGCAGTGGCTCATGCCTATAATCCCAGCACTTTGGGATGCCGAGGTGAGTGGATCACTTGAGTTCAGGAGTTTGAGACCAGCCTGGCCAACATGGTGAAACCCCATCTCTACTAAAAATACAAAAATTAGCCAGACGTGGTGGTGAGTACTTGTAATCTCAGCTACATGGGAAGCTGAGGCAGGAGAGTCGCTTGAACCCAGGACAGGAAACAGAGGTTGCAGTGAGCCAAGATTATGCCACTACACTCCAGCCTGGGCAACAGAGTGAGACTCTGTCTCAAAAAATAAAATAAGGCTTAAAAACTGAAGAGACATTTCACCAAATATCATGTATAAATGGCCAATAAGCACTTGAAAAGATGCTCAACATCATTAGTCATTAGAGAAATACAAATTAAAACCCCAGCAAGATACCACTTCACACCCACTGGAAAGGCTATAATAGAAAAGATAGGCAATAACAAGTGTTGGTGAGGATGTGGAGAAACTGGAACCCACGTACATTGCTTACGGGAATGTATAATGGTGCCGTACTTTGGAGACAGTTTGTCAGATTCTTCACATAAATTTACCATGTGACCCAGTAATTTCACTCCTAGGTATCTATTTGCCCAAGAGAAATGAAAACATATGTCCACAGACGGATTTATGTGAGAATGTTCATAGTAGCATTATTCGTAATAGCCAAACAGTAGAAACAACCTGAATTTTTATCAACTGTGAATGGATAAACAAAATGGAGTATGTCCATACGGTAGAATACTATTCGGCAATAAAAAGGAATGCAATATGGATAGATGCTACAGATGAACCTCAAAAACATTATGCTCAGTGAAAGAAACTAGACCCAAAAGATCATATATTGTATGATTCCATTTGTAGAAAATGTCCAGGCAAAGAAAATCTATGGAGACAGAAAGTCGATGAGTGATTGACTGTGGGAAAAGGAACTGACTGGAAATGAGTGCAAGGATTCTTTGGGGGATGATAAAAATGTTTTTAAACTAAATGATGGTGATAGTTGCACAATTCTGTAAATTTACTAAAAATTATTGAACTGGTCAGGCGGGGTGGCTCATACCTGTAATCCCAGCATTTTGGGAGGCCAAGGAGAGTGGGTCATGAGGTCAGAAGTTCGAGACCAGCCTGGCCAACATGGTGAAACCCCATTTCTACTAAAAATACAAAAAAATTGCTGGATGTGGTGGTACGTGCCTGTCGTCCCAGCTACTCCAGAGGCTGAGGCAAGAGAATTGCTTAAACCTGGGGGTGGAGGTGGAGGTTGCAGTGAACTGAGGTTGTGCCACCACACTCCAGCCTGTGTGACAGAGCAAGACTCTGTCATGGAAAATAAATACATAAATAAATAAAAATTATTGAACTATACACTTTTTAAAAAAGACAACAGGGTAGAAAAAAGAAACAGAACCGAGGGTAATATTAAGATCCGAAGGTACTCATAGTAGAGATGGACTCTAAATATGACTGAGCTTCCTGACAGTCAAAGGAAAAAGGGAAACAGGCTTGATTATGTGATTCCTAGGTATCCTTAAGATTAAGAACTAAACTAAACTAAACTAGGTATTAAGGAACAGCTTTGTTTTTTCAGTTCCTTAGACTTAAGAAAAATTTCTTCTAGCGAGAGGATAATACATGAACTAGTGAACATCCTGGATACTAGCCTACAGTGAATTTATTTTATTTATTTATTTATTTATTTATTTGAGACAGAGTCTTGCTCTGTCACTCACGAGTGCATTGGCGTGATCCTGGCTCACTGCAACTTCCGCCTCCTGGGTTCAAGCAATTCTCCTGCCTCAACCTCCCGAGTAGCTGGGATTACAAATGCCCATCACCACACCCGGCTGATTTTTTGTATTTTTAGTGGAGATGGGGTTTCACTATGTTGGTCAGGTTGGTCTCGATCTCCCAACCTCAGGTGATCCGGCCTCCTTGGCCTCCCAAAGTGCTGGGATTACAGGCGCAAGCCACCGTGCCCAGCCTACGGTGACTTTAAATATTTTTTGACAGTTTCATATACTGTCTCTTATTGTCATTGGAGGAATGAAGCTAGAGTTGTGCTATCCAATATGGTAGACACTAGTGACATGTGGCTATTTAAACTAAAATTAAATAAAATTGGAAATTTGGTTCCTCAGTCACCCTGGTCAGTTCCAAGTTCTCAATGCTTACATGGGCTAGTGGCTTCCATACTGGACAGTGCCTATATAGAACATTTCCCTCAATGCAGAAAGTTCTGTTGGACCTACTGGTTTGGAGGGCAGTTTAGTAAAAACACATAAAAGTTGGGAGTTGAAAATGGTGGTGAAGGGGTGATGCGGTCTCAACTTTGGCCAAGGCAGAGCTTTTAACTCTACTTTCATAACCTCACACATTGAGAACAGGGACAGAAAGACGGGTTGGGGAGAGGAGTAGACATTTTATTTTTAAAAATAGGACAAGGCTTAATTAACATAGTTAATATTTGAGCTTTTGAACATGGCATGGTGGGATAAACTGAGGTCCATCAGGGCACACTTGCGGAACAATGTTTTGGTTAGTTGAGCTGTTTAGTTAATGACTGCGCTTTTGTTTTGCAGAGTACCCTTTGACTAGCTTCTCATTTGCTGAATGGTATATTCGGGCTGGCAGGATTTTTATATACAAAACAGAAGAGGGCCAGAGCCAGCCTGGCAGGAAGAGGCTGTGGAGTGGACAGTGGGTGGGAGAAGGGGAATGAGAAGGGGAAAAATGTGGTTAATGACCTTGGGAGAGATGCTAAAGGGGTATGGATTTGGAAGGAGATTCTCCAGGGATTCTGCTGTGCATAGGGTCACGTAACCTTCTCCTCCAGCTCTTCAAGAAATGTTCAGTCACTTGGGAGTTGGCTTTGTACTGAGGGGCATTGCATGATATGTAGGGACTGACTTCAAGTCTGGTCTTTGGTGTCAGACGCAATGGCTCAAGAGGACCCAGTCATGTGTGGGTTAAAAGCTGGGCCTTGTCTGGGATTTTCTCCCCATCGAGTGATACCCAGCTGCATCATGGTTAAATTGTTCTTTCCAAACTCCAGAGTATAACTTCACTAGGACTGCCAAGCTTGCAGATTTATGGCACAAAGAAATGAAGATTGATCAGCCTGAGAGGGGATGGAATTTGGAATACCAACTTCAAACCAGGGGGAAACCGTGGCAACCACCCTGAGATAGAAATGACAACTATGGTGGTGCAAGTTCCTCTCTGTGCCCACATCTGCCTTCCTGAAGCATGACATGTACGATGACCAGGGTGACAAAAGGGACATATGGTCACCTGACTTGTCACCAGACAACAGCTCTTTCCGCATCATGACACAGGCCATATGCCAAGAGGGGACGGATCTTGGCAGTGTGAAAAGTCTGTCTGTCTTGTCAATATTCCACCAACCAGTGGTGCCCATCTCCACCCCAGCCTTCCTCATCTGGAGAGAAACTGAAGGAATGAACAGCTGATAGCTGTTCATTGAGGTAGAGGCAGACTACTGCAGGAGGTGAGGCAAGAGATTAGAGGAGACGACCAGGCCAGAGAAAGTGCTAGAGGGTTGGAAGAGGTTTTCCTCCTTCTGGCCTTGAGCAGGTGGCCATTTGGGGTGCAGCGAACGCTCGCATGAAAAGGTCCTTGCTTACTAAGGTGCTGTTTGGGTTCAGCCATTTCTGAAAACATTTCTCTGGCTGCTCTCCTCATGTGTTGAAAGAAACACTCAAGTCAGATGTCAACAACGATTTCATACATTTTCCTTTGATTTTTTTGTTTGAGACAGGGTCTTGCTCTATTGCCCAGGCTGGAATGCAGTGGTGCAAACACAGCTTACTGCAGCCTCCACCTCCCAGGCTCAGTTGATCCTCCCACCTCAGCCTCCCGAGTAGCTGGGACTACAGGCATGTGCCACCACACTTGGCTAATTTTTGTTTTGCTTTGTACAGAAGCAGTTTCACTATATTGCCCAGGCTGATCTCAAACTCCCGAGCTCAAGTGATCTTCCCGCCTTGGCCTTCCAAAGTGCTGGGATTACCACTGCATCCAGGATCTTGTACATTTTTCTATGCTTCAAGTGTGCATTTTTTGACTGATATAGTTGTTTATGAGAAATGTTTTCCTTCCTTGCGTGCTTAGATTGTATCTTGGAGTGAAATCGTCCAGAAGTGTGGAGTAAGGCCAGTGTCAGCTGTGACCAGATTCCAACACATCTGTGAAGTGAGCCAGCGTGGTGGCATCCGAGGCATGGTGAGCAACACACCCAGGAACAAAGGGTGTCTGGCATGAGAGGGAACAAGAAGCCACCCATGGGGGAGGCTGCAGTCTCTCCAGCCACTAGCACTGCCAGGGGATGTGGTTATTGAGAACTGATGGTTCAACCGGATAGCCACAGACAACCTCTAGGAGAGGCAGCTGGGAAGACAGCTGTGGGGACACATGTGATCTGACCAGGTCTGAGGCAGCAGCCGCAAATTGTTGTCACTAACGAACCATATGGTGATCCACTGCCACTTTCCAAGGCCTGTCTTGCTTTGGCTACAGCCAAATTGGAGCATTAGCTGGTATGTGGTAGCAATCACCAATTCTGTACATTTCAAGCTGTTGGTGGTTTCACTAACATCTCTAATTATCCCAGGGATGTAGCATAGCTTTTATTTTGTTTGGCTAGGGAAGGAGAAGGCAGGAGATCACACTAGGTCCTTCCTCTGGAAAAAGAAGAAAGCCCTTCATCCATGTAGATTGGGGATCTGGTGCGGGAATGCAGGCTGCCGGTGCTGTGGATTTCAACGACACCTTCGGAAACCAGGAGAATGACAGCAAGATACGGTTGGGGCCTTGCTGGGCCTTCCGTGGGGTGGACTGAGGTCAACAGCTCCGTTTACCCTGACCCCGTACATTCCCACTCTGACCACGGCATCACGATAGCATTCTGGAGTTCTAGAAATCGGTGTTAGCTCAGAGATGGTATCCAGGCATCTTGAAAATGTCAGGGGCAGCCTCGGGCCCTGAAAGAGGCTAGAGTATTAGGAACAGCAGGGATCAGCTAGTCCATGCTCTCACCTTACCCTGCTGACCCACGTAGCCCTCGCCTCCCTCACCACTCCCCCTCAGAAGGTGTATTACTCAAGACTCTTTCTGTTGCACCTGAACAAGAAAGGACAATATATTGGTTGAGATAACTCAAAAGCCCAGGGTGTGGAAGAAAAAGTTTAAATTGTGCATTGTGCTTTTAATGTGAGTCCGTTATAACCAGTATTTGTTTTTCTTGTATAACTTATGCAAGGGGGAAAAAAAACTTTACAAATACTTTTTTTCCCCAACACCAAGAAAGTATACCAGCCTTGTACTGCTGGTTGGTTTAAATAAAACAAGAGTACTGAAATCATACTCAGCTCAGGTGAAATATTACAGGGTTGCTGGAAAGTTCAATTCCTTATAACAAACTTACAAGGAGTAAATACAATTTTCTACAATAAACAAGCATCATAGTCTCAGGGTTAAGGGTTATAAAACAATAAACCATTGCAGTTAGAGTCAAAAGTCAGAGGAGAGCTTCATGCATACAAACTACTCAATATCATGATGACAAGGTATAAAATAAGAATAAATGTAATTTGAAATAAGATCTTAACTCCATATGGTTAATAGTCTCTCTCTTTCTCTCTCTCTGTGTGTGTGTGTGTGTGTATTTGTCTCCCTTTCTCTGTACTTTGTACCTTTCCCCTTACTCCTAATTTTTGCCACACAAAAAATTATGTCCAGTCCAGTGTTTTGCATTCTCAAATGCACTGTGTCAATAACTATTCATTCTCTGAAGATTCCTTATTTATTGGGATTGAAACCTCTGGTTTCAATTACAATGTTAAACAAAGATGAAATAGTAGACTGGAGCTCATAATATTTTATTTTCTCAAAGCCTAGATTAGATACTCAGAAATGGCTGGGTTCAGGGACTCAAATAACAGTTATCACATTTCTCTCTGTTTCTGTGCCTCCTTCCCTCTCCATCTCTCATCTTGGTTTATTCTCTGGTTCACATTGCTTGTTGCCCTCATTCTCTTCTATTGCAGAATTATTCCTTCACATGGACAGTGAAAATGGCTAAGGCAGCTCCATCTTCCACTCTCAGAGAATACAGGAGCATTTTCTTGATAGTTCTGACAGAAAACTCCCAGGGAAGATTCTGATTGGCCCAGCTTGGTCATGTGCCCATCCCTGAACTAATCACTATGGCTAGAGATTGGAAATGGAGTAGTCTGATTTGCAGGCTCATGTCACACACCCACCTTTGGGTCTTGAGGATGAGGACTGAGGGGGATCAGTGCCCCCTAAGCCACATGGAATGAGGAAGGGGTGGTTCCCTAAAGGAAAGAATGCTGGCAGACAGTCTTGATCTAGGACAAACAGATGGAAGGTGGTGTTATATCAGGTTGATGGGGATAATACAATTGTGATGTTGCTCATCAATGGCCATTTGGCAGTAAGGTCCAATACTCCATGAACAGACCAGGTTTTTTTGTTTTTGAGACAGGATCTTGCTCTGTTACTCAGGCTGAAATACTGAAATACAGTGGCTTGATCATGGCTCACTGTAGCCTAGACCTCCCAGCTTCAAGTGATCCTTCTGCCCTAGTCTCCTGAGTAGCTGAGACTACAGGTGCATGCCACCATGCCCAGCTAAGTTTTAAAAATTTTTGTAGAGATGAGTTCTCAGTATGTTGCCCAGGCTGGTCTTAAACTCCTGGGCTCAAGTGATCCTCCTGCCTTGGCCTCCCAAAGGGCTGGGATTATAAGTGTTGGCCACTGCCGCAGGCCCAGACCAGCATTTTTAATGCTGATATGGATTATCAGAATACATCTAAGGAATGTGAATTTGGAGTACCCTTCAGGTGTGGGCTGTCGCAACCTTCACTTCCCAGCACTGAACTGGGTATGGGGAGGCAGGCTGGGGGGATGCTCCAGTGGCCTGTAATTCCAACGTTGTTTTCATGTGCTCTGAAGGTGTAGCTGCTATGTTACAAAGGTCATGTCCTCGGGTCACTGAGACCATCTTTAATGAGGGAGCGTAGACCATTGGAATGGCAAAGGGGTCTGGAAAAGAGGCTTGGCTGACAGCCTAGGGCAATGCTCAGAAGCTGTACTTAGAGCCTTGAATTATATAACCCAAATCTAGCTCCCTGCCCCAGATGAATGTAGGGGACTGGCAAAGAGCTTTGCTAGGAAAATGTCTAGCTGTGGTTGACAGCGAAAGGGAAGAAGTAGGTCTCTTGGCAGGAAGGGTACAAAGCTTCTCTTACGGCCTGAACGCCATTCTCTAGGAATGACAGAAATTGCCCTAATTATTAGGTATTGTACAGGATTCCTTGTGCCTCATACATGGTCTGTGGAAGCAGTTGGTACTGCTTCAAAAAGGCTACCCTGCGGCGCTGAGTCCACGCATGATGATTTTAGGCCTTGGGGAGGGAACAGATGCTGGGGCTAATTAGGGCATGATTCCTCTGGCCCAGGATGGCAGAGGATGTCCAGATAAAATGTGACACCTGCGCCCCAGTGCAGTTCATAGAAAACACTGCCCACCAACCCGCCCGTCTGGAGATGACTTAGCGTGGGATGCTCTTTGAAAATGGCACACCTTGATTGCTGTCTTCTGAAACTGGACAGTCGAGTCTGGAGGGTGTACTTCCTCCCGTGCCCAGCTACCCCAGCAAGGATCAAGCAGCATCCTCGGTGGCAGGAGGGTGGTGGGAGAAGTTCTTTTCAGTTTTTGGATCTTCTGTTTTGAGATCTTCTCACCAAAAAATGGTGAGATTTTAAGAATTATTTTACCCGCAGAACTTCAATTGGCAAGACTGGAATTGCTCCCCAAGGGGACTCCCCAGCCCAAGGGACTGAACAGAACATTATTAAATGTGCTTGGCACGCTCTATGCAAATCGGATAGGGCCGTAGGGCTGGTGTGAAGATGTCCTTATCCACACGCTGCCCCCGGAACGGTGCTGCTGACTGAGCAGTCTATCTTGATAGTCGGGCTGCAGCCATGATCACTTGTTGATTTTGTTTTGGGCTTCACAACAAGGAGACAGGGACAGTCTCATTCAGGATGCCACCAAGCTGAAGGATAAACTCCAAGTGGCTTATGGCTTGTCACTGCACAGAAAACAAGATCAGAGCCTGTAGAGCAGACATCTGTTGTTTTGGCCTGCTCCAAAGCCATTTATCCTTCTCCCCAGTCTTCACTTGGGGAGTCACACCTCAGCCACTCTCAGTCTTTGCAGTTTAGGGGGAAGGGCAAGGACATTAATGACAGCCTTTAGGCAATGAGAGATAAAGGCAGATTCCTGATGATATTGTTCAAGCCAGGGGTTGGCAAACTTTTTCTATAGAGAGCCAGTGGTAAATCTGTTCAGCTTTGTGGGCCATGTGGTCTCGGCTGCAACTACTCAGCTCTGTGGTTGTAGGGTACAAGCAGCCATAGACAATATGTAAACAAATAAGCATGGCTGTGTTCCAATAAAAAGTTATTTACAAAACAGGTGGCAGGCTAGATTTGGCTCACAGGCTGTCATTTACCAACTCTTTGTCTAAGCACCTGGATCCAGCTGAGCCTGAAGCTAACTGACTCTGTGATTTTTCAATGAATGAATCAGCAAATCCCCCTTTTTTTTCCCTATAGTAATTTGCGCTGCTGTTCTGTTATTGCAACTGAAAGATTTCTTTCATTTTATCCAGGTGTAGAGCCAGGTTTGCAGACTGGAGATTGAGTTTCAAAATGGGTTTGGTGGCCCCAGATAGGCAGGAGATAACTTAGCAATCGAGAAAATTCCGTATCTGAGAGGGGATGGGGCAGGACTCCTGACAGTTTCTAACATGCAACCAGAGGCCAGGACTGTTAAGGCGGTATGTCCAAACAGCCAGCCACCCAAAGGAGACCTGGAGGAGTGGGAATCCACCTGTCTGAGGGCACTGACTATACCTCCCATGACAAGCTAAACAGGAAATGCCCCAGAGAAGCCAGCCTTCTTTTTTGATGAGGAGTGAGTAGGAATTGGATGGTGAGGAGGAGGATGGGGAGACAAAGCTGACCGGTGACCCTTTGAAACGAAAACCCAGTGACACCTTGACCCCAGGTTGGGGTGAGACACCCATACATCTGTGGGGATGTGGGAAGCCCTCTCCACCACACTTTCTTTTTTTGAGATGGAGTCTTGCTCTGCCACCCCAGCTGGGGTGCATTGGGATGATCTCGGCTCACTATAACTTCTATTGCCTGGGTTCAAGCGATTCTTGTGCCTCAGAGTCCTGAGTAGCTGGGACCATAGGCATGTGCCACCACATCCAGCTATTTTTTGTGTTTTTAGTAGAGACGGGGTTTCTGCCATGTTATCCAGGCTTGTCTCAAACTCCTGACCTCAAGTGATCCACCTGTCTCGGCCTCCCAAAGTCTCTCCACCACATTTAATCTGGAGACGGCAAAATATAATGAAGAGGAAAAGAGGAGCAACAAAGGACCGATGATTCCCTCCTAGCCTGAGTGGCAGGTGGAGAGCTTGGTGCTGAAGCAGAGGGGCATGTTTCAGCTCCCCTGGGGGCTCAGAGAAATCCACTCATCATTCGGGTGAGGGCTTAGAGGATGGTTTTGCCTAGGACAAACATTCCCACTTGTCTAGAGGCTGTCTGCTCTGTGGGGCAGGTGGTATGCCCGAGGCCCTTGCTGCCCTTCATGTGGAAGGGATTTCCACACCCCTTTATGAGGATATAGGAAACTCCAACCTCAACAGATTTCCCATTTCTTAAGGGGTTGAATCCTTTTCTGGAGAGGAGAGGAGCTGGGAGCAGAGACCCTTGGACTGGATCGGGTTCCAGGCCTGCCTCACCTGCTGGTAAGCAGATGCCAGGCGACAGACCCTGCAGCAAGCAAGGCGCTCTGCTCCCAGTATCGGAAGAGGCTGAGAGTGGAGGCTGGAACATGCTAGGGGAGCATGAGAGGTTTGCAGGCCTGGAATAGAAAGAGTTTGCATTGAGAAATGATTACAGAGAGACTCTGTAGCCAATGTCATCTGCATTTTGCACTTTTGCACACTAGCAACCTGAGTGCTTTCACCTATAACAGCCTGTACTCTATCTTTGCCAGAGGCTGAGCTCAGGCTCCTGGAACCCATTTTAAGTGAATGCAAGGAGGGTGCAAGTACCTGGGAATTTATGTGGGACAAGGGCAGCCTTTACCAGGGATTAAGGGGTTCAGGCTTAAACCTTGCAGCTCCACTGCTCCCTGGATAGGATGCCAACTGACATGTGCCCTGCACCAGCCTCAAAGTCCTGTGAAGGGATTGGGCTAAAGTCACCCTCTGTGGGACACTGCTCAATAGCCCACCGTTACTCAACCCCCTTCCTTTCTTGGTCCCCATGCCTCACTCTCCTACTGGCTCTTCCTGGGAACTCTTCTTAAATCACCTGCATGCGAATCTTCCTTCCGGGGTTTGCTTCTGAAGAGGGAACCCACATCGAACTCCCAGCTGCTAAAGCTATTGTCCCTGTGGCTCTGTGAGCTGAGGGCTCTGACCCTTGATGGTGGACAGCTAGGAGGCCAGGTCTTGAGTTAGTAACCCCAGGTTACCAGATGTGGGAAGGCGCTCCACACATGTGCATGAGTTCCAGAGGTGTTCGGAATGAATTTGACAAGGGGCACTGCACAGCTTTGAGAATCTGGAATGTCTGAAGCCAGCTGGAATGGGACCAATTTAGCCAGGGTTTCCTAACAATGTTAGACCCTCCAGAATCTAGAGGGTCACCTGCATTCCAGCCCTTAGTGAGCAGGCAGAGAGGGAGGCAACCCAAATCAGAGTTGGGATCAGAGGGGAGATGAATGTGGGGAGCTTAAGGTGAGCAGGTCCCAATCTCAATAGACAAGGCCCTGCTCTGAGGGGCCGTTTGTCAGCCCCTGGCCCTGGCAGGACACCGCTCCTGGTATGTCTCCAAGGGGGCAAGTTTAATCCGTTGGGATTGCAGGGCCAGGGTCATACAGCCTCAGGGACAGCCCAGAACAGCCCAGGACTTTGTGGCATCCTCCACCCTCTCATGCCCTGGAAACATGTATGGCTGACGGCAGTGAAAGCCATCTGTGGCAGACGGTGATGTGGAGAAAGAGCTTGGCAAAGACTACCTTTCCCCTGGGAGGGATGGGTCAGGGTGCCGTCGTGGGTGGGAGGAGCTGCCCCAGGCAGAAGGTCGGGCAGGCTGGCTCTGTTCCAGGTGAATCCCAGGTCATGTGGACGTCCCTCCACAGAGTCAGACAGGCTCCAGGACATCACCTGGAACCTGTCCAGGGTGCTGGTGGTAATCACAGGGTTCCCCCGCGGGCCAGGCTGGGGCTGGCAAGAATATCCTTAAGCAAAGTTTCAGAGTTGAAGGCAATGGATACGGGGAGGTGGGGAGGGGACGAGGGTGCTGTGGGGCTGGGCTGGAGCTGGAAATAACACACCCACTTCTCTTTGCTGAAGACCACAAGTATTTCTAGCAGGAGAGGGTGGGGAGATGAACCAAGGCCTCCTAGGGGGCCTCTGGCTAAGGATGCCCAGGTTTTACACGCTAACTTTGAGAGGGTGTCAGGGAGGAGGCTGGAGCACATAGAGAGAGAAGGCAAGGAAGAAAGGTCGGAGAGCAAGGAGAGGAGTGTGCAGCTGCTGTGGATGGGGAACTTGGGGGAACAAGCTTGTGGGGAGCATGATGACTCCTGAGTCGTCTCACAAAACCTTCAGTAAAAAGTCCACATTATCCGTCACTGCCTTTGGAGTTGGAATTCTGTTTATTTGGGATGCAGTAACATGTGGGGACTGTCCTCAAGGCTGTCAGGAGGAGCAGGCCCAGCTCGGCGCAGTCCACTCACATAGGCGACATGATAAGCCGGCGAGACCCAGAGAAGGTTCAAATGGGGACGTGAGAGAGGACCCTGTGCTTGGAATCCAAATGAAGACCTCCTATTTCTGCTCCTCTGTTTTCCAGAACAAACATGATTCCATGCAGTCCGAAGAGGGCGGTTAAGACAGAAGAATGGCTTCGGGATTCAGAGAAGGCGTCCAGCTCTTCTCTAGCTCGGATGGGGAGTGCGGGCTGTGTTCATTTGGAGACCACCTCCAGCCAGACTGCCTGCCCTGGCCTGGAGAATATTTCAGGGGACCTGTGTCTGGGGAAAAGGGGACTGGGGAGCCCCCAGTGCCTGTCTTGAATTGGGTCCTAGGCCCATGAAGTGTGAGTCCTTCACAGCTATAAAGGATTCAGGAAAAAATGGAAGGACTCTGGGAGATCCTGAGAAAAGCAGTGGCCTTGAGCAAGTGATAATGCCACTGCTGAGTGGAGGAGGGCCCTCTCCAAGCCTGGCCAGTCTGTCACTGCCAGGACTCTCCGTCTCCAGGGCTGGCCGACCAGGGAGCAGAAATGTCTCAGTGTGATGCTTGTGAGAGTAACAAGTGGAGGAATCGGAAGCATAGTGCTCTTGGGACCCCAGCTGTATCAAAGGCTGACACGCCTGGTGAAAGGCAGGTCCTATGTCTTTGCTATGGGTCTGTTATTAAGAAAAATAAGATTGGGCCGGGCCTGGTGGCTCATGCCGGTAATCTCAGCACTAGGCCAAGGCGGGTGGATCTCTTGAACTCAAGAGTTCGAGACCAGCCTGGCCAACATGGAGAAACCCCGTCTCTACTGAAAAATACAAAAAAAAATTTACAATACAAAAAAAAAAAAAAAAAAAAAAGCTTCACATTGTGGCACACTATTAGGGAGGCTGAGGCAGGAGAATTGCTTGAACCCAGGAGGCAGAGGTTGCAGTGAGCTGAGATTGCACCACTGCACTCCAGCCTGGGTGACAGAGGAAGACTCCATTTCAAAAAAAAAAGAAAGAAAAAAAAAGTAAGATCGTTCTGAATAACAACAAAAAAAATTCCTTCCTGTTGCTGACATCTGCCTAACTTCTAGGCTTATTGTTCTCAAGTCTATCACACCCAATTCATATTTATAACAAATGTTTTGCACCAACCAAATAACATTCTCTCTACCATCTTGAAATAAATACATAAGTAGGCTGGGCGTGGTGGCTCATGCCTGTAATCCCAGCACTTTGGGAGGCTGAGGCAGGCGGATCATTTGAGGTCAGGAGTTCGAGGCCAGCCTGACCAACATGATGAAACTCCATCTCTATTAAAATACAAAAATTAGCCGGGTATGGTGGCGGGCGCTTATAGTCCTAGCTACTCAGAAGGCTGAGACAGAAGAATTGCTTGAACCTAGGAGGTAGAGGTTGCAGTGAGCCGAGATCATGCCCCTGCACTCCAGCCTAGGCAACAGAGCAAGACTTTTTCTCAAAAAAAAAAAAAAAGAAAAAGAAACAAATGCATAAATAATATTACCTACTATGTATATAGTTTCAAACATCTAACATGTTCAAATGTCAAAATATCCAAATAAGGGCCCCACAGTAACATAAAGGTGACATAAAGGGAACATGATACAGGATTAGATCTCAATTATGACAGCACTGTAGACATCATGCAGGGGCCACAGGCTTATATGTGGATGTACAGTCACTGAACGTCACAGGCAATCACAGGCATAAATGCAGTCTGAGACACTGTGATGTGTTGGCACGAAAATACCTCAAGGGGCTTTGCTCCCAGTGGTTTTCCTAAATGCTGAGCAACTATTGGAAAAGTTCTAAGCAAAACAAAGGTCACTCTTCCCTTGATCTACATTGTAGTTACCGTGTTCCTGGAGAAGGGATCCATGAGGGAGTGAAGTGGCTCGGGGTACCGGCAGGACTGGGAGGTATGGGGAGCAGTAAATCCAGGTTCAAAGCCTTCAAAAGATGAGAAACCATGTGTAGACAATCCCCCAGCATGCACTTAGAAAATTGTGGGGGACACTTTTTGGTGGTCACAATGATTAAAGGGGTGTGTGCCATTGGTATTTAGTGGTCAGGGACCAGGGACGCTGGATGCTCTGGGAGCCCAGGACGATCCTGCACAGTGGAAAATGGCTCCATATCCTGCCTGACTCAGGAATATCACGCTGGACTTCCACGCAAGTGTGTAAACCTGCTTATAATGATCTGAATCTAGACCCTAACTCTGCGTTATATGAAAACAGTGTGTGGTGTCCTCAGAACCGTGTGGCCCTGGGACTTGGAGCCTCTAAACTGATGCGGCAGATGCTGAGGGCACTGCACATGCATGAAGGGGTGCTCTAGTCTGTGGCCTGGCCCTTGAACACAGCCAGGGAAGTGGGCATCTGGGCAGCCCCTCTCCAGATGAAACGCTAGCTTCTCAACACCTGAAATCAGAGGGTTATCGGGGGTGGGGTAGTTCTACTTACCTGCTTTTCAGGCTTAGAGGTGCAAAATGACTTGATAGAGTCTGTGTAGCTCTTCTCCGGTGGATCATGACAATGGTGCCCATGATGCAGAGCTTCCCAAAGTATGAGGACGCCACCTGAGGCCCCTGTCCTCAAAATGTAGCTTTGTGTAGAGCAGGTACAAGGTCCCTTGGACTCCTCCATTTCTCATCCTCAGCACAAAGCCAGCACCTTCAGGAAACTGTTACTAACGAAAAGACAGACGGGGCAGGCTGAGAGGGAGGCAGATGTGAAAAGCACTGGCTGCAGAAAGTAAGGAAGGCAAGAAGCCCATTATGCAAAAAATGAGGGAGCTACTGCATTTGTCCAGGTGGTACACTTCTTTCTTCTTGTTGGTAATACCTGTAATACCTGTTATACCTACTGAACTCTTGAGACTTCCTGGGGCAAAGGTCAACTGTGCTGCCCTGCCTACCTGACTTTCCCAGACCCTTAGGGAGAGGTGGACCACCCAGACCTGGCCAATCAGAATGGTTTTTTCTTTTGGACAGAGCAAAAACACCAGGGGATGTAAGCCAGACCAGTCCCCAGGTGTCTGGGCCCTGTGTATATACAGATGCTGAGAGAAACAAGTGCTTTTCTTTTCTTTCTTTTTTTTTTTCCTGGTGTTGCTAAGCTGAGGATATGTGAATTTGGAACTGTCAGTACCCATCTCCCCTGGCAACATGGAGGAAATCCATCTATAGCTGGAGAAAATAAGATCAGCACACACAGGGGAGCAGAGGGAGCCCTGCTGGCACTGAGCAAGACTCCAGACCCAGCTGTGCCAGATGCTAGAGCTGCCCACAGCCTTCCCAGCTAGTGAGCTGATAAATCCACCCCTTGTTCTTTTTTTTCTTTGCTGTAGCTAGTTTGAGACGGATTGCAACGTGAAAAAGTCCTGACTTCCACAAATAGCATTAATTCACCCATCAAATGTCTATTATATACCAGGCATGATCTTATATCCTAGAGTTATAAGACTCAACAAGTGGATTTGATCCCTGCCCTCATAGAGCTTACTGTTTTGTGGGGGAGACAGCACAAAAACAATTCCACGATCAATTAGTTTAAATAATAAGGCTGAGAAATGCTATGAAGGAGCATCCGTGAAATTAAGCTCCATGAGGGCAGCAACCTTAGTCTCTTTCATTCACGGCAGTATCTTTGATGTCTAGAATGGTGCCTGGCACATAGTAGGCACTCAATAAATACTTATGTGGAAAAAGGAATGGAAGACAAAGTTTAGGGAGCTGTAACAGAACATCAAGAGGAGTAGAGGTGGAGGAGTTAGGGAGAGTTTTCCTGAGGAAGCAACATTTCAGCTGACATCTAAACAACCCTGAGGGGTTGGCCAGACCATGAAGGCAGAAGGAACAGAAAGTGAAGAGAAGGCAGGAGGGCACAGGTGTCTGTGAAGGAGAAAGAGGAGGCCAGTACAGCTACATCACAGGCAGCAGGGAGGAGTGTCATGGCTAGTGAGGCCACTAAGGTTGGGAACACTCACCAGAGGCTGCCATGGCCGCGCTAAGGAGTTTGGGTCATATTATGAAAGCTGTAGACAGCCAACATTCGCAGTAGTAAGTGAAGCCGTCAGGGGCTTTGCCCTCAAAAGTAATGAATGGAAGTGGAGAAAATTCGTGTCTTTTCAATCTTGGGAGATGACAAAAGAAATAGAACATTCTATATAGCAAAAAGCAGAAAATAAAGTATTCCTAGGTAATAGAGATGCAATGTGAAAAAAGATTAAAAAAGAACCTGGTACTGGCCGGGCGCGGTGGCTCACGCCTGTAATCCCTGCACTTTGGGAGGCCGAGGCAAGTGGATCACTTGAGGTCAGGAGTTTGAGACCAGCCTGGCCAACATGGCGAAATCCTGTCTCTACTAAAAATACAAAAATTAGCCGGGCTTGGTGGTGGACCCCTGTAATCCAGCTATTCAGGAGGCTGAGACAGGAGATCTCTTGAACCTGAGAGGCAGAGTTTGCAGTCAGCCGAAATCACGCCATTGCACTCCAGCCTGGGCAACAGAGCAAGATTCCATCTCCAAGAAAAACAAAACAAACAAACAAACAAACAAACAAAAAACTGGTACTAGGATCTCAAATGATTTCAATAAAACAAGGGACATGATTTCAATAAAACAAGGTTGTTCAATAAAACAAACCTGGGAAATTGGGTTCAAGTGTATTAATGATGTTTTCTTGTTTAAGGGAGGTTATGAATTGATTTGTTTCCTGACATTGACAGAAAAGGGAGAAGTGGGCTGAAGGAAATCAGAAAGATCCATCTGAAGGCTGTTGTGTTCCTCTAGTGGGAGCTGATGGAGAGGAGGGCATGGCCAAGAGATATTAGTGATCATGACAACCAAACAAACAGATGTAATAGTCACATACCCAAGAGGAAGTGATTTCCTGAGCTGAAAATGATTGGGTAAACCAATCAATAAGTTCCAGAGAAAATTTATACAGAATTATATACCAGGACCTAGCCTTACTGAAAAAAGTCTTTTCAGCTGGGGGTGTGGTGGCTCACCCCTATAATCCCAGCACTTTGGGAGGCTGAGGCAAGCAGATCACTTAAGTCCAGGAGTTCAAGACTAGCCTGGGCAACATGGTAAAACCCCATCTCTACAAAAAAATACAAAAATTTTGTGTTTTTTTGGGGTGGGGTGGCACATGCCTATAGTCCCAGCTACTTGGGTGACTGTGGTGGGAGGATCGCCTGAGCCCAGGAGTTCGAGTCTAAAGTGAACTATAATCATGCCACTGTACTGCAGCCTGGGTAAGAGAATGAGACCCTGTCTCTAAAAAGAAAAATAATTTTTCCAAGATGAAGGAAAAATATTAAATGAATCTGTCCAGCTGCAGTGGCTCATGCCTGCAATCTCAGCACTTTGGGATGCCGAGGCAGGTGGATCACGAGGTCAGGAGTTCAAGACCAGCCTGGCCAACATAGTGAAACCCCGTCTCTACTAAAAATACAAAAAATTAGCTGGGCGTGGTGGTGGGCGCCTGTAGTCCCAGGTACTTGGGAGGCTAAAGCAGGAGAATGACTTGAACCCGGAAGGCGGAGGTTGTGGTGAGCTGAGATTGCACCACTCCACTCCAGCCTGGGCAGTAGAACGAGACTCCGTCTCAAAAAAAAAAAAAAAAAAAAGAAATGAATCCATACATGAAATTGTGTTACAAAGCAGGAAATTTAGGCTGGCCTTAGGTTTTATCTGGTCATTTCTAAACACCAGAAGATAGGCAGCAATGGTTATAGTTTTGAGTACAAAAGATGGTCATGAAAATTTTGTACCCAACAAGTTGTCATTGTTGTGTGAAAACAACAGAAATATCATCCAGATTTATGAAGAATGATGTAGAAACGTGTTCTCCCTAAGTAAACAACTTGAAGACAAACTTCAGCTACTCCAGAGAGAAATTAAAATTAAATCTTGGAAATAGTAACATTGTAATATAGAAGAGTGGTTGCAAGCATTAAAACCAACTAAGTAAATCATAAGAATTGAACAAAAAATCTATTCTTAAAAAAGATGCACATAATTATAATGCTAGCTGGATTTATAAACCCACAGTAAATCTTAAAAGACTGGGAAATGAGTGAGAAGTGGGCAAGGCGGGTAAAGGTACATTAAAACCTTCATTTGACATCAAGTAAGGGAGTTAGGAGATATTGATTGTTTTTACCTTTCATCATCAGAGAAATTTCATGAATATAAAAGTTGATCAGTAGTAAAATTAAAAACAGGATTACTATCTTTTAAATCATGGGAGATGACAAAAGAAAATATACCTTCTATATAGCAAAAAGCAAAAAATAAAGTATCCCTAAGTAATAGAGGCACAATGTGAAAAAAGATTTTAAAACCCAATCTAGTACTAAGATCTCAAATTATTTTAATAAAACAAGGGAAATGAGGCCTGGGAAGTTGGGTTCAAGTGTATTAATGATTTTATTTTGTTTAGGGGGGGTTATGAATTGATTGGATTTCTGACATTGACAGAAAATTTTGTTTCAGTATTTAACAAAATATGCAAGAGCAATAGAAACAGAAAATATAACTTATAGACCACGAAAGGAACAAAGAAATGCTACCAACCTCAACAGGCAGGCAACGAAAAAAGAAACCAGAAAGCATGGTCAATGGAAGAAAATATAGAATAGAGGCCAGGTGCGGTGGCTCAAGCCTATAATCCCAGCATTTTGGGAGGCCGAGGCGCGTGGATCATTGGAAGTCAGAAGTTCGAGACCAGCCCAGCCAACATGGCGAAACCCTGTCTCTACCAAAAATACAAAAAATTAGCCAGGCGTGGTCAGACGCGGTGGCTCATGCCTGTAATCCCAGCACTTTGGGAGGCCAAGATGGGCAGATCATGAGGTCACTAGATCGAGACCATCCTGGCTAACACGATGAAACCCTGTCTCTACTAAAATTATAAAAAATTAGCCAGGTGTGGTGGCGGGTGCCTGTAGTCCCAGTTACACAGGAGGCTGAGGCAGGAGAATGGCGTGAACTTGGGAGGCGGAGTTTGCGGTGAGCCAAGCTCGCACCATTGTACTCTAGGACAGAGCGAGACTCCATCTGAAAAAAAAAGAAAAATTGCCCGTCGTGGTGGCAGGTGCCTGTGATCCCAGCTACTCAGGAGGCTGAGGCAGGAGAATCACTTGAACCCAGGTGGTGGAGGTTGCAGTGAGCCAAGATAGCACCATTGCACTCTCTAGCCTGGGCAATAAGAGAGAAACTGCCTCAAAAATAAAAATACAAAAATTTTTAAAAGTGTATATATATACATAACAAAAATAGTAGGCATAAGTCCAAATACATCAGTAATCACAATAAACCATTATTGCAAATGATACGATTGTCTCCCTAAGCAAAAAAGAGAATCAACTGTAAAACTATTAAAATCAAGAAAAATGTTCAGGAAGAATGCCAGAAATAAGACTGATGTACTAAAAATCAATAGCTTTTCTATTAATCTGTAGTAATCATTTACAACAACTTCAAAATACCTAGGAATAGACTTAAAGCAACATGTGCAAGATAAGGAAATGACAAACGATCCAACAGAAAGCAAAGGTTATGAATAGTCAGTTTACAGAAAAAGAAAAACAGCCAATAAATGTAAAAAAAGTTCCACCTCACTAGCAATCAGAGATATGGAAATTGAAACAATACTAATATCAAAGGTGAAAAATGATTTTTAATATTTAGTGATGGTGATGGAGGGGGGAACAGACATTCCTATGGGAATAAAAATTGGTAAAGCATTTTTGTAGGGCAATTTGGGAATGTTTTAAATTTAAATGCTTATGTCTTTTGACCCAATATTCTGCTTTCAAGAATCTAGTCTCAAGAAATATTTTCCACTCATGCCAAGATATTCATTGCAGAATTATTTATAATAATAAAAAAGGAGGAAAAGAAATATTCAAAAGTAGAGGAACGACCAATTAAATTATAGTACATCCATATGTAAGACAGTGCCAAGGGGCTGCCCCTCTTCTCTGCTTATATAGATTGAATGTTTCACCTTGAAACAGGTCTCTTCCTTTCAGGGTAAGATAACTTTAGTGGTATCTGTTATTTATGGCAGTGTACACTAGATAGGGACTCCTTGCCCTAAGAGAATGGTGAAATGGAGCCTTTTATGGCTTCATAAAAGCAGGATTCTTACATATATCTTCAATATGTAGACTTGGTTTTTGAGGAGAAGGTGAACAGGTTTGCAAAGAAGTCCAAGGCCTTCCGGAAGGAGTGGATGGTCATTTCAGCCCCTCTTCTCTGATATTTGAGATTGGGGAGAGACCTGGTCAGGGGAAGCCTGATCCTGAAGTAGATCTGCTGGCAGGAGAACACACCATGGTTTCCAGTGGGGAAATCACCATGAAGGGAGAATGTGGACTCAAAGCAAGTATCCAAGAAATCACAGGGAAAGCTGTTTTGAGAATCTATAGCTAAGTTGCAGCACCACTAAGAAAGACTCAGGCTAGCAAGGAAGCACAGAGAAGAGACACATTCATCGGACTGTGGGGGCCAGGGCTCAACAGAACACCCTGTGGTGCCAGCTGAAGTGAAAGAGGATCCAGCTAACCCACTTTCACGGAATGATATGTAGAGACAGGAAACTACAGTGGTCTCTAAGGCGCGGTACCACTTGGGCCTCTACAGCAATCTGACCTCATCTCTTACTGCACCTGCTCACTCCACATCACACACACTGGCCTTGACTGTTCCCCTAAACACACGGGCAGGCACCTGCCAAGTCCTCCCTCCTGCTGTTCCCAGTGCCTGGAGAGTTGTTTTCTCATACCACCTCACTTCTTCTGAGCCACTCAAACGTCACCTTCCTTGTTCACTCTTTAAATAATTTGCAAACACCTTCTCTTCCCAGATGGTTAGCAATCCTATTGCCTTTCCCACTTAATTTTTCTCCACAGCACGTAGCACCTTATTTATTTTGTTAATTGTTTATTTCTGATTCACCTCCTCCCACCCTAGATAGACTATAACCTCCATGAAGGCAAGTTTGGTTCACTGATTTATCTCCAGGACTTAGAACAGTGCCTGATACATAGCAAATGCTTTATGAATACCTAATGAAAGAATAAATATGTACTCACAGAAAATCGCTAAAAAACATACTAAGTGAAAACAAGGTAGATTACTAAATAATACACATAAAATCATACCATTTATGTAAAAGCCATGTATGTGTCTGTGTGTGTTTGTAAGGATGCATGCCAAACTATCATGGAGAGGGGAGTGGGGTGGGAATAATTAAAGTGATTAATTTTTTAATTACTTAAAAATTAAATTTTCTTTTGTATATTTCTGTATCATTTGACAATTTTTAAATATATGAGTATTTATTACTTGTACAATAAAATAGGTAATGAATACCTAATAACATAGTACAAGGGTAACAGTTCTGGAACAAGGTCTTAACTTTTGGTATTGGCAGAGTGGCTTATATCAGACTAGTCCTCTTTAAGATAACAATGATAGCTGGGCGCGGTGGCTCAAGCCTGTAATCCCAGCACTTTGGGAGGCCGAGACGGGTGGATCACAAGGTCAAGAGATCGAGACCATCCTGGCGAACACAGTGAAACCCCGTCTCTACTAAAAATACAAAAAAACCTAGCTGGGCGAGGTGGCGGGTGCCTGTAGTCCCAGCTACTTGGGAGGCTGAGGCAGGAGAATGGCGGGAACCCGGGAGGCGGAGCTTGCAGTGAGCTGAGATCCGGCCACTGCACTCCAGCCTGGGCGACAGAGCAAGACTCCGCCTCAAAAAAAAAAAAAAAAAGATAACAATGATAAACTCTGATCTAAATATTTTTTAAAATGGTATGAAGCTGCTGGAGAATGACAAAAAAAAAAACAGGCAGAAACTTGATGGGATTTAATTCTTAAAAGAAAGGAACCATGCTGGGTGAGAGCCACATTTCTATAGCTTTCTTTGGAGAGCACCTCCCAGTTCTTGTGGAACATGGGGACACAGAACAACTAGAAGTTGTGGCCTGAGGAGTCAGAGGACAGAGTTGGAGATTGCTGGAGTGGCAGGAAATTGAGGAGGTAAAACTGGACAGGAGGGAGCTACAAAAGCAGAGCACCGAATCTATGTGCACATTTTTCTCAAATCTGCGGCTGACACCTAAACTACATGAGTGGAGATTCCAAAGAGATTAGGGGAAAATAACAGCTGGAAGCCTGAAATTGTTGAGCAGAGATGTCAGTACCTGTGCACTTCAGGGGAAACAGTGTTTGGAGTTTGAGTCTCATTATGTTAGGCGAGCTTGGTAAACACCTCGGGCTTTCCATTGACATCCCAGGGGGACCATGTCCAGGTCCAAGAGATTCTCCTTATAAATGAGGACAAAACTAAATAAATGCATTCTAAAAAGTGTGAAAACCAAGCCTCCACTAGATCTGAGTGATATGGCAGTAATCTACCTGTCTGCTAGAACAAAACTCAACTCTGTTTGAAGGCAGGTAATAGAATACAGAATCTCCCCAATGTTTTACCTGCAACATCCTGTACGCAATAATATATTACCAGACATGTGGAGAAACAGGAAAACATGACTCTTAGTTAAGAAAAAAATAAGATAATAGAAACAAATTATCAGATAATCCAATGTTGGAATTAGCAGGCAAGATAAGTGATAAATGTGTTAAAGATCCCATAGGAAAAGTTAAAAATAATGTTTTAAGAGATGGGGGGAATTTCAATAGAGATATAAAAATGGTTAAAAAAAAAAAAAACAAACAACTACAACTCTGTGATTATACCACAACTCTAAATGTGAACTGACTTGTACACTGTAACCAGTGAACTGTATAGTATATAAATTATGTTTAAATAAAGCTATTATATTGAAAAGAAAAAAGCCTGGCCTGGTACAGTGGCTCATGTCTGTAATCCCAGCCCAAGAGTTTGAGACCATCCTGGGAAACATAGTTAGACCTCATTTCTACAAAAAATAAAAAGTTAGCCACGTGTGGTGGCACATGCCTATAGTTCCAGCTATTCAAGAGCCTGAGGTGAGAGGATCACTTGAGCCCAGGGGGTTGAAGCTGCAGAGAGCTATGATTACACCACTGCACTCCAGCTTGGGCAACAGAGTGAGACCCTTATCTCAAAAACAAAACAAAACACCCTAATGAAAATTATTGTACTAAAAACATACTAACTAAACTAAAAACACTCATTGGTGTTACAGGCTGAGAAAACGGGGGTCATGACCAACTCAGTGTACCACTGGAGACTATATGAGCAAATGGAAAACTGTTTTCACGAAAGCAAGATGTTGGAGAACTGACAACTGCGTCTGCCGCCAGAAGGGATACTGAGGGTTTTCCCACCCCCCAGCACAGTGTTCCTTGTGATTATCTATAGGAAATCTGAAGCCTGTTGTACAAAAAAAGAAATTATGTGTACCTGTGATAAATCAAGCAACTGACCAACCATTACCTCTCCCTCCCTGCTCTTTCCACCTCATAAATATGAAGGGCTGTGGAAGCTCAGGGCTGCGTTTGCTCACTAGAAGCAAGGAGCCCCCGACTCCTTCTTTTAAAATAGATCCTCTTGTATTTATCTTTATTTCTGCATTCATCTCCCTTCATTTACTCACATAGAAACCATCAGCAACACGTTGGCACTGGGCATGGTGGTGCACACTTGTAGTCCCAGCTACCCAGGAGGCTGAGGTAGAAGGACTGTTTGAGCCCAGGAGTTCAAGTCCAGACTGGGTGACATAGTAAGAAGTAAGACCCTGTCTCAATAAATAAATAAATAAATAAATACTCATTGGACAGGATTAAAAGATTGGGAAAATGGCCTCCAAAGACCCTCCAAAACTTTACCCCTTCAGGCCCCATAAGCAGCAATAGCAACGATAACAACAACAAAAACTGGCAAAAATAGGTAGAATCAACTTTTTCAAAGTTCTGAAAATTAACCAAAGGCTTGCAGCTACTTGGGGACAGTGTACTTAGAAGAAACAAAAGTTGAATCTCAGTCAGAACAGCAAACTTTGTGCCATTTTAACTTACCCTAGTCTCATTCCCCACTCACCAGCTTGGCAGTAGCCTTGAAAAATAACAGCTTGCATTCCCTCTTAGGAAGTCCTGTTGGCAGCCACTAGAGGAGGCAAATAGAGGTGGAACCCTTCCAAAGACCTGTGCTTAAGGAAATTGTCATTATTTGGCCTATCTGGTAGTTCCTTGGAAGACCCCAGTTACAAGGATGACTTGAAGCTAGCCCATTGTGAATAGCCTTCCTCCTGGGTAGGAAGAAATGTTTGTTGGAAACAATTAAAGGCAAATGTTTTAACTTCATGGCTGCCTGAAGCAATGAATAACAGTTGGGACACACACACACACATACACACACACGGAACTTCCTTTCCACTCCCCACAAACTCAGACTAACTAAACGGCTTAAAAGGAAAAGCTGGGAAATTAGATGTCCAAAGGAGCCTCGAAGAACTCTGCCATATTCCTGGAAATTTGCAAGCTGACACACATGTGTAGGGCTGTGTGTGTGCTTAGGATAGAATGGGAAAGCTCTAAGCTCTCACTTGTGGCTGAGTTTGATTTTCTGTGCAAGTAGGAAGTGAAGGCTAAGGCGCAGTTGGACACTACCTGGCTGAATGTTAAAGGTCTGTCCTAGGCTGGGTGAGGTGGCTCACCGTTTTGGAGGGTCTTCTGGAGGCCATTTTCCCAATCTTTTAATCCTGTCCAATGAGTATTTGTTTATTTATTGAGACAGGGTCTTGCTTCTCACTATGTTGCCCAGTCTGGACTTGAACTCCTAGGCTCAAACAGTCCTCCTGCCTCAGCCTCCTAGGCTGGGTGAGGTGGCTCACGCCTGTAATCCCAACACTTTGGGAGGCTAAGGTGGGTGGATCATGAGGTCAGGAGTTTGAGACCAGTCTGGCCAACATAATGAAACCCTGTCTGCACCAAAAATACAAAAATTAGCTGGGCATGGTGGTGGGTGCCATAATCCCAGCTGCTTGGGAGGCTGAGGCAGGAGAATCACTGGAACATGGGAAGTGGAGGCTGCAGTGAACCGAGATCACACGTCCCTGCCCTCTAGCCTGGGTGACAGAGCGAGACTCTGTCTCAAAAAAAAAAAAAAAGTGTGTCCCAACACACACACACACACATACACACACAGCGCCCCTCAGTAAAGACTGGGATGACTTTTTTGCTTCTAGTTAATAAAGGAAATCACTGGCCAATCATTAACTGACCACTAAGATGGCTGACTAGAGACTTCATTGGCCACATACAATAAAGAATGTAGACTTCACAGAATTAATCCAGAGAAGTCACTGAATAAACAAGCAGCTGTAACAACAACAACAACACAGGAGAGGGGGGAAGAGTCTGACTTTCAGGTTACCACATTATAGCATTTAAAAAGTCCAATTTCAACCAAACATTGTGAAACAAAATTGTATTCACAAGAAAAAAGGAATACATAGAAATTGCCTCTGAAGAAAGCCACATGTTGGACTTACTAGGCAAAGACTTTAAATCAACTATTTAAATATATTCAAAACACTGAAAAAAATCTATGTCTGAATACTACATACTACAGAAAGTATGAGAATATATCTGTATCTGTAATGTGTCACCAGGTATAAAATATCAATAGAGAGATA
This sequence comes from Trachypithecus francoisi, assembly GCF_009764315.1. Lineage (NCBI taxonomy): Eukaryota > Metazoa > Chordata > Mammalia > Primates > Cercopithecidae > Trachypithecus > Trachypithecus francoisi. Next base: position 81,011,956 of record NW_022681457.1, read on the forward strand.
TAAATAATAATAATAATTATTATTATTATTATTTTGAGCTGGGGTCTTACTCTGTCACCCAGGTTGGAGTGCAGTGGCACAATCTCAGTTCACCGTAATCTCTGCTTCCCAGACTCAAGCAATTCTCCCACCTTAGCCTCCAAAGTAGCTGGGACCACAGGCACACGCCACATCTGGCCAATATTTTGTATTTTTGGCAGAGATAGGGTTTTGTCATGTTGTCCAGGCTGGTCTCAAACTTCTGAGCTCAGGCCATCCACCCACCTTGGCCATCCAAAGTGCTGGGATTACAGGCATGAGCCACCACGCCTGGCTGAGAAGTTTTTTTTTTTTTTTAATGGAAACTCTGGAGTTGAAAAATACCATAACTAGAATAAAATATTCACTAGAGGGGCTAAATAACAACTTTGATCTTACGGAAGAAATAGTGATTTTGGAGATAGCTTCAAATTACAAATGCAAAAATTGGCAATTAGAAAAAAGATCAGCAAAGAAAAAGAGGAATTAAACAACACTATAGACATCTATAGAAAACTCCACCCAACAATAGCAGAATGCACATTTTTCTTAGGTGCATATGGACTATTCCTGAGGATAGATCGTATATTAGGCCATAAAACAAGTGTCAATAAACTTACAAAGATTGAATTTATACAGTATACGTTCTTCAACCATAACAAAATGAAATTAGAATTCAAAAACAAAAAGAATATGGAAATTCATAAATATGTGAAAATTAAACAGCACACTCCTAAATAATCAATTAGTCAAACAAGAAATCACCAGGGAACCAGGCAGAGTGGTGTGTGCCTCTAATCCCAGCTACTTGGGTGGCCAAAGAAAGAGGATCACTTGAGGGCAGGAGTTCAAGACCAGCATGGGCAACATAGAAAGAGCCTATCTGAAAAAATAGAAATCACAAGGGAAATTAAAAATTTCTTTGAACAGAATGAAAAAAATATCACAACATGACAAAACTTATAAAATCCAGGAAAAGGTCAGGTGCAGTGGCTCACGCCTGTAATCCCAGCATTTTGGGAGGCCAAGGCGGGCAGATCATGAGGTCAGGAGATCGAGACCATTCTGGCTAACATGGTGAAACCCTGTCTCTACTAAAAACACAAAAAATTAACCTGGGCCTGTAGTCCCAGCTACTCAGGAGGCTGAGGCAGGAGAATGGCATGAACCCCAGAGGCGGAGCTTGCAGGGAGCCAAGATCATGCCACTGCACTCCAGCCTGGGCAACAGAGCGAGATTCCATCTCAAAAAAAAAAAAAAAAAAAAAAAGGTATCCAGGAAAAACAATGTTTAGAGGGAAATTTATAGCTATTAAAGGCATACATAAAATAAGAAGGAAGCTCACAATTCAACAACCCAAACTTCCACCTTAAAAACCTAGAAAAAGAAAAGAAAATTAAATCCAAAGCAAGTAAAAAAGGGCAATAATAGGCCGGGTGCGGTGGCTCAAGCCTGTAATCCCAGCACTTTGGGAGGCCGAGACGGGCGGATCATGAGGTCAGGAGATTGAGACCATCCTGGCTAACATGGTGAAACTCCATCTCTACTAAAAAAAATACAAAAAAAAACTAGCCAGGCGAGGTGGTGGGCGCCTGTAGTCCCAGCTACTCGGGAGGCTGAGGCAGGAGAATGGCGTGAACCCGGGAGGCAGAGCTTGCAGTGAGCTGAGATCCGGCCACTGCACTCCAGCCTGGGCGACACAGCAAGACTCCGTCTCAAAAAAAAAAAAAAGTGGGGGGGGGGCAATAATAAAAATTAAAGCAGAAATAAACAAAATACACTATAGAAAAATAATAGAGAAAATTAACAAAACTAAAAGTTAGTTCTTTAAAAAGATCAACAAAATTGACAAACCTTTACTAGACAGTTTTAAAAAAAGAAGACTCAAATTATTAAGATTAAGAATGAAAGTGGGGACTACTGACCTTACAGAAATAAAAAAAGGACTATAGTTGTATGTCAATAAGCTAGATACTCCAGACGAAATGGAAAAATTAATAGAAAGACACAAACTAGGCCGGGCACAGTGGCTCACGCCTATAATCCCGGCACTTTGGGAGGCTGAAGTGGGCTGATCACGAGGTCAGGAGATCAAGGCCATCCTGACCAACATGGTCAACTAAAAATACAAAAATTAGCTGGGCATGGTGGTGCATGCCTGCAATCCTAGCTACTCAGGAGGCTGAAGCAGGAGAATTGATTGAACCCAGGAGGTGGATGTTGCAGTGAGCCAAGATCATGCCACTACACTCCAGCCTGTTGACAGAGTGAGACTTTGTATTAAAAAAAAAGACACAAACTACTGAAACAAACTCAAAAAGAAACAAATAATCTCAATAGACATAATAACGAGTAAAGAGATTGAATTAATAGTAGTAGTAGTAGTAGTAGTAGTAATAGTAATAATAATAATATACTATCCACAAAGAAAATCCCATCCCAGATGGCTTCATTAGTGAATTCTGTCAAACATTTAGAGAATTAATACAAATTCTTCACAAACTCTTCCAAGAAATAGGAGAAAAGTAAATACTTCCCAAATCATTTTGTGAGGCCACTACTACTCTGATATCAAAACCAGACAAAGACATCACAAGACAAGAAAACCACAGATCAATACCACTTATGAATATGGATGCAAAACTTCAACAAGATAATAAACTGAATCCAGCAACATATAAACTCAATTATACACTTTGACCAAGTAAGATTTATCCCAGGAATGCAAGGTTAGTTTAATATCTGAAAATCAATTACCATAATGCACTGTATCAATAGAGTAAAACCTCAAAACTTCATGATCATCTCAATAGGTGCAGAAAAAACATTTGACAAAATCCAACCCTTTTCATGAAAAAACATTCAACAAACTAGAAATTAATGTCTGAATTTATTCTACTGTGGTTGGAGAAGATATATTGTATGAGTTCAATCTTTGTAAATTTATTGACACTTGTTTTATGCCTAACATGTGGTGTATCCTGGGGAATAGTCCATGTGCACTTGAGAATAAAGTGGGCCGGGCGCGGTGGCTCAAGCCTGTAATCCCAGCACTTTGGGAGGCCGAGACGGGCGGATCACGAGGTCAGGAGATCGAGACCATCCTGGCTAACACCGTGAAACCCCGTCTCTACTAAAAAAAAAAATACAAAAAATTAGCCGGGTGAGATGGCGGGCGCCTGTGGTCCCAGCTACTCGGGAGGCTGAGGCGAGAGAATGGCGTAAACCGGGAGGCGGAGCTTGCAGTGAGCTGAGATCCGGCCACTGCACTCCAGCCTGGGCGACAGAGCGAGACTCCGTCTTAACAAAAAAAAAAAAAAAAAAAAAAAAAAAAAAGAGAATAAAGTGCATTTGGTCTTTTTTGGTAGAAGAGCACATCCTCCACATGATAAGGGGCATCTATGAAAAACCCACATCTAACTTCATATTTAATGGTGAAATACTGGATGTTTTCCTACTAAGTTCAGGAATAAGACTAAGGTGTCTGCTTTTGTTGTTTATACTCAACATTGTACTAGAGGTTCTATCCAGGGCATTTGGATAAGAAAAAGAAACAAAAGTCATCAAGATTGAAAAGAAAGAAGTAAAACTATTTCTATTTGTAAGTGGTATGACATAATGCTGTTATAGATAATCCTGAGGAATCCACTTAAAAACTATTAGAAATAATCAACAAGATATTTTGTTGCAGAATTTAAGGTTGCAGAATTTAAGATTACATACGAAAATCAATTGTATTTTTTTTTTTCTGAGATGGAGTCTCACTCTGTCACCCAGGCTGAAGTGCAGTGGCACAATCTTGGCTCATTGAATCCTCCTTCTTCTGGGTTCAAGTGATTCTCCCACCTCAGAACCTGAGTTGCTAGGATTACAGGTGCGGGCCACCATGCCCAGATAATTTTTGTATTTTTGGTAGAGACGGGGTTTCGCCATATTGGCCAGTGTGGTCTTGAACTTCTGACCTCAAGTGATCTGCCCACCTCAGCCTCCCAAAGTGCTGGTATTACAGGTATGGGCCACCACACCCAAGCAAAAATCAATTGTATTTCATAAAATATACACTAGCAATGAACTCTGAAAATAAAATTAAGAAAACAATTCTATTTATAATAGCATCAACGTGAACAAAATACTTAGGTATAAATTTAACAAAAGATGTACAAGACTTCTAATATGGTCTGTTTCTGTGTCCTAACCCAAATCTCATCTTGAATTGTAGTTCCCATAATCCCCACGTGTCATGGGAAGGACCTGGCAGGAGGTAATTGAATCATGGGGGCGGTTACCCCCATGCTGTTCTCATGATAGTGAGTGAGTTCTCATGAGATCTGATGGTTTTATAAGAGACTTTTCCACCTTTGCTTGGCACTTCTCTCTCCTGCCACCATGTGAAGAAGAACGTATTTGCTTCCCCTTCTGCCATGCTTGTAAGTTTCCTGAGGCCTCCCCAGCCATGTGGAACTGTGAGTCAATTAAACCTATTTCCTTTATAAATTACCCAGTCTCTGGTATTTCTTCACAGTAGCATGAGAATAGTCTAATACAACTTCTATACTGAAGACTACAAAACACCGTTGAAAGAAATTAAGGGAGATTTAAATAAATGGAAAAACATCCTGTTTTCTTAAGTTGGAAGACTTAATATTGTTGCAATGGCAATATTCTCCAATTGATATACAGATTTAATGCAATTTCTATCAAAATTTCAACTGCCTCTGTTGCAGAAATTGACAAGATGATCCTAAAAGTCATATGAAAATGCAAAGGATCCAGAAGGGCCAATACAATCCTGAAAAGGAACAAAGTTGGAGGACTCCCACTTTCTGATTTTCAAAACTTACTGTAAAGCTGCAGTAATTAAGACAATGTAGTACTGGAAAAGGACAGCCATATAGATCAATGGAATAAAAGTGAGAGTCTATGGTTAATTGATTTTCAACAAGGATGCCAAGACTATGCAATGGAGAAAAGAACAAAAGAACAATCTTTTCAACAAATAGTAGTAGGACACTGGATATCCACATGCAAGGGAATGAATTTGGACCCCTGACTCACACCATGTACAAAAAACTAAATCAGAATGGATCAAAGATTGTCTTTTTTTCTTTTGAGATAAGGTCTCACTATGTTGCCCAGACTGTTCTTGAACTCCTGGGCTCAAGCAATCCTCCCACCTTTGCCTCCCAAATTGCTAGGATTATAGGCATGAGCCACAGTGCCTGCAGCCAGATCAAAGATCTTAAGAGCTAAAACTATAAAGCCCTTGGAAGAAAATATAGGGCTAAATCTTCATGACCTTGGATTAGGTAATAGTTTCTTAGGTATGACATCTAAAACACAAGCAATTAAATAAAAAAATAGATAAATTAGACTTCAAAATTAAAAACCTTTGTGCATCAAAGGACACTCACAGGAAAATGAAAAGACAACCCACAGAATGAGAGAAAATATTTGTAATTTACATATCTGACAAGTAACTTGTATCTAGAATAGAAAGAACTCCTACAATTCAATAATAAAAAAAAAGACAACCCAATTTTAAAATGGGGGCTGGATGTGGCATCTCATATCTGTAATCCTGGCACTTTGGAAAGCCAACACGGGAGCATGGCTTGAGGCCAGAAATTAAAGACCAGCCTGGGCCACATAGTGGGATCCCATCCCAAAAAAAAAAAAAAAAAAAAAATTAGCTGGATGTGGTGGCCTGTGCCTGTGGTTCCAGCTACTTGGGAGACTGAGGTGGGAGGATTGCTTGAGCCTGGGAGGTTGAGGCTGCAGTGAGCCATGATCAAGCCATTGCACTCCAGCGTGGGCAACAGAGCAAAAATCCATTAAAAAAAAAGAAAAAAAAAAGGCAAAGGATCTGAATAAGTATTTCTCCAAAGTAGGTTTACAAATGGCCAATCAGCACATTAAAATATGGTTGATGTCATTAGTCATCAGGAAAATTCAAATCAAGGCCTCAAAGAGATATCACTTCACACCCACTAGAAAGAGGCTATAATAATAATTTTAAAAGAGCAATAGCAAGCATTGGCACAGCTGTGGAGAAATTTCAGCCTCATGCAAGGCTGGTAAAATGTAAAATGGTGTAGCTTCTGTGGAAAACAATTTGACAGTTCATTTAAAAGTTAAATATACAGGCTCAATACCGAATACAGGTGGCTCATGCCTATAATTTCAGCATTTTGGGAGGCCAGGGAAGGAGGATCTTTTGAGCCCAGGAGTTCGAGACCAGCCTGGGAAACATAGTGAGACTCCATCTCTATAAATAAATAAATAAATTAGCCAGGCGTGGTGGCACATGCCTATAGTCCCAGCTACTTGGCAGGCTGAGGTGGGAGTATCACTTGAGCCTAGGAGTTCAAGGCTGCTGTAAGCTGTGATCACGCTACTGCATTCCAGCCTGGGTAACAGAGTGAGATCTTGTCTCAAAAAAAAAAAAAAAGAAAGAAAGAAAAAGAAAAAAAGACAAACACAAGAGTTATGATCTAGTAATTCTATTCTAGGTATATTTCCAAGAGAAATGAAAACATGTGTCCACATAAAACTTACACATTAGTGTCAATAACAGCATTATTCATAGTAGCTTAAAGGTGGAAACTATGCAAATGTCCATCAACTAAATAATGGATAAGCAAATTGTGGTATATCCATACAATAGAATATTATTTATGCATACGTGGAATGAAGTGTTAATTCATGCTACAATATGATGAACTTTGAAAAATTATGATATGTGAAAGAAGCCAGACATAGAACGTCAAATATTTTATGATTTCATTTAAATGAAATGCCCAAAATAGGCAAATCCATAGAGACAGAGAGTAGATTAGTTGCCCAGGGATGGTGGAAAGGGGGAATAAAAAGTGACTGCTAATGGTGATAGAGTTTCCTTTTAAGGTGATGAAATGTTCCAAAATTAAATAGTGATGGTAGTTGTGCAACTTTGTGAATATACTAAAAACCACTATTTGTACACTTAAAAAGGTGAATGTTATGGTATGTGAATTACATCTCAGTTAAAAATAAGCAGATTAGACACAATCAAATAAAAGATTAGGGAACTTGAAGATAGATCAATATAAATAATCCAGACCAAAGCATGGAGATAGAAAAAGGAAAAGAGAGATGAGAGAAGGGCTCTTCAATGAGCATCGTGAGATCTGATGTAATGTGAGATTGCATCAAAAGGTAACACCCATGTAACTGAAGTCCCATAAGGAGAAGAGAAATAGAGTGGAGCACAAAACATGTTTGGATTCCATTTAAAGAAGTGTTGGGGGCCAGGTGTGGCAGCTCAAGCCTGTAATCCCAGCACTTTGGGAGGCCCAGGCAGGCAGATCACGTGAGGTCAGGAGTTTGAGCCTGGGCAACATGGTGAAATCCCATCTCTACCAAAAATACAAATATTAGCTGGGTGTGCTGGTGGGTGCCTGTAATCCCAGCTACTCAGGAGGTTGAGGCAGGAGAATTGCTTGAACCCGGGAGGTGGAGTTGCAGTGAGCTGAGATTGCGCCATTGCACTCCAGCCTCTGTCTCAAAAAAAGAGCAAGACTCTGTCTCAAAAAAATAAAAAAAGAAAAAGAAGTTTTGAGCTGGACGTGGCGGCTGACGCCTGTCATCCAAACACTTTGGGAGGCCGAGAAGGGAGGATTGCTTGAGCCCAGGAGCTCCAGACCAGCCTGGGCAACACAGGAAGACCCTATCTATACAAATAAAAAAATTTGCTTTTTGAGATGGAGTCTCATTCACTGCAAACTCCACCTCCCAGGTTCAACTAATTATCTGCCTCAGCCCCCTGAGTAGCTGGGATTACAGGCGCCCACCACCACGCCCAGCTAATTTTTTGTATTTTTAGTAGAGACGGGGTTTCACTATCTTGGCCAGGCTGGTCTTGAACTCCTGACCTCGTGATCCACCTGCCTCAGGCTCCCAAAGTGCTGGGATTACAGGCGTGAACCACTGCGCCTGGCCAAAATTTTTTAATTAAAAAAAAGTTTGCCTGAAAATGTTCTAAATTTGATAAAAGTGTATAACAACTCAAGATCCAAAAAGCTCAGAAATTCCTAAGCTGGATAAATACAAAAATGATAACACCGATGCACATCAGGGTCAAACTGTTGAAAGCCAGAAATAAAGGGAAAAAGTCTTAAAAGCAAAAAGAGAAAATGGACACATTATACATAGAGAAACGATAATAAGAATGTCAGCCAAGTTCTCATGAGAAACAATATAGTTCAAAAGACAATTGAATGGCATCTTTAAAGTACTGAAAGAAAAAGATCAACCTAGAATTCTATATTGAGTGAAAATAGATCTTATTTTTAAAATTTTATTTAGAGATAGGGTCTCACTCTGTGGCCAAGGCTGGAGTGCAGTGACATGATCATGGCTCGCTTACAGCCTCAACTTCCCAGGTTCAAGTGATCCTCCCACTTCAGCCTCCCAAGTGGCTGGGACTGCAGGTGCCCGCACCACATCCAGGTAATTTTGTTTATCTTTTGTAGAGATGAGGTCTCACTATGTTGTCTAGGCTGATCCCAAACTCCTGGTTCCATCAATCCTCTCTCCTTGGCCTCCCAAAGTGCTGGGATTACAGGCATGAGCCACTGTGCCTGGCTAAAGATGTATTTTAAACATGAAAGTGAAATAAAAACATTTTCAGATAAGCAAAAGTTGAGAGAACTCTTTGCCCACAAATTACACTACATGAAGTGCTAATGGAAGTTCTTCAGCTGGAAAGAAAGAATTACCAGATAGAAAACTGGATCTACAGGGAAATAAAGAGTACTGGAAAGTGTGTGTATATAGTTAAATATAAAATGACTTTTTTCTTTTTGGATGGGCATGGTGGCTCACACCTGTAATCTCAGCACTTTGGAAGGCCGATGTGGGTGGATCATTTGTGGTCAGGAGTTTGAGACCAGCCTGACCAATATGGTGAAACCCTGTTGCTACTAAAAGTACAAAAATTAGCTGGGCGTGGTGGCAAACACCTGTAATCCCAACTACTCAGGAGGCTGAGGCAAGAGAATTGCTCAAATCTGAGAGGTGGAGGTTGCAGTAAGTAGAGATCATGCCACTACACTCCAGCCTGGGTGACGGAGTAAAACTCTGTCTCAAAAAAAAAAAAAAAAGGTTGCATCCATTGATTAAAATAAAAAAGGATCTTTAAAGAATATGCTTAATTTTTCTCCATATCTTCCTTCTTAGTGGGATTGAAATTTTGAAAAATTAGCTAGGTTCGAGAAGTCTTCTTTGATATTTTTAGCTTGATGAAGAGTTAATCAAATAAAACTCAGCACGTATAGGGCCTCAGAAATTATTATTTCCTTGGGATTGTGCTTTCCAAGTAACAATTTAACATGACGGAAGCTATAAATCTATGTTTTGAAAACTGCAACAGATGTTTTCCTTTAAACGTCTGTCTGTCTATGTGTGAATGGGGCTGAGCAGTGTATAATTCAATCCATTATATTAACATTTATGAAAAACACATGGTAAATTATTTTGCAACATGTTCAATTTTCTTTCCTTTGGTATGAATTTGGCTAATATGAAGTTGACTTGGTCTTCAAACTGATATTAAACTCTGCTCCAGTATAATTTTTGAGAAAACAAAGTTATGAATTCTTTCTTCTTTCAGTTATGAATTTTTAATGCAAAATGCTGTTGACCTGTGTTTGCTTCATCTCTACGTCAGGAGAGGACCTAGAACCCTTTTCTCTCTGATCAAATGATAAAATTGGATTGTTAAGGCAAAAAATTTTTGTTATATAAATTTCAAGAGATTTATTTGTTTGTTTGTTTGTTTATTCATTTATTCTTTTAGGTTCTCACTTTGTTGCCCAGACCGGAGTGCAGTGGCACCATCACAGCCCACTGTAGCCTCAACCTCCTGGGTTCAGGGATCCTCCCACCTCAGTTTCCTGAGTAGCTAGGACTACAGGTGCACGCCACCACATTCGGGTAATTTTTTGTAGAGATGAGTTTTCATCATGTTACCAGGCTGGTCTCAAACTTCTGGCCTCAAGCAATCCTCCTGCCTTGGCCTCCCAAAGTGCTGGGATTACAGGCATGAGCCATTGTGCTGGACCAATTCTTAAAGCCACACACAGGAGTAAAAAACTCAGAGCCACTGCGCCAGTCAATAGTATGATAATTTTGTTTTTGGGATATTTCACTTAAAAGCAGGTTTCTATGACTTTTTTAGATATCCAGCTGGCAATGAGCAACAGAAAATAGTGGGGAAATATTGTTTTAAAAGTTGATTCAGAGATATCACTTCTGAACAAAAAGAAGGAACAGTGAAAATGGTAGCAGGACTCTTAGACCTCTGTTTTGTACAACACAAAAATAAGTTCCAGATGGGTAAAAAACATAAATAGTTTATTTCAAGCAACTGCTGTCTGGAGAAACCCTCCCAGTATAGAGCACTTAACATGCTGGATGAAATACAAGAAGCATCTTTCTTTTTAAAGGCATGGCAATGTTGTCAGAAAAGGAAGAAGAATGATCAGAAATAAGGAGAAAACACCACTCCAGAAAAATTCCAGCCAGAGCTGGTGTTTGCCTGGTGACATCTGCCAATCCCTGGAGAACTAGCAACGTGCAGAGGACAGAAGTTGAAGTGTGAGGCTTAAGGGGCAGGAAGGTTGGATTGGAACTCCCCACATAAAGCTGGGGTTCCCTGAGGATAAAGTAGAGAATTGAGCAAACTAAAAAAGTCCCACCAACAGAAAAGGACAATGAAGATTACCTGTTTCCTAACCATGGCACTGTCCTCACTTGCAAGCAATGCCTCATAACTGTGTGCTTCAAAAAGAAAATCTTTAAGCCTAAGATTTAGTTAAAGTGATTCTGGGATTGTAGTGCCCCAAACTGCCCCATAGAAACAAACATAAATTGACTGGGCATAGTGGCTCACACCTGTAATCCCAGCCCTTTGGGAGGCCGAGATGGGAGGATCACTTGAGGTTAGGAGCAAAAACAGCCTGGCCAACATGGTAAAACCCCATCACTACTAAAAATACATAAATTAGCCAGGTGTGGTGTCAGGCACCTGTAACCCCAGCTACTCAGGCAGCTGAGGTGAAAGAATCACTTGAACCTGGGAGGCAGAGGTTGCAGTGAGCCGAGATCACGCCACTGCACTCCAGCCCGGGTGACAGAGTAAGACTCCGTCTCAACAAAAAGGAAAAAGAAAAAGAAACAGACATAAATCTTCCACGGAGGAACACATTTTCATCCAGGGCTCAATTCTCACAGATAAATTTCCAAAGAATGTGAGTTCACACACATTAAAAAAAAAAAAAGTCCTCAACATAGGAGATAATAAGCCACTATGTGTGAATCAACAGAAACAACACACAGCAGAAGCAGACCTGTACCTATGATAGCTACCAGAATTATTAGATGATTTGGCAATGGAACAACAGACCATTGAGAGGGATTAAACAGAGTCGAAAAGAAACCAAACGGAACTTCTGAAAACTGAAAATAAAATGGGAAAAAAATAGAGGTCAAAAGGGTAGTTTATACACAGGTGGAAAGAAGATAAATCTGGAAAATTGTCCAGAATGCATTAAGAGGAGATGAAGATAGTGAAAATATGAAAGGTTAAGAGACATGGAGGGGGCCGGGTGTGGTGGCTCAAGCCTGTAATCCCAGCTCTTTGGGAGGCCGAGACGGGCGGATCACAAGGTCAGGAAATCGAGACCATCCTGGCTAACACGGTGAAACCCCGTCTCTACTAAAAATACAAAAACTAGCCGGGCGAGGTGGCGGGCGCCTGTAGTTCCAGCTACTCGGGAGGCTGAGGCAGGAGAATGGTGTAACCCGGGAGGTGGAGCTTGCAGTGAGCTGAGATCCGGCCACTGCACTCCAGCCCGGGCGATAGAGCGAGACTCCGTCTCAAAAAAAAAAAAAAAAAAAAGAGACATGGAGGAGTGAATGAGAAGATCTCACATAAACCTAACAGAAATTCTAGAAGGAACAGGGGCTGCAATATTCAGAGACTGTGGCTGAGAATTTCAATACTAGATAAAATATGCTAATTCCCAATATCAGATTCATAAGGACACACTATTCCCAGACAGTATAAATAAGAAGAAATATACATCAGCACACATCTTAGTGAAACTGTAGAACATCAAAGATAAAGAGAAGAGAGAAAAGCCAGATTATTATATGAGGAAAATAATTAGACTAAAAGCTGACTTTTCAATAGCCACATTAGAAGTTAAAAGATGGGAGTATTGGCTGCGCGTGGTGACTCGCGCCTGTAATCCCAACACTTTGGGAGCCTGAGAAGGGCGGATTACCTGAGGTCAGGAGTTTGAGACCAGCCTGGCCAACATGACGAAACCCTGTCTCTACTAAAAATACAAAAATTAGCCAGGTATGGTGGCGGGCACCTGTAATCTCAGCTACTCAGGAGGCTGCAACAGGAGAATCACTTGAACCCCGGAGGCAGAGGTTCTGGTGAGCCAAGATCATGCCATTACACTTCAGACTGGTGACAGAGCAAGACTTCGTCTCAAAAAAAAAAAAAAAAAGAATAAAAGAAAACAAAGCTGTCCAACCAGTGCCAAACTGTGAACTTTCCACCATATCTCAGAATCTGATATTCCCCAACTACTTGCCATTTTCTTTTCAGTAATCTTTCTGAAGGGCCTGTTGTTTAGTGAATTTCTCTGTTATTTTAAGCCTTTAAACTGTAAATTCCATCTCTTGCAATAAATTTATTTCTTTTTTTCTTTTTTTTTTTTTTTTTTTTTTTTTGTTGAGACGGAGTCTCGCTCTGTCGCCCAGGCTGGAGTGCAGTGGCCGGATCTCAGCTCACTGCAAGCTCCGCCTCCCGGGTTTACGCCATTCTCTCGCCTCAGCCTCCCGAGTAGCTGGGACTACAGGCGCCCGCCATCTCGCCGGCTAATTTTTTGTATTTTTTTAGTAGAGACGGGGTTTCACCGTGTTAGCCAGGATGGTCTCGATCTCCTGACCTCGTGATCCGCCCGTCTCGGCCTCCCAAAGAGCTGGGATTACAGGCTTGAGCCACCGCGCCCGGCCTTTTTTCTTTATTTTATTCAAAATTTCAGGTATCTGGCTCCCTTTTTATTATATGTATATATATGTGTGTGTGTGTATATATATAATATATATATAATTTTAAGACAGGGTCTCGCTGCATTGCCCAGGCTGGAGTGCAGTGGTGCAATTTCAGCTCACTGTAGCCTCAACCTCCTGGGTTTGAGTGATCTTCCTGCCTCAGTCTCCCAACTACAGGTGCACACCACCACACCCAGCTAATTTGTGTGTGTGTGTGTGTGTGTTTTGTAGAGCTGGGGTTTCCTCATGTTGCCTAGGCTAGTCTTGAATTGTGAAACTCAAGGATTCACCTGGCTTGACCTCCCAAAGTGCTGGGATTACCAGATGAGCCACCATGCCCAGCCCCTTTTATGTTACTTTTAAATTTTTCAAATTATCTGTTATAGGGCATTCTTCCAGAAACAAAGGGCAAAATTTAACTGTTGTGATGAACCACAAGGACTCTAATTTTTAATTCTATGTGTTTAATCATTGTCTCTTTATTTGAAGACTTTTAAAATACAGATATCATTTTTAAAGAAACAAACGAAAAAGAGAGGAGACTATTATCTGCAAAATACTGGAAAAAAGTAATTGTTCAATTGTATGCTCAGCAAAATCTTGTTCAAAAGTGAGTGCAGGCTGGGTGTGGTGGCTCATACCTGTAATTCCAACACATTGGGAGGCCGAGGCGGGAGGATCCCTTGAGGCCAGGAATTCCAGATCAGCCTGGGCTGGTTATGATGAAACCTTGTCTCTACAAAACACACAAAACTTTTCCAGGTGTGGTAGCATGCTCCTGTAATCCCAGTTACTCAGGAGGCTGAGGTGGGAGGATCACTTGAGCCCAAGAAGTCAAGGCTGCAGTGAGCCATAATTGTGTCACTGCACTCCAGCCTGAGTGACATAAGGAGACTCTGTCTCTAAAAACCAGAAATAAAAACAAAAGGGAAGAAAAATATAGGCATTTTTCAGGCAAACAAAACCAGAATACGCTGTATTTACTTTCAGTTGACTAAATAAACTGCTAAAGGGTAATCACATGACATACTCATCATTAAGGAAATACAAATTAATGCCACAGTGATACCACTACATACCCACTGGAATGGCTAAAATTTAAAAAGACTGACCTTATCAAGTGTTGGTGAGAAAGCGGAGCAACTGAAACTCTCATACACTGCTGATGGAAAATATAAAGTGGTACAATCACTTTGGAGAACAGTTTGGCATTTTCTTAAAAAGTTAAACATACATCTACCACATAGTCCAGTCATTACATTCCTTGGTACTTACCTAAGAAAGACGCAAATATCTGTCCACACAGAGACATGCTAGTGTTTATAGAAGCTTTATTTGTAATTGCAAAAAACTAGAAACAACCCAAAGTCTATAAACAGGTGACTATATAAATAAATTGTGAAAATACATATGATGTAAATATTATCTGGCAATAAAAAGAAATGAATACTGATACATACAAAAGGATGAACTTCAACATAATTATGCTGAAAGAAGCCAGACCAAAAAGAGGACATTTTATATCGTTCTATTCATATGAAATGCTAGACTATGCAAATTAATCTTTAGTGATGGAAAACATCAGTGATTACCTGGGGATAGGGTGGGGTCAGGCAGGGGTGGGAGGGAAATGAGGAAACTTTTGCAGGTGATGGGTATGTTCACTATCTTGATTTTGGTGATGATGATATGAGAGCTTATCTAATTTAAATACATATAGTTAATTGCACATCAGTTACACTTCAATAAAGCTGTAAAAAAAAAAAAAATAAACAAAAACAGAAAGAGAGAAAAGAAAAGAAAAAGAAACAATTCAGTGCTGTGCTGGAGCCCACAAAATTTGAACATCTCTTCGCACCTGCACATTCAATGATGTTATGCTGATGGCTTGGAATAAGCCGTGATGGGAGTACATTTCCACACCAGAAATTGACTACAGTTCAGGCCCTTTCCCCACCCCTGAGCCAGTTTACTCATCACCAGTGGATGTGTATCAGGCATAATGTAACATCGCAAATTTCAAAAGCAGCACCTTAAATGCAAGAAAAAAATTGTGAACAGACATGAAAAGCACGTGAATAAATCTAAAAACAAAACTACAAAATTTTGTTGATGTCAAATTTGTGAGGTTAAAGACAACCAAGTAGATCTAACACACAGGACGACAGTAGCACGTATGTCTGAAGTGGGGCAGTTGGAGTTCGTACATCCCCAAATCCTTGACTTGATTGGGAGGATGATACAGATATTGACTTTAGACATTTTGAGATGAAATATGAATGCTAAACTGGTTTAGAATAACCACTAAAAGCACACAATTTGAATGCATGCTTTCAAAACTTGTAGAGGAAAAATGCAATGAGAGAAAAACCTTAATTCAGTCCAAAAGAAGGCCTTGCCCTTCACCTGCAATTCCTCGCATGCTCCCACCACTGATAATGTGGGTGATGATGATGTCACCACATGCCATGGATTACTCACTTCCTCATTCTTCCCCAGCAAGGTTATCACTGTGTTCCTCAAATACATGAGCAACGGAATTCCAGAATCCCATTTTGAGGAACTATTTTCTGATTTCACAATTGCTGTGTCAGTCTGAGTTCAAATAGGAAACAGATGGCACACTGAAATTAGTATAATTCAAGGAGGCTTTTATGAAGGGGCCATTTATGAAGGTTTGGACAGGGTATAGGGGACTCACAAAGGATAATGTAATCATCCAGAACTAATAACAGCAGAATTACTGACACCCCTAGATGAAGACAGGGAATGGTTTCTGGAATCCAGGAGGAAATTCCTGTAGAGTGGGCACGTGGAGATCAGTGGTGACTTGTGGTCAAAGGACACAGCCAGCCCAGGACCTGTAAGGGAGCTCTCTGGCTGGGGATCTGCATTGACTGAACCCAATACGAGGCCAGGAGGCAAGGACTCCACTGGCATAGACCATGCGGGGCTCTCTTAGGAAAGGGAAGGGGGAGGAAGGGTGGAGAGTATATATATATATATATATATATATATATATATATATATGTATTTTTCTACACAGGGTCTTTCTCTGTTGCCCAGGCTGGAGTGCAGTGGTGTGATCACAGCTCGCTGCAGCCTCAACCTCCTGGGCCCAAGCAATTCTCCCACCTCAGCCTCCTGAGTAGCTGGGACTACAGGCATGTACCACCATGCCCAACTAATTTTAGTGTTTTTCGTAGAGACAGAGTCTCACCATACTGCCTAGGCTGGTGTTGAACTCCTGGGCTCAAGCAATCCACCCACCTTGGTCTCCCAAAGTGCTGGGATTACAGGCGTGAGCCACTGTGCCTGCCAAGAGTATTTTATATCTTTCATATACATTTATATGATATATATCCATTTGTCTATATCCCCTCATATATTTGTCATATATCATACATATAGTGTATGTTTAAATGAATATGGATTGTTTAAAACAACAACAATAATGCCTTGTGGAGTTTAAAACAAGTAGAAATAACAGGCTGGGTGCAGTGTCTCACCCCTGTAATCCCAGCACTTTGGGAGGCCGAGGTGGATGGATTACTTGAGGTCAGGAGTTTGAGATCAGCCTGGTCAACATGGTGAAACCCTGTCTCTACTAAAAATACAAAAATTAGCCAGGCATGGTGGCAGGAACCTATAATCCCAGCCACTCGGAAGGCTGAGGCACAAGAATCCCTTGAACCTGGGAGATGGAGGTTGCAGTGAGCCGAGATCATGCCATTGCACTCCTGCCTAGGCAATGGAGCAAGATTCCATCTCAAAAAAAAAAGAAAAAGAAACAAGAAGTAACATAGATGACAAAAATTACACAAAAAGGAGGAAGAGGAGGATAAATGGAATTAAACTGTTGTAAGTATCTTTCATTGTTTGAGAAGTAATAAAAGATAAAAGTACTAATTTAAGGCAAACTCTAGTGAGCCAAGGAGTTCTATTTTTTAAATATACTTGTTATTTTAGATAGTTTTAGATTTACAGAAACATTGAGAAGATAGTGCAGAGGGCTTACCTGTGCCCCACATCCAGTTTCCCATTATTAACATCTCACATTATGATATATTTGTCACAAGTAATGAATCAATATTGATACATTAGCTAAGGTTCACACTGTATTTACATTTCTCTAATTTTTACCTACTGTCTGTTTTTGTTTTTTTTTTTGTCCAGGATTTGATCGAGGATCCCACATTACATTTACTTGTTATGCCTGCTGAGGCTCCTTGTGGCTGTGACAGTCTCTCAAATGGATATGCATATGACATACACATATACATTCATGTGTCCTTGTTTTTCACAGTTCTGAGCAGCACTGCTTTTGTATTTTGCAGAATGTCCCTCAGCTGGGATTTGTCTGATGTTTTTCTCATAATTAGATTGGGGTGATCTGTTTGGAAGGAAGATAGGACTAGTGGTAAATTGTGATTAGCATCACATCCCATCAGGGGGAACCCACTATCCACATGACCTATCGCTGGTGATGTTGACCTTGATCACCCAGCAGAGGTAGTGTTTGTCTGGTTTCTCCACCGTAAAATTATTTTATTTCACCTGTCAATAGTGTACTCTTTGGAAAGAAGTCACTATGTACACCCCATAATTAAGGAGTAGGGTATTATTCTTTCCCTCCTCTTCAAGGGCAGAGTATCTACATAAATTGTTTGGAATTGTTGTGCAAGAGAGATTTCTCCTCTCCATTTATTTATATATTTAGTCATTCATTTATATCAGTCCGGAGTCATGGATATGTATTTTATACTTTGAGTTATAATTCAGTACTATTTTATTTATTATTGTATTTATTTATTTATTTTTTGTTTAAAAATTTTCAGTGTTGCCCATGGGGAGCTCTTTCATGTGACTCCTGTGTCCTTTGGCATACTCTCATCATTTTTTAACACTCCTTTACTTTCTGGAGCTACAGTATGATTCAGGGTCCTCCTATATATTTTCTGTTTCAACTTAAGCCATCCATTTCTCTGAGAAGCCCTGCTTTCTGTTATGAGAATGGCATTAGAACTGGATGCTAGGGGTGTTCTTTGTTCCTAGGCCTTCTCAGCTGACAGAGTAAGGGAAGCTATGTGTGTGCACTGGCCTGCATACACACACATGTATGTATATGTGTATGTCATATATAAGTATGTATGATGTATGTCCTATGTATATATGTACATATGTGTGATATACAAACATATTTCTAGATGTAATTATCTGTGTCTATACTAAACTAAACATGAGTTCATAGTGATGTAAGGAGATATCTTAATCTCTATAGTAACCGCTTGAAGAATAAGGAAAGAATGTATTAATAAAATTAACAAGGTAATAGAGGAAAAAATAGAATAATAAAAGTAATTAGTCCTGAAGAAGGCGAGGACAGAGAAATAAAGGAACAAAAACCGGATGAGACAAATAGAAAACAAAGAGCAAGACGATAGATTTAAATGTAAAGAAAAAGAAACAGTATCAGGAAAAGTTTAGGGACACGTTCACCACGCCAAATCCACTCTCCACTCTTCTTCCCCCTGCGCTTTCCTAGGAGAGCCCCCGCATGGTCTATGCCAGCGGGGTCCTTGCCTCCTGGCTTCGTGTTGGGTTCCGCCAATGCAGATCCCCAGCCAGAGAGCTCCCTTACAGGTCCTGGGCTGGCTGTGTCCTTTGACCACAAGTCACCACTGCTCTCCACGTGGCCCACTCTACAGGGATTTCCTTCTGGATTCCAGAAACCATTCCCTGTCTTCATCCCTTCAGGCCTAGGGGGGGGTCAGTAATTCTGCTGTTATTAGTTCTGGATAACCACGTTATCCTTTGTGAGTCCCCTATACCCTATCCCAACCTTCATAAATGGCCCCTTCATAAAAGCCTCCTTGAATTATACTAATTTCAGTGTGCCATCTGTTTCCTATTTGAACTCAGACTGACAAAGCAATTGTGAAATCAGAAAATAGTTCCTCAAAATGGGATTCTGGAATTCTGTTGCTCATGTATTTGAGGAACACAGTGATAACCTTGCTGGGGAAGAATGAGGAAGTGAGTAATCCATGGCATGTGGTGACATCATCATCACGCACATTATCAACGGTGGAAGCATGGGAGGAATTGCAGGTGATGGTCAAGGCGTTAAGAGATCAAGCGGCGCTGGCACTTAATTGCTATGGCAACAACGGTGATTAAAAAATAGTAGAACCAACTGGATTCTTTTACTATCCTAAGAAGTTTATATAGGGAAAAAGAGAAAATCAAAGCTATGGAAATACAATTAAAAAGACATGTGGAAAACCAGAATGCCTCTGTGGTGGCACTGACGGATTCCTTATTTCTGTTAATTGAAGGGTAAATATGGCTAAGAACTAAGCCTAGGATCTGACTGTTCAAGTTGTAGATTTGCAGCAGCAATTAAATGGGTAACATGGCCAAGTCTCTTATGCCAAGGCAAAGTTCCCGGGGAGGAGTGGGACTGTCAGATACAGGAAGGGGATACAGGATGCCCGAAAGGCAGGCCTGATGGGGCTGAGACTTTTGAACCTCTGTTGTCCTCTGAACCTTTTATTCTGGCTGAAGGAGCTATCTCTCCTCTGCATAAAAGCCTTATAATCATTGTTCCCAGGGCAGTTGCCCGATAAGCTAATGCTAATTCTCCTTAGGTCCCCTCCCTTACCTCTTATTACCTTCAGGCCCATAACAAAGTACAAGGCCTGCTCCAGAAAAAGCTAGCTGTGCTCTTAAAGACATGCAAAACCTTGCCGAGGTGGACAGTCAGGATAATCAAGGGAAAGGTCAGGGAGTGGACTGGGAGGATGGTAGACCGCCGATTCTCTAGGTGTGGTCCCTGGACCGACAGCATCAGCATCATCGGAGAACTTGTTAGAAATGCAAATTCTCAGGCCTAACCTCAGATCTATAGAATCAGAAACTGTAGGGGTGAGACCCAGAAATCTGTGTTTTAATAAGCCCTCCAAGTGATTCTGATTCGCACTAAAGTTTGAGACCCCCAACTCCCTGACATAATAGATCCATTAGATTCCCATGTTCCTGAGTCTTCAGACGCCTTCCTCTACAGCATTGCTACTCAGAGCTGTTGTCCCAGATCAGAGGCATCAGCATCACCTGCATCAGAAAATGCAGAACCTTCGACCCCATCCTAGACTTACCAAGCCAGATTCTGCATTTAAAAAGATGCTCAGGTGCTGTGCCTGTGCATTGAAGTCGGAGAGGCCTGTTCCACAGCAGTGGCTCTCGAACTTTGGCATGGATCAGAATCACTGCACTGTGAGCAGCACTGTGCTCTGCAAACCTGCTCACTTCTCCCTCACCACGGCCCCTGAGAAGGTCTGAAGGACGCTTCCTTCACTAAGGTATTCGGAAGTCCTTGAAGAGCTCTGTGGTGACTGTCATCTATAGGCTGGAGATGAGAGTTGGGGACAATGCAAAGGAATTGGGTTCCTTGATCTTAAAGAGAATAATGGGACCCTACAGTAGATGAGGCAAGGTGGCCATGCTTGCTGGTCAGAGAGGAGGTAGCCTCCTGCGAGCCACAGAGGCAGAGTGGCCATCAGAGTGCTGTGATCTGTAGGGAATTGTGGCACAGCTCTCTAGAAATGAAATACTTGGGCACCCTGTGAAGATGCTGCCTGACAAATACAGGTGAAAAATTCTAGGTTTCTGGGTAGAAACTGGAGGAGGATTCTCGGCCTTTTACCCAATTCCTAGACCTAAGTCAGTTCATAAACTTGGAGACGTCAATGGAGGAGGGTCCCTGCAATGTGGTCACAGATGTATATTGTGTGTCTTCTCCAAAGCCTTCCTCAGAATGGCCTGCAGCCATTTACCAGGGAAATACCAGCTATACACGAGTGAGAAGGAAATATACTAGATCTTCCCAAGGTTAATAGATATTCGCCCTGAACTCACTCTGATCCCCAGAACCCTGAAGTGCCACCATCATCCACTAGTGAGATTTGGAACTTATGCAAATCAGGTGATGTATGGAATCCTAGCCCATACATCCTAGTCTGTCTAACGTGGTGTCCACAGGATCAGGTATTCATCCTATGTTTTCCCCTGACTCCTAGAATGTGTAGAGAAAAGGGAGATACGTAATAACTGGCAGAATGATTAGATTGGTCCTTTGACCAATGAAATGAAGGCTTTTGTAGTGAAAAGGAGGGCAAAGTGGAAGCTCCTGTTGGTGGAGATCCCTCCAATGCTCACTTCCATGCCTACCACACCAAGAAAGTCAAAAATGATCCTTCAACCTGGGGGAAGCCACAGTGATTACTGCTACCACCAGAAACTTGAGATATGCAAACGTGACAATTCCCAGGACATCCCCATTTAACTTACTTATCTGGCTAGTGCAAAAGCCAGACGGGGCATGGAGAAAGAGATCTTTGTACATTTATTCACGTAGTGATGTCAGTCACAGATGCAGCACTAAATGTGAAATATTTACTGTGGTAATTCCGCACAGCCCATAACACCTGGCATTCA